>NC_060080.1:52453125-52756562 GCF_922984935.1 Meles meles | reverse complement strand
ATGATTATTATGCAGCGTCTCCAAGAATATTTCCACATTTGTGTTCTCTGTGTAACGTAGAATGTAGTCATTTGAAGGTGAGTGTTTTTAAAGATCACTGTATAATGATACTCAGCGCCCAAATTTCCTCTAAATTTTTATATTGTGCTGGTATTAACGAGGCGTTGAGGAAATGGCAGAAATTATTTGTGATTGCAACTTCCCTGCTTAGTTGTAATCTAAGTAGTCCTGGCCTAAATACTGAATTGAGTGTTAGGCTTTCTGTATTCCTGTGACTGGGCACATGACATAGTTTGTCCATGTACTTTGAACTTTTGGATTAGTTCTCAGAAAATTAATGCAACATAAAATTTATATAACATAAACCATGGACTTATAAAAAACATCACATGAGTCAACTTTAAATAGAATCTGCTACTATAAAAATATAAAAAGTTGGAATAAATATTTGTACTGCACACTTTTAAGAGACAGTATATTGCAGCCTTGCATGTATCTACCTGTCTTGGACTAAAAGACAGTTAATGTTGATTTTAATATTTTCTGACCCTAGCTAGACTAGGATTTTTAGTGTTTCATGAGAAGGAGCTTCCTAAACTTAATCCATAGCAAAATTGAGTAAAGAATAATTATTTTGGGGTTAGCTGTCAACTCAGAATAGTGTAAAATGATAAACTTTATAGAGAAAAATCTTAAAAAAATACAAAAGGCCGTAGGTACCTCTGTGGTCAGTATAATTAGAAGAAAATATTTTATAGAAGTGCTGAAGAGTAATGTAGAATATACTTTTTTGATAGTACAGTTGATTCTTGAACAGCTTGGGGCTTGGGGGTGCCAACTCCTGCTGAAAGTCCAAGTTGACTCCTTAAAAACTACAAATAGCCTGTTTACTGGAAGCCTTACTGACAGCATAGACAGTTGGTTAATAGTTTTGTATGTTAATAGTATTGTATACTGTATTCTTGTGATAAAAGTAAGCTAGAGAAAAGAAAATAGTAAGAAGATCATGAGAAAATACATTTATGTATACTGTAAAAATCTGTGTGTAAGTGGACCCGTGCACTTCAAACCGGTGTTCAAGGGTCAGCTGTAATCGTTGGCAGATTTGTGGAGGAATTCTCCAGTATGATTTACTTACTTGCATGTATTTGGAAACCACTGTTTCTTCTGTTCATTAATGGGATTTGCAGATTTATATTTTAAATGGTCAGGAAGGAATGTACTTCCCATGGAATAAGCTTCGATTCAAGGCCATATCATTGGCTGTATACTTTGTATAGGCTCAGAAACCTATAGGTGTTTAATTCTCTCTTTTTTTTCTACTTCCAGTGCTGCCCTTTTTTATTGTCTTTGTATTACCCACTCACAGATTTCAGCTGATGCTTTTGTTAACTCTAGCAAAAGAAAGTGGCATTCTTCCTCATTTTAGCCAAATTTGTGGAGTTCTAGTAAAATAATAGTTGCTGTTCCTATCAAGGGAGATGGCCAAGTCTCGAGAAATCTCAGAATAATTCATAGCACTTAGCCTTTAAGTAGTGCTGGTCTAAGTTCCTAATTGAGTAATAGGCTGTCTGTGTTCCATTTGAACTTTTAACTAGTCATGGTGAATCCAAGAAAGGTATATTAAAATAAAGAACTTAAAAGTCTTTATTTTGTCTAATGGAAAAGGTATATGTTTATTCAGTAGATATTTACTGATTACCAGTTTCATACATGGCTATATTAAATGCTGGGCAGAAATGAGAGCTATATAAAATGAAGATGTTGGTCTTAAGCAGTTTAAACAGTCTCATTGAAGAGAAAAATTACACATCTAAGGAATTTAAAAAATTAGAGGGCATCAAATGGTTCAATGATTGCATTTAACTTGTTTGAATGTGCTATAGGGGAGAGAGATTTAATATTTCTATCTTGACTTTAGGCTTATATCCATTCAGTCCAGCTTTATTAATTTATCAACACCTATTGTGTTTTTAGCAGCATATAATCAAAAAGAAGTATAAATAATGCTCGCTTTGGCAGCACTTAGCTAAAATTGAATCAATAGAGAGAAGATTAGCATGCCCCATGTACAAGGATGACATGTGAACTAGTTATATGTTCCATGTTTTTTGTAGTAAGTGTAGTTATCATCATCATCTCATACAGATAAAAAGAAAGCCAGAAAAAAAAAGTATAAATGTACTTTCTGACATCAAAAGACTAGTTGGGTAAGATTTAGTGACAGTGACTAACTGTGTTGAATCTGGCCTGGAAGGATTTGGGAGGGAAGACTTCATGGAGTTGGTAAAATATACGTCTTGAATAGTGAGTAGGCTTCAGGTATACCTAGGGGAGGAGGGATGACATTTTAGATGGCAGCAGTAACAGTAGGTACCAAAGGCCTTCAAAAGCTTAGCTTAAGGAGTTTAGACTTGAGGTGAGAGGCATTAGGAAGCTAATTAAGGTTTTTGATACATGAAGTGACATGTCCAAAGTATATTTTAGGAGGATGAATCTGGCAAATGTATGCAGGGTGAATAAGAACGAGAAGAGATAACGGCAGGGCACCAAATATGAGGCTTCCCTAGTTCCTTCAAGTTTAAGTTGGTGAAAGTCTGGGTTAGTATGATAAAACTTTGAAATAAAACTTGGAAACTTCAAAAAAATAAAACTTCTAAAAATAAATCATTAATAATTCATTAGAATTCACAGAGATTGCCATTTAAAACACCTTTTTTTTTTAACAATAGCATGATGGATCTAACTAATGAATTCTTCACTACTAGATGACCACATGATAGGGATTTGTGAACATGGACATAGATGGTACAAACAACTTCTTTTGTTTCTGTGTGATATATCTTGCTGCCTTGTAAACATGCATTTATATGACCTTGTAAATAATGTAGCCAATTAATGTAAATTATCAACTGCATTTTTTTTTTTTGGCTAATTGTCATTTGACAGTTCCCCACCGCTGAATCTTTAAAACTATAGCCTGAAAAGGGCAACAGTAGATTGTAAAATGTATTTCTTTTCTAAATTGGGGTTCAGATGACAGAAAAAGAGCTGTGCTTAGTTCAGATGTTACATCTTTTTGGCTGTCCTCAGTTTAGAAGCTGTCTTTCTGACTTAAATAATTCAGTTTGAGAAAATATTAATTGACATAAAAGATATTTTGAGATAGTTGGAGGATAGAGTAAACTCTTATGTGGGTAGGTATTTTCACAATTTGATTCTGTGCCTACTCAAGTCTGCAGTCTTCAGCATTTCCTGCTTAGTAGGTAATTATCATTTTTTCCCTAGAGAGGCAGTACTGCTTTTGGATCCTTTTTATCTAATCTGGATACTGTAGACAGTCTAGAAATTGGGGTGACATAGGTATTTTTATTGAGCTTAAAGCAAGTGTTAAATAGTACTCTGTGTGTGTGTGTGTGTGTGTGTGTACATAAACATATGAATGTTTGTATAGAACTGGAGAGTATGCCTTAAATAGGGCAGCTATCAGCATCCGCTGATACTTGATATACAGAATACATGTCCAGTATTGTTTTTTCAAGAAAATCTGAAAGTTTGGATTTGGGGGTAGAAATCACTGGATTTTTAAATGATGGCAACTTATTCAAATAAAATGCTTTATGGTGTAAATAAATTATGCCCAACCACTATTTGCCAGTGTGTCTGTTTGATGTAAACAATGTCCAGTTAATGTCAAAGACATGGGTTCAGCAGTACTAGAGATTCTTCACTGCCGATCTCTTCTAGCTTTCTATTTGTATCATTGAGCGGGATATGCAAACATTTCTTTTTTGCAATCCACATTCAGTTTCATGGCTTAATGAAGTAGTTTAGGGTTTTTCCTAACCTGTTGCTGAGCATTATAAATAGCACGCACTTGTCTTCAGATAGTTCTTGATAAGACAGCTTCCAAAATTAGTGTCAACTGTGGTTTTAACTGTGGAAACTTCTAGTTTGTAGCAGTGACATACTAAAATGTTTTTGAAATGGATATGAATAACATTTTCCTCAAGGAACATTTTAAAATGCAGAACTGTTGAATAAGTTTTTTTTACCTACCCAAATGCTGGAAAAACAATAAAACATTGAGTAATAATATACATTGCTTTTAACTGTTTCACTTGGGGGACTGTATCTTTGAAAGCTGTACATTGTCTTTTCTAAAAATTTTAATCAGATGTATCTTCAGGAGCTGTTTGTGGGTACACAATGTAATTTTAGGGCAGATTTGTAAATGAAGTAATGTATTAAAGAAGCATTTTGTTCTTTGTAAAGCTCTATGTAAGGGATATTGTGTCTTTGAAATGGTGTTACTTTCCCTTAAATCCTGAAAATAAATTAGATTTAATCAGCAGTTTTTCATATTTTTACTAATCTTATCCTTTGTCAATATAGTGGGTACCTTGTTTGGAATGGTACTGGCCTAAGAGGTAGGATTTTTTGTTGTTGATGTTGTTAGCTTGAATTTAGAGATACAAGTTACTGATACTATATTTTTGAGATGCCATTTCAGATACTATTTTATTTATGGAGTTTTTGGTGTTTTCTGGAGTATTTTTGTATGTAAGATGAATTATTTCTGAAAAATGCTTTTAGTCTAAGGTTAAATATATATTTGATTTCAAAATGAGTATCCATGGGTATGAATTTTAAATGTTTTCTATACTAAAATGTTTCAGAATGGCATCAATAAGTTCTGGTATTAAGTACCTTTGGAGGTACTTTATTTTTGTGAAATATTATTGAGTAGTCAAATGTTATTTATAACTACATTTGTTAATTTTTGAAAAAAGAATCCTGTGTTATTTTTAAAAAGCCTAATTTCGTAGTCAGTGTGAGGAATATTCTAATTTCAGCACTTTTCTCCTTTCACAATAGGATTGGATTCAGCATCAAAATACATCTACTCATATTGAGAGTTGCCGCCAGTTACGTCAACAGTAAGAACAAATTTTTCTTTTTTATAGGTAGCAAATTTATGAAATAATAATATTCAGGTATGACTGTTTAATACCTTTAGTGTGGTACTTTAGAGAAAAATATTCTTAGAAAGCTATTGAGTATTTGAAATATTTTGTGAAGCATGTTTAATCTTTTTCCAAAAGGAGAGAATTAAATATGATGTTTTCTTCTCTCTCCTAATTATTCTCAGTAGGTAGACTTAATATCATGGGTTCATTCCTTGCTGGCTTGCCTGTTTGCAATGATTTATCTATTTTAGAGTAGATAGCGTTCCCTTTTCCTATCTGCTCCACTTTGCCAAAGGATAAAAAACTAAAAACCACCCCAAACCAAACACCAGTATTTAATTTCATGTGTAACGCTCTCCTCTGGTTTAGAACCTATTTTAAGAATAAACCTTAAAAAAAAAAAAAAAAAAGAATAAACCTTAGTGGCACCTGGGTGGTTCAGTCAGTTAAGGCCTCTTGGTTTTGGCTCAGGTCATGAGACTGAGCCCCATGCCCTGCTCAGTGTGGAGTCTGCTTGGGATTCTTTCCCTCTCCCTTTCCGTCCACCTCTGCTCCTTCCCCTGCTTGCTTGCTCATGTGTATGTGCTCTCTCTCTCAAAATAGATAAATCTTAGGAAAAAAAAAAAGAATAAACCTTAAGTGGGAGGTAAACAAGCGAGATGTGTTGGTTCCTCAGTATTGTTTCTTCAGTTCTTCAACCTTTTGCCTTTTTTTTTTCTTTAAAGATTTTATTTATTTATTTGACAGAGATCACAAGTAGGCAGAGAGGCAGGCGGGGGGGTGGGGGGGGGGGAACAGGCTCCCGGCTGAGCAGAGAGCCGTTGCAGGACTCCATCCCAGGACCCTGGGATCACAACCCGAGCCGAAGGCAGAGGCTCAACCCACTGAGCCACCCAGGCGCCCCAACCGTTTGCTTTTCTAAGACAGACACCTGTGAAGATGAAAGTGTGACTGAAGTGTGACTTCACCAGGAATCTCTTATATATCTCTTGGAGTAACAAAATTCAGTTGTATTCCCTGTACTCATTAAACACGATAATACAGTTGTGTGAAGTTACTGGTCCCTAAACTGATGATAGGAACATGTTTTGGGGCAAATGATTTTTGTCACAGGTGTTTTGGGTTTTGGTTTTGTTCTTTATGAAAACATTACCAAAATATTTTGAGATTGTTCAGGACTCTTCCAGTCATAAGTGATAAACTTAAAGTAGTTTTTATTTTATTTTTTATTTTTATTATTTTTTTTAAAGATTTTATTTATTTGACAGAGATCATAAGTAGGCAGAGGGGCAGGCATGGGGGGGAAGCAGGCTCCCCACTGAGCAGGGAGCCTGATGTGGGGCTTGATTCCGGGACCCTGAGATCACTACCTGAGCCGAAGGCAGAGGCTTTAACCCCCAGAGCCACCCAGGCACCCCTTTTATTTATTTATTAATTATTATTATTAAGATTTTATTTATTTATTTATCTGACAGAGAGAGACCACAAGTAGACAGAGGCAGGCAGAGAGAGAGAGAGGGAAGCAGGCTCGCCGCCAAGCAGAGAGCCCGATGCGGGACTCGATCCCAGGACCCTGAGATCACAACCCGAGCCGAAGGCAGTGGCTTAACCCACTGAGCCACCCAGGCGCCCCTCTTATATTTATTTTTAAAGATTTAACTAATTTATTTTTTTTTTAGAGAGAGCCAGGAAGGGCGGCAGGACCTTGAGTAGGGGGAGGAGCATAGAGGGAGGGAGAAGGAAGGGAAAGAATCTTGACCAGCCTTTGCACTGAGCATGGAGCTCGATGCAGGACTCTGTCTCATAACCCTGAGATCATGACCTGAGCCGAAACCAAGAGTCTGACTGCAGGCTTAAATGACTACATCACCCAGGGACTCCAAAGTCATTTTTAAAGTAAGGGAATTTATGATTCTAGTTTCAGAAACAGCTGAATTGGATTTTGAAACAAAAATCAGAGTGGTCAGAAATTGTTTCTTGGCTGTTCTGTTCTTTTCTGCTTTGACTTCGTGAGATCCCAGGTACACTTCCTCCACAAAGCAAAATGACCCCCATAATTCTGGACTTAAGTGAACTGTGTAGTTAGTAATTCTAGGAGTTCGAAACAGACAACAAAAATACCCTCAAAAAACCCTCTTTCCTCAAAGCTCCTATGTAAGTCCAAGGTTTGACTTTTGACTTTCTTGGTCCACTTTGACTTAGTTGTCCATCTCGAAATGAGTTATAGTAGTTGGGAGAATTGGTTACTCAACTTGTGTTGGGGTCATGTACCTGCTCCTGCTGTTGTGTGATAAGCCCAACCTGAATCATGTAGACTATGAATAGAGATGGTTTCTTCCCTATGTAGATGCTGTGCAGACAAACACAGGTTATTATATGGAGGTAATTTATCATCTGAATTAGATAGGCCTAGCTGCCACTGTAAATAGAAAAGCTTTTCTAAGTCACAAATTTTCTCACAGATACCCAGTAGGATGTCTAATGTTTACGAAGGTGAGGGATTTAAGTGGTAGTGAGTCATTTGCTGTAGGTTGGCATTAATGTTAATAAGATTCTAGCTACATACACTGCCATTAATTTACTAGAGCAAATGGCACATATGCCTATTAAAGCCTTCTGTGTAGATAGCCTTTTTTTTTTTTTTTTTTTAACGCACTTAGGCCCTGATTTTGAAGTGCTTTCTGTGCCTGTCACTTTTATTACTCTAGCCCACATATTTACCTTTCTCAGGCTGTGTGCTCTTGAATGATTCCTTCTTGGCTTTCTCTACACTGCAAAAAATAATGACCAAAAAAAAAAAAAAGATTTGATTAGGTGCTTGGGATCATTCCATGGCAAAACATACGCTATTCCATTGTTTGTTTTTTTTAAGCTACATTTTGTTCCTTTTGTTTCTATACCTTAATGTATTTAGTTATTCACCTGCTGATGTATATTTAGGTTCTTACTCCTTTTCTTGAGGCTGATTATCTTTTCCCTCTCTTTGTCTTTGTTGGATCATTCTGGATTATGATACAGGAGTAGTTGGTTAACCTAAGAAAAGATACAGTGCATCCGAATTTTAGTATTAAAAATAAATAATAGCCATATTCTTTTTTTTTAAGATTTTGTTTATTTATTTGACAGAGAGAGAGAGAGCGCGCGCGCACAAGTAGGCAGAGCAGCAGGCAGAGGGAGGTGGAGAATTAGGCTCTCCCGCCGAGAGCCCAATGCAAGGGTTGATCCCAGAATGCCGAGATCATGACCTGAGCTGAAGGCAGATGCTCAACCAACTGAGCCACCCAGGCCCCTCAGTAATAGCTATATTCTTCTTGTATGCTGGGCATAATTCTAAGCCCTTTACATAATTTAAGTTTCAAAACAACCTTGTGAGATGTATGTATAATGATTATTTGTGATTTTACCAGTGAGGAAACTGAGGCATAGAGAGTCAACTTCCATGCTGTCCCACAGCAAATAGTTGGTATAGCTAGTCTGTCTAGCCCATGGATCTTTACTCCTTTTCCCCTTTTTCTATTCAGCAGATTATTCTGGAAAGTTTCTAAGCTGCAGATGTTGAAGAGATAGTAAACATTCATATATTCATCTTTATTCACCAATTATTATCATTTGCCACATCTGTTTTATGTTTCTGTTCAGCTTTTTTGAAGCTTTATTTGAAAATAAATTGCAAACATGGTAACTTCACTCCTCAATTCAACATCTCTCTCCTAAGAATAAGGAAAATTGTCTATAGTAGTTATCTGTTACAACCACACTGAATCCCTGCCTACCCCCTAACCACACTCCCAAACCACGAGGCAATCAAGATTCATGTACTGCAGTCTCTTAAGCTAGAATAGCCCACTCTGCTTGTTTCTTCTTTCTTACCTTACCTTCCTTTACCTTTCGTTCGTTCCTTCATTCATTGATCTGAGAAGTATGCTTTCACAATGTTAACTTCTTTTGAAATGTCCAGGAAAGGAGAGTTGTCTTGTAGAATGTCCCAAAGTACATTTTGTATTTTTCTGTTTGTTTCCTTATCATTAAATACATATTGAACATTTTTGTCACAGAAACTATAGGTGCAATTTATACTTAACCGCATTGGGACACAGATACTGTCACTTTGTTCTTGTCCATTGTTCTTGCCATTGTGCTGTACTGCCTGTGTAAGGGTTATCATGCTTCTGAAGCACATTTTAAACTTGTTATGCAATGTACAGGCAGTCCAACCTCAACCCACAGAATAGTACACATGCTTTATCTTTCTGCCCTAGGCACCAGAGACAAAAACACTTATTCTAACAGTCAAACTGTGAGGATCCAGAACATTATTACGAACTCTTGAATAATAGTCCTCAAGCTCTTTTGAATCCATTAAACTGGAGATTGCCAGAAACTTAGTAACATCTGTGTGTTGACAGCCAGCATATTTCTAGCATTGTACATTTAAGAAAGCTAAGGCTTACTCACATTAAGTAACTGGCTTTTAGATACATGGCCATAAAATGTCAGCACGTACACTCAGAACTAGCATAGCTTGATTCCAGAGGTCTTGCTTTTAAACACCATACCATAAGAATAGAAATTTAACTTTTTAGATGGTAACAGATTGAGGAAAGTTTTTAAAAGCCTAAGTGTAAATGAAACAGAATTATCCATGTTTTGACAATTATTGATGCTGGGTGATAGATACACTGGATTAAAGTTGACTTTTTTTGTTCTTCATAGTTTGTCACCTTATAGTTAACAATAAATGCTTCAGGCATCATGGCTGCTATCAAAAGAAGGACAGAGGGGCAAGAGGCAGGAAGAATTTTGCCAGTGGTTTTGCATCTGTCTCACTCTTTTGAACCTATCACTGGCTATACATTCCAAGGAGGTTAGGAAAGCAAATATTAGCTTTTTTAGCCTTTGTAGTAGAGGCAGAAGAGGGAAAAGGTTGTGTTAACCTGCTATAACAGTGTCTTAGACAAATAGCAACAAATTAAAAACCACTTGACCTTTATTGTGGTTTTGACCTGACTTCTTGCTCAAAGAGTTGGCTGCTTCCATTTCCTTACTTGGCTCTCCTCTTGGTTATTAAGCTTGTTTTTATTTATTTCTTTGTTTGTTTGTTTTAAAGATTTTATTTATTTATTTGACAGATGGAGATCACAGAGAAGCAGGCAGAGAGAGAGGAGGAAGCAGGCTCCCTGCTGAGCAGAGAGCCCGATGCGGGTCTTGATCCTAGGACCCTGGGATCATGACCTGAGCCGAAGGCAGAGGCTTTAACCCATTGAGCTACCCAGGCACCCCTGTTAAGCTTGTTTTTGAATATTAGTTGACTTAATGATTTAATTTCCAATTTAAAAATGTTTTTTAAATTTCCAGTTAACTAACATATATACATACATACATTCATTTATCTATTTATTTATTTTAGAGGGTGTGTGAGAGCCAGGGTTGGGGGTAGGGCAGAGGAAGAGGGAGAATCACCACAGGGCTTGATCTTCATCATGACCTGAGCTGAAGTCAAGAGTTGGACACTTAACTAAGTTACCCAGGTGCTCCCAAATTAACCTTTAGAGTTCAGATTCTCTAAAAAAGATGAGGAAGAAAATGTCTTCTTCTTAGGCTTCTGTGGTGTTACTGTTCCTTGTACTTTTTCTTTCTGTGATTACTACTTATTCTCTTATTGGTTTGTCTTTGTCTGCTTTACTCTTTAGTGTTGGTGTGCATAAAATTCTGTCCTCAGCCCTTTTTATTCCTACAAACTATGTTCTGTGTTAGTCTAACACAACCCTTATACTGTATAGGCTTCTTCATGCCTAATTTTCAAATATCTCAGTCCTAATCTTTCCCCATAATTCCAGATATTTATTTCCAATTGACCTGAAAATATTCTGTGTTCTCTTCACTTCAGAAATGCTTATTGGTTCTGTGTTACCTTTTACTTATGTGCAATCTCCTTACCTGATTTCAAGGACCTTCACAGTTCCTAATTCTGAACTGCCTTTCCAGGTTCCCCCACCCCCTGCCCATAATTCCTTTTTATCATTTCCATGCTGCAACCAGACCAGTTCATGGAATAGAACACTTGTTTTGCCTCTCAATTCTTTTATGTATGGCCACTGCATCAAACCTAGCTTGAACCATGCCTATTGGTAGACTTAAGGGCTACCTGAAAAGTAGCCTTTTCTGCAGATTTTCCCCTAATTCTTCCACCAGATGTATCTCTTCGAGGACTGCCTGGTACAGTGTAAAGAGCACCATACATGTTGTTTTGTATAGAATGGGGTCCCCTGGAGTTGTGCAAAGTGCATGAACTGTCTTTGTCTTTTAACCCCTACCTAAACTTGTGTCATGTACCTCTTCTATACATTTAACACTTGTATGTCTGTTGCCTGTTTTACTTTAAGAAACTTTGAAATCTTTGATGTATTGGAAACGTGTTTCTTTTCCCTGAATTGCCTGCTAGAATAATGCTTTGATTATTTATTGAATTAGACACTCAAAATATCATATTTCAAGAAAATTTTCATACTTTAATATACTAATAAATTACTATGTAAACTTAGGTTTTGAACAGTCCTCCTGATGATACATTGCAGGAAAGGATTGAGACATACAGTCTCATTTTAACTGTTCATTAATACTGTTTATTCTTAAAATAGGTATCCTGATTGGAATCCTGAGATCCTCCCATCAAGAAGGTAATTCTTTTTAGTAGTGATACTGTTGAGACTTCATTTTCTTTTAAAAGTAAATAGGTAGGGGTGCCAGGGTGGCTCAGTGGGTTAAGCCTCTGCCTTCGGCTCAGGTCATGATCTCAGAGTCCTGGGATTGAGCCCCGCATCAGGCTCTGTGCTCTGCAGGGAGTCTGCTTCCCCCTCTCTCTCTGCCTGCCTCTCTGCCTACCTGTGATCTCTATCAAATAAATAAATAAATAAAATTTCAAAAAAAAAAGAAGGTTTAAAAAAAAGTAAACAGGTACTTCTTTTAAAAGGTCTTATTTTGATCATTTTTACTTTTATTTTAAAATATTTTTACTTTTAAACAGCAGACAAATGCAATAACCTCTATGAACCTTTCTTTAATTATCCTAGCTTAAATGTGATAGCTTGCCTCTCTGAAATTCCATTTTCTTTCTTTTTTTTTTAGTCTTTCTGAAAATACTTCCTGCTTTTGTTATTGTTTTGTTTGTGGGGTCTTATGTTACAAATGTCTTGAAGGCTAGGAGTGGTTTTATTAAGTTTTGTATTCCCTAGGAAGTCTTATGTTTAAATGTTTGCATATAAACATTTTTATATACATGCAAAATGTATATAAACTTTTTTTTTAAAGATCCTATTTATTTATTTGACAGAGAACACAATTAGGCAGAGAGGAGATCACAGTTAGGCAGAGAGGCAGGCAGAGGGAGAGGAGGAAGTAGGTTCCCTGCTGACCAGAGAGCCAGATGCAGGGCTCTATTTCAGGACCCTGGGACCATGACCTGAGCCGAAGGCAGAGGCTCTAACCCACTGAGCCACCCAGGTGCCCCTGTATATAAACATTTTTGTACATTTTTTGTATATTTGTATATAAACATTTTTTAGATATACACAAAATGTTTGTATATAAATAAGTTTTAAACTTGTATTTAATGTTTGTATATAAAGTAACAGCAGTCAAAGAAATATTTGTAGATGTCAATCTCTCGGGGGAGAATGTTGAAAACATTTGTTTATGTAAATCATTTCTTAAATCCTTTATATAACTTAATACTTTCACTATATAGTTGACTATAAAATGATATAGGGAAGGACCAAGAAATTGATAGAGGGTCCTCTTCTGTATATTAGCAAAACAGGGATCCAGGCAATTTGAAGGCTGAGCATCTTTTCTGATTATTCTTTATTTATCTATGAGGGTGAATTGTGTCATAACAAATGGGTTTTTGTTTTAAATAAATATATGCTATCAGAGTTTGGTATTGTTTATAGTCTGTTGTTAAGAAGGAGCCTCTGTCATATAACTTAAATTTACATTAAATTGCTGAATCTTGTGATTCCCCCCCATACTTTATAGAAATGAAGGCAATAGAAAAGAAAATGAAACTCCAAGAAGACGTTCTCATTCCCCCAGTCCTAGACATTCTAGAAGATCAAGCTCAAGTCACAGATTCCGTCGATCTCGAAGCCCTATACGCTATATATACAGACCAAGAAGTCGAAGTCCAAAAATCTGCCATCGGTTCATTTCCAGATACAGATCCAGATCCCGTTCACCATATCGAATGAAAAATCCATTTAGAAGTAGTCCAAAATTCTATCGATCAGTTAGCCCTGAAAGGACATCACGGAGATCAGTGAAATCATCAGGTACACTTATGGTTATGAATAATAATATGTACTATAGTATATAACATAATAAATTTACTTATTTTGACTAAATTTTTTAGGGTTTTTTGGTGTGTTTGAATTTTTTAAATTCTGTATTTTTAGTAAGTTTGAAAATATGACATATCTGCTACTGTCAAGATGTAACAAAACTTGGGGTGCCTGGGTGACTTAGTCGTTAAGGATCTGCCTTTGGTTTAGGTCGTGATCCCAGGGTCCTGGGATGGAGCCCCGCATTGGGCTCCCTGCCCTGCCAGAAGTCTGCTTTTCCCTCTCCCACTTCCCCTGCTTGTGTTCCTCCTCTTGCTGTCTCTCTCTCTCAGATAAATAAATAAAATCTCCTAAAAAAGAAAAGATTTAACAAAAGCTGACATTTTGAGCTGTTTTTCTTAGTTCTTTTAATAAGTTAGAAATGGAATTTCTATTTTTTTATATTTTAGAATTTTATGTGAAATTGGCCTACATCCCAACCTGGTCCATTCTTCTTGCTTTTGTTAACTATCAGAAGAAGTGTGGAAGAGTGTATGTATCTACCCAGAATCAAATTTAAAAACCACTGATATGCCAACATCTTAGTTTGCCCATGAATTAATCTAAGAGTTTTTTGGAAATTTCTCATATTTTCAACCTGTGTCTTAATAATGGTTTAGTGACATTTCTAGAAATAGCTCATATATGTGTTCTCTGAGATCTTTTTAGAAAGGTCTACAAGACCAGGGTGTCTTCCAACTATGTGAACCTGGGTTTCCTTTATACGTTTCAACCAAAGCAACGTATCCATCAGATTGAAGTGGAAGCAGATGTGAGAATTCAGGTTTTTGGGTTTTTTTTTTAAAGATTTTATTTTATTTATTTGAGAGAGAGCAAGCACGAACAGGGGGAAGGGGCAGAGGGAATGGGAGAAGCTCCCTACTCAGTAGGGAGCCTGATGTGGGGCTTAATCCCAGGACACTTAGATTGTGACCTGAGGCAAAGGGAGATGCTTAACTGACTAAGCCACCCAGATGCCCCAAGAATTTAGGTTTTAAGCCCAACATGAAAGTGTATGGGGGAAATACACAGTGGTGCTACTCATCTGATTTTTTGTTTGTTTTGGGAATTAAAGTTGTTTTTCATAAAAATGTTATTTATGCTAACACAGGAGCTTATTAAATGAATTAGTAAATATTTTAAAAATTCAATTTTAGTTTCTTATAGTAAATATTGATAAGTCTAACAAAATCTCTTTGGAGTCTTCAGTTTTTATTTTTATTTATTTATTTATTTATTAAGATTATATTTATTTGACCGAGATCACAAGTAGGCAGAGAGGGGCGGGGGGGGGGAAGCAGGCTCCCCACTGAGCAGAGAGCCTGATGTGGGGCTCTATTCCAGGACCCCAGGATCATGACCTGAGCTGAAGGCAAAAGCTTTAACCCACTGAGCCACCCAGGCACCCCTGGAGTCTTCAGTTTTTAAAAGTGAAAATGGATACTGAAGTCAAAAGTTTGAGGACCATTGGTATATGATAAGATCATGAGTGACGAATTAAAGACTGAGAATTGTTTTGTGTATATTTGATTCCTGTCTGGCTTGACAGTGGCTCTGTGTGATAAATATTTGGGCAGTTAAGGAGTTATTTTTTTTAATAATGTGATTTTATGTTATAAAATAATGTGGTTTTCATCTTAAGTTCTTTTCAGTTGAAGTTGCATTTATGTCCTTTTTACTAGATAGAAAAAAAGCACTAGAAGATGTAGTACAACGATCTGGGCATGGGCCAGAATTCAGTAAACAGAAACATCTTGAAATAGTTGATAAAGGACCTTTACCAGCCCCAAAGCCTAAAATGGGCAGTGGATCAAAGGCATCAGTTAAATCTACAAACCTTGCAAAGAGTGATGCAAATTTAGGAGGACATTCTATTCGTTACAAAGTCAAGAATATTGAAGATGACACCTTATCAGAGTGTAAACCAGTGTCTGAAAAACCTGTTTCTCTCCAGCGTAAGGTCAGTAGTTTGTTAATGTAAATGTGTATATACATGTGTCATTATGATACAAAAAAGTTTGAATTTTTTATTTTCATATTTTAAAAGTTTGAAATTGTAACTTGTTGAATTATGTTGATTTGGAATATTTTATTGATTGTGCTTATGAATTTAGAAAAAGTCCATTAATTCAGAATCTTGTAGCTTACAAATCCTAGCAGTTTGGCATTCGATGTATCAAAAGTGAGAACATTCTGATGGTTTGTTTTTGGTTAACCGCACAGGCAGGTTGTTGTGATGAGTTTGCTATCTGGTGGGGGATGTGACTGTAATCACACCAGCAACATTAATGATTTTTTTGTAATCTTTGTCAGTAAGCTGTAAAAGTGAGTCTCCACTGAGAATTGATCATTTTTAATCTGCTTTTTACTTTTTTGCAGTATAGTTCATAAGTAAAACACTCTCTTGTCCGACTTAGAATAGCCTGTTTTCTAGTACTGATTTATTAATATATTTTGATAGTTAAAATACTGCTAGTTAAAATATTGAGGTATTGTTCTACGTAAAGCATCCTGAGAACATTAGAACAGTTGCCAATGTTTGGGCAGATTATCAGATGTTTAATGTAATATTAACAAGTCTTCAGGTATTTAGGTATACATTACTCTTAACATTGTCTAAATATTTTCAACAGCTTTAACTCCTTGCTTTTAAAGAGCTTATTTTCAGACGGATACACTTAAAATAATCAACGTGTAATTACGCAATTTTGAAGAGTGTTAGGAAGAGATTTTAGTACAGAGAAGATTTTGAAGAGGCTAAATTAATCTATACTATTCATTTAGTTTCAAAATTCTGTGGTGGCAGTGGAACTTTTTTTTAAAGTCAGTTTTTAATACAGTTGATAAATTTGGTATTACAGGGAATTCAGATTTTATCCATGCTATATATAAGTTTTAAAAATGGTATACCTCTATCTAGATATCATTGCAGCTATTAAAACACAAAAGTGCACAAAGCTATATAGTTTTATCTTTCTTAGTGATGGGCCATGCAGATTCATGTAGAAAAATATTCTTCAGTAGTTTTGGACCATTCCATAGGTCTTGTTTGTTACAGAATGCTTCTAAACAGAAAAGAGCATCTATGATTGTGTTACCAATAAGCTCTGATCACTGTTAGGGTTGAATGGTAAAATATAAAACATATCTTCTCCTATTTAGCATTTAAAATTTTTTTAATTGTGCTAAAATATTTAGAGAAGCCTGTTTAAAGGACTTACGTTAATGGCAGAAATTATATTGGGAATTATTATTTTTGTACTTCATGGCTTCATTGGTTTATTTTTAATTTCCTTTCATTCAAAAATAGCTTCGGAAGGACCAGTCTTCACATTATGGTTCAGTTCTTCTTATATCTGAATTACCAGAGGATGGGTGCACTGAAGAAGATATTAGAAAAATATTTCAACCATTTGGAAAAGTTAATGATGTCCTCGTTGTTCCTTATAGGAAAGAAGTGAGTCAATCACTCTGTTCTAAAAATATATACAAAGTTACTACATTATAAAGTCTGGTTATTACTTTTTGAAGATCTTTTAGCACTTTTTACTACCTGTGTTATTGTTAATTGAGAGTTAATGCAAATGCTTGGATTCCAGTGAGCAAGGTCCCCAAATACCATTTTATATCTTTTAGAACAGGAATTGGCATACTTTTTCTGTAAAGGACCAGATAGTAAATACTTTAGGCTTTGTATGCCATAGGATTGCAGCTATTCAATTCTGCCATTGTAGTACAAAGGCAGCCAGAAATGTACTAATGAATGAGTATGGCCGTGTTCAAAAAAACCATTTGCAAAAACAGGTGGCAGGTTATAGTTTGCTTTCCAATTCTTTAGCATACTGGTTAAGATGATGCTAAAAAATGATTTTGTTGTACAGTATTTTTTACATGTGGGTTATATATAGTCCTGTAACTCGCATGGTAAAGTTCATCAGAATTATGAACAACTCCATACTAAGAAGAACATAAAATTGTGAGACGAAACAGGGGAACATAGTTGGTAGTGTTCTTTATTTCAGTAAGCCTTAAAAATGTCAGGCTTACACAACTAAGGCCAGATCCGGTCTTTTCTCCATTTATTCCATGAGCCCTGCCTTCCTATTCCATGAGCCTGCCATGAACCCTTGTTTCCCCTCTTCTTATCTTGGTAATGGTACAGAAATTCTATAAGGTTAAATGTCCATTTCATGTATGAAAACACCCTAGAGATCAAGTGACAACGTAGCAAAACAAAAAGAGGTAAAAGCAACCAGGACTTGAGGTAATTTCATAGTTTTATGTTCCACAAAAAGTACTAAGGCATGAAGAGAGTTTTGAGTTAGGTTTTTGACTAAAAATGTAATACATTTTATTTAGGCTTACTTGGAAATGGAATTTAGAGAGGCAGTTGCTGCAGTCATGAAGTACATTGAAACAACACCTCTTCTGATAAAAGGGAAAAATGTGAAAATATGTGTTCCAGGAAAGAAAAAACAGGTAAACTGGATTTAGATCAAACATGTCTCATTATTGTTAATTAAGTTTGACTTTTTATAAAGTATGGTACGTATAGAAAAATGCATAGAACATCAATGTTCACTCAGTAGATTGTGTGCGTATGGATTGAAATACATTGAAATTAACAACTTTATATCTGCATAAATAGCACTACAAACAATGTTAAGTGGCAAACAGGAGACTAGGAGAAAATGCTTAATAAAATTAGCAAACATCTCTGAAACCAACCTAAGTTACAAAAAAACATTGAGAACATCCTGGAAGCCCCTTGCATACTTCTTCTGAATCCTTATACCCTCCATTCTGCCCAAAAGTAACCCCTAACTTGATTTCTAATATCATAGTTGAGTTGTACCTGTTTGGAACTTTAAATAAACAGAATTATAGTGTATATATTCTTTTGGGCCTTTTGCTTCCTTAGAAATATTACTGTTTATGAATTTAGTCTTTGTAGAGGATTTTTTATGGTTTGGTTTATATATTTATTGATAATGTCTATAGAAGTACTTAAATATCAGTAAGTTTTACTTTGTATATGAGTGTTCTTTTCATGTAGTTATTGTATTTGCTGAAGAATGTCTACTTTAAAGGGGCTTTGTAGTACACTTTTTTTTTTTTTGACAGACAGAGATCTCAAGTAGGCAGAGAGGCAGGCAGAGAGAGAGAGAGAGGAGGAAGCAGGCTCCCTGCTGAGCAGAGAGCCCAATGCAGAACTCAGTCCCAAGACCCTGGGATCATGACCTGAGCCGAAGGCAGAGGCTTTAACCCACTGAGCCACCCAGGTGCCCCTGTAGTACACCCTAGTGTACACATTTTTCAGTCAGCAGTTTGATTTGGAGATCTAACCATGTTTGTACATACAGATTTTCCTCCTCCTTCCTAACTCCTGTGTGGTATCACTTTGTATGAATATACCACAGTTATTTTACCAGTTCCGTATGGATGTGATATTTAGGTTATTTCTAATTTTTCACTACTATGTTAATTTCCTTGTATATGGCTTTTACAGGCTTTATGCATTTATGGTACTATTTTTAAAGTGATGTCTGTCGTGAAATTGCTGGGTTGCAGAACATGCAATAATACCAGATCTGTTAAATAGCTATAAGAATGTAGCCTGATAATAATGAGAGGACTAGTGTTTCTGTGTTACCCACAGTATCTAAGTATTTGCAGTTTAAAAATCCAGTATGTAAAATATGTTACCGAGCTTTAATTTGCATTTTCCTGATTAATAAACTTCAGTATCTTAATATAATAGCTATTACTGTATTAATGAGTTGTATAAAGCTTTTCCCATCTTTCTATTGGGTTATTTGCCTTTTTAAAAAAGCTTAATTTGAAGGTGTTCATGATTTTGGATACCGATTTTATATTACTTATGAGAAATATTTTCTTCCAGTATGTTGTTTGTATGTATATCCATATATAAAGTCTTTAATTTCAATGTACTCAAGTTGTTTTTTTCCTCTCTTAATGGCTTCTGCTGTTTTTTCTTTTGTCTTTAGAAGACCTTCTCTGTACTAGTGCCAAAAAGATATAATTCCATTATTATTTTAATTTATAAGTTGTGGTTAATGTGTTATTGGGATCAATACTATTTTTAAAATGGATAACTAACTAGTGCAACACCATTTATACCTAATTGGTTCTTCCCCATTGATTTCAAAAGCTATCTTTATGTGTATAAATTACCCTATACACATAGATCTCTATCAGACTATTGTTAGATCAATCCGTTTATTTCTTTTATAATACTATGTAATTTCAGTTCTTATAAGTTATTATAATTT
The DNA here is from genome assembly GCF_922984935.1 of Meles meles. Classification (NCBI taxonomy): domain Eukaryota; kingdom Metazoa; phylum Chordata; class Mammalia; order Carnivora; family Mustelidae; genus Meles; species Meles meles. Next base: position 52,736,924 of record NC_060080.1, on the reverse strand, counting down.
TACATAATTGCCTATCTTTCCAGTAGAATTCTTTTTCTTTGTTCTTTATTTAAAATTTATTTTGAAAAAATAAAATTTATTTGGGGCATCTGGGTGTCAGTTGGTTAAGCATCCAACTCTCGGTTTTAGCTCAGGTTCTGATCTCAGGGTCCTGAGATCGAGCCCCATGTTGGGCTCCATGCTCAGTGTGAAGTCTGCTTGGAGTTCTTTCCTCTCCCCACCCCATGCTCCTCTTCTGCTCATGCTCTTGTGTACACACACATGCATTCTCTCTCTCTCTATAAGTTTATCTATAAGTAGATAAAATCTTTAAAAAAAATTTATTTTGGTTAATCTTGAACATTTACTCCTGCTATTGGTTTTAGAGTCTGTTTAAGTTCTCTGAAAAATCTTTTTTTTTTTTTAAAGCTTTTATTTATTTATCTGACAGAGCTCACAAGTAGACAGAGGCAAGCAGAGAGAGCGAGGAGGGAAGCCGGCTCCCTGCTGAACAGAGAGCTGGATGTGGGGCTCGATCCCAGGACCCTGGGATCATGACCTGAGCCGAAAGCAGAGGCTTTAACCCACTGAGCAACCTAGGCGCCCCTCTCTGAAAAATCTTATTGGGGGTTTAATATTGTATTGAATTTGTGTTTATGATTTATAATACTCTTTCTGTTCAGAAGCAGGGATTGTCTCCATTTATTTAGATTTCATTTAGTGTCTTTTCATAATGTTCTTTTGTAATGTTTCCATAGTGTACTTTTTGGAGGAGATGTTAAGTTTACTTCTTACTGATATATTTATTTGTGTATATCATAATTACTACTTAAATCGCTATTCCATAAAGGATCTGTATTTTTTTATTTCATTTATGTTCTTTGGTTATAGTTACTACTAGAGTAACCCATGATCCTAGGTTACATGCCATTTATTTGCATTGTCCTGATTTGAATAGAGTTTTTTTTTTTTTTAAGATTTCATTTATTTTATTTAACAGACAGAGACCACAAGTAGGCAGAGAGACAGGCAGAGAGAGAGAGAGGAGGAAGCAGGCTCCCCGCTGAGCAGAGAGCCCCATGTGGGGCTCGATCCCAGGACCCTGGGATCATGACCTGAGCCGAAGGCAGAGGCTTTAACCCACTGAGCCACCCAGGCACCCTGAATAATGAGTTTTATGGTAACCCTAGTTATTAACAATTTTATCACTTAGGATTTCTTATCTTTTCAACTAACAGAAACTTCACCAGTAGTTTATGAAAGGAATAAGAGGTTTATTTATATCATAATAGAAAATCTATAGGTAGGTGGCCCATGGCTGCTGAAGCAGCTCCATAATATCATCAGGAACCCAGGCTTTTTGTTTTTTTGATTCACCACCTTTATGTACTTTTCACCCTCAGTTATAAGATGGTTGCTATACCTTCTGGCATCATTTTTATATTCCTAGCAGAAGGAAAGGAATAAAGGAAATAAAAGCAAAAGGGATTTTGATTTTTTTTTAAAAGGTTTTTAATTTATTTTTTTTGTGGAAGAATGAGTTCCTCAGCAACTTTTACCTACATTTGATTTACCAGAACAGTGACATATAACCTTCTCTAGTTGTAGAGGAGGTTAGGGAGAAGCAAGAATTTGAATGTATAATTTAAGAATGTAAGCTTTATCCTGTAGACAGTTAAATTTTATTCAAGGTTTTGAACAGAGCTATGATGCAAAATGGATAGATTAAATAGATTCATTTGGGAGTGAGCTGCAGAATGAATTACGCAAATGACTGAAGAAGGCAAAGAAAGCAAGCTTAGCAGAGTGATTAAAGGGGAGAAGAGAAAAAAAAAAGACCAACGAAGTCCGTTTAGAAGACTCATCTAGCCAGCCAGCTTATTGTAATGATAGTAACAGTTTCAGGTAGGTTAGTATACTTGAGATAGGAAGGAGAAGTAATAGCTTAAACCAGATACTTTCAATTAAAAAAAAAGATTTTTTTTTTTTTTTAATTTGACAGAGAGAGAGGGATCACAAGTAGGCAGAGGGGCAGACAGAGAGAGGGGAAAGCAGGCTTCCCGCTGAGCAGAGAGCCCGATGTGGGGCTCGATCCCAGGACCCTGAGATCTTGACCTGAGCCGAAGGCAGAGGCTTAACCCACTGAGCCACCCAGGCACCCCACCAGTTACTTTCAAGCAAGACCTGGCTGATAGTTAAATTTTGGAACAGGGGAGAAAGTCATTCTTCTTTTTCTTCTTCCCTTTTTTTTTTTTTTTATAGATTTTATTTATTTATTTGACAGAGATCACAAGTAGGCAGAGAGGCAGGCAGAGAGAGAGGAGGAAGCAGGCTTCCCGCTGAGCAGAGAGCCCTATGTGGGGCTCGATCCCAGGACCCTGGGATCATGACTTGAGCCAAAGGCAGAGGCTTTAACCCATTGAGCCACCCAGGTGCCCCGAAAGTCATTCTTCTTTAATACTGAAAAGTTTAATCTGGGAAAATGGATGAATAAGAGTACGTCTAGGTTATTAGAATATTTCGGTCAGATTCAAATAATTCTCTTTGATAACGTTTTGGTAAGGTAGCAACAGAAGTCCAGAAAGAGCCCAGCCATATTTACTATTCTGATTTTCATAGTAATGAACAGGGGAAGCTGTCAGCCCTATAAACTAGAAAACATGCCATCTATGTCAAAAATTTGATATTCAACTAAATATAATTTGGATGGGGATAACTCATGACTCCTTTGTTGTAATCAAGTAGCCTTCCTAGGGACTGATTGGAGAAGAACCCATAGAGAACTCCAGCCATAGCTATTTAAGATTGGAAGCATACAGATAACCTTAGGCTCTTACTACAGGGGAGGACATCAGATTTCCTTTCCAGAGCAAGCCAAAAATAGGCTGGGAACCCAGACTAGGAACAAGGGCAGTGCTGTAGCCTTCTTGGCCCAGATCTTAATTTTGGCACAAATAGTCAAACTAAGACAAAAGGTTTCTACCCACATTTGATACTTCATGTTAGGACTGTCTTTGACTCTGGCTTTGATTCAAAGAATAGTCTCTCCATTTGGCTGTTTCTTCAAATCAATAAAGAAATGTTACAGAAAAGGTAAAAATTGCCCACATCCCTGTATTTAAACCTGAAGGATTAAAATATGAATCTGCACAACTCTAACAAACTGAATTACCTTTTCTTTATTATAAGCCAGTATAGACCTCAATTCTTAATACTGATTTTTAGCTATTTTTGAACTACCTTCACTACCACCACTACCAGGAATCTGATGAAAGCAAGCATTTTTTTCCCCCATAGAAATGGACAGTAGTCCATACTCCCAAAATTTTCTTTAATGGAGCAGGACACTTGATCTACAAAAGAGTATCAGATTTCCTGTTGAAACTGTGAAATAGTGCTGCAGCTCAGCTCTACAAAAACAAAATGAAAACAACACTTTTAAAATTTTAATTTGGTATTTTCAGCAAGATTCATGGCAACATTATATCTAAAAGCCAGAGTAGACAGCTAAGATCCAAGAAGATTGCATGGAAATGAAAACAGTGCTGGGAAACAGTTATCAGTGGTTTGAACATTATAGAAAAATCTAATGAGTAACAAGGAAATAAAACCAAAGAATTCATTGGATGAGAGTTTAATTGCATTTTATTTTTTTTTTTTTTAAAGATTTTATTTATTTATTTGACAGAGAGAGAGAGATCACAAGTAGGCACAGAGAGAGGAAGGGAAGCAGGCTCCCCGCCCAGCAGAGAGCCCGATGTGGGGCTAGATCCCCGGACCCTGGGATCATGACCTGAGCTGAAGGCAGAGGCTTTAACCCACTGAGCCACCCAGGCGCCCCTAATTTCATTTTAACTGAAAATCTTCCTTAAAAATCTGTTATATATGTCAGGCATTGTGGTATCTGCAGAAGATAGAGTGATGATCAGGACGGATGTGCTCTCATTCTTGGAGCTAATGGTCTATTAGTGATAAAGAGGAAAGACATGGTGGATATATTTGGAGACTCCATTTGCATATAACTGAAATTCCAGAAAGAGGACACCACTTTAATACTGATGAAGATTTTTAATTTTATAGTTATGCAGGGGCAGCCTGTAGTGACTCAGGCAGAAAGAGTTTAAGTATGAAAAGGAATAGTCTAGTCTTAGCAGAGGAACACATTCTCAAGGTTATATGGAAGAAAGATCAGTTCTTTGTAATTCATGAATCCCATCTTTTACTATTGATATACATTTTCTTATCACTGTCTTAAAAAAATATTTCAAATAACCATGACATTTCAGGATCTAATTGCTATTACCCTGGCCCAGTCTGTCACCATTTTTTCTTTGTTTCTACAGTAGCATCATGACAATATTGTCCTTCTCTCCTTGCCTTTTCACTCACCTTGACTGTATTTCAAAATAGAACCAGATTGATCTTGTCATACCTAGACTCAGAACCTTTCATTATACTCAGAGGAAAAGCCAGTACTCAAAATGGCTTATGAGTTTACACCACCATTCCACCCACACTCTACCCCGCAACCACCACATATCTATTTCTCTCCTCTATTTCCTACCCCAAGCATCCTTTGTACTTCTTCTTTTTTTCTTAAAGATTTTATTTATTTGACGGAGAGGGAGAGAGAGATCAAAAGTAGGCAGAGAAGCAGGCAGAGAGCCCTGAGATCATGACCTGAGCCGAGGGACTAAGCCACCCAGGTGCCCTGCATCCTATGTACTTCCTAAACAAGCTAATAGGCATGGATCTCATTAAGTCTTATGTAATTGCTATTCCTTCTGTCTGGAATGCTCTCAGCACAGGGAATGGTTTGGTTTGCTCTCTTACCTCTTTTAGGTGTTTGCTCATATATCACCATTTCAGTGAGACTTGTATAACAGACTTATTGATAGTTGCTCCTCATTCCCCAACAAGAGCACTTCTGTTTCCTTTCTCTTTTAGTTTTTTCCATAGTACTTGTTGCTAACAGACATAGTATGTATGTATTTTTAAATTTCCTTTAGGTCTTTTTTTTTTTTTTAATTTTTTATTTTCCTTGAAGTCTTTCTTTCCTTACCCCTTAAAATTAAACTTGTTTGAGAATAGGGATTTTATTTATTTACTGCTCCTCTCCAGTGCCTAAAATTGTGCTTGACAATTGGTGAGTAGTCAGTAAATATATGTCAGATTGTTCTGAATCTCATAATAATGTTTTTTATTGTATTTCTTTATGCTTGTGTTTTCAAAAGTGTCCTTTATAATTGGGGAAGAAACTAAGATTTTCTTTTTCAAAATCTTTTTCTTTCATAGAACAAAGAGTTGAAGAAAAAGACCTCAGATTCAAAGAAAGCATCTGCAGCTTCTTTAAAGTAAGTAATTCCATGATTTCATATGCAGAAATGAATGTGCATATGAATTAAAATGCAGAATTTTTATAAAAGTGCATTTTTAATATATTTTATTATCCTGACTCCAGTTTAAATAGACTCCAGCTTTAATTCAATTGTTCAAATTGAATTACATTAAACTTTATTCTTTAAAATTTTAATTTAAGTAAGCTCTGCGCCCAACATGAGGCTTGAACTCATTACCCTGAGATGAGGAGTTTCATGCCCTACATACTGAGCCGGGCAGGCATCTCTAAACTTTTTTAGCCTTGAGCTTTTGCATCTTTAGAAGTTTTAGAACTTAGAATTTCAATCTCTGCCTAATTTTTTCTTCTTTCAAATAGAAAAGATATAGATGCTTCCAAAGCTGTTGAAACTGTGACTTCAGCTTCTGCCAGTAAGTTGTTACTTTTAATACTCCTCCAAATAAGTATATTTTGTCATTTTACTAGAAATTTCTTGCAAGATGATGCTGGGAAACCATTATTGTGCTTTAGTAGAAGGGAACAATACTGGCCCCCATATTAAACTAGAGGTTAATTGTTAATACATGAAGACTTAGTGAGATAGTATATGTAAAATACCTATCATAGTTCCATAGGTAACCGCTGTTAAGGTTAATTTTGTCATACTTCCATCCCCTACCAGTAAGACAAAACATACCAAAAAAAAAACCTGTTAAGGCTGCTTGTTTAGTCTCCTTTTATTTTGAAAGTTTGCTGAGAGCCAAAAGGTAAACAAAGAAGACCAAACAGAAATCAGTTGTTACACTCATGTGTTAAAGTTGTTTCTTTATACTCAGGAAAACATTGCAGGTCTTTATTATGACTCTAGCTAAGTGAATTTCTAATACAGTTTTAATAAACTGAATTTTCTCTTTCCATTTAGGGTTGGAAAGAAGTTACTGCAAAACAAACACTCTTAAGTTTAAGAAGAGATAGCTTGATAGTGAAGGATGAGACAGAAAAGCTAAAATAAAGTAGATATAAACTATATTTAGAAAGTTAAATTGTTTTATATGTTCTCTTTTGGAAAGACAGGTGTATAGTGAGTTCTGGATTTCTATTCAGCAATCCGTGTGTGTGTGTGTGTGTGTGTGTGTGTGTGTGTGTGTGTGGAAGGAGGGATAGAGAGAAGTTAGGGAGATGAAACAACAAAGGTAACAGAATTGGGGAATCACTTCATAGAAGTTTTTGAAGTGTGCTGGGAAGTTTTTGAATTTGACTTCATTAATAGCATTTCTCAAAATACGTGTGTGAGAGACTAATTCCTGAAAGATGATCAGATTTGTATTATAGCTTCTTTTTCTTTTTTTTCCTTAAAAAAAAAAAAAAAAAAAAATCCCCAGAACACATTTCCATTATGAAGTCCTGAAGGAAAGAAACCTATTTAGCTTTATGTAACTCATTATTCATGAAGCTTGGCTTAAGCTTGCTGTTTTTCCTTTGTAAGACCTAGTGATAGTACAGACTCTGGGAAATTACCATGGGGAATAAAGAACCACTAATTGTTTAGGATTCTTATGTAGATGGGACAAAGGGAGAGTGAAAAATCCTGTTGAAGCAGGTCTTTCTGCCCATGGGTCCTGACCCCAATGCTTGAATAAAACCACCTGTATGCACCAAAAAAAAAAAGAAAAGAAAAGAAAAATTTTATTGAGAAAACACAGTTGAGGTTCACTTTAAGGTAATAGGGACTGGATATAAAAATGTTAATTAAAATGGTGTGAGAAGGTAAAATCTGAATGTTTATTCTATAGAATTTTCTAGTGGATAAAATATAAAATTAAAAACGATTTAAAATTTTCAACGTTTCAGGCCAGGTAGTTTTTACTAGAAGAGTGTGATGATATTGATTATATATATGTAACAGGAAAACTTAGATGCAGTGATTTCTTTGAGAAAAACCATGAACTCAGATTTCAACATTGATGAATTTCAGATCTCAAAGACTTACCTAGTGGAGATATCCTTAGGTCAGCCAGTCAATGAATTTGAAAGTGGGATACTTCAGAAATTGTTAAGTTTAAGGTCTAGATTTTGGAAGTGGGCCTAACATAATAAAAGCAGTGAGTAGGGGAGAAGCACTTCAAGGCAAATATGCCCTCTCTTCTAATAGAAGTGTAGAAAGACAGGAGAGGCTGGTGAATAGGGTGGAGAAAGTGTCAGGTGAGAAAGGAAAGTGTGCATGGTTTCTTTTTTGAGATCAGCAATGTGAGATTGAATAGTGACAAGTCAGTTAGGGTAGTTTTAATTTATTTTTTAGAGAGAGGGAGAGTGCACACGCATGGGTGCCCATGACTTAGCAAGAACAAGGAGGGGTAGAAGGGAAGGGAGGCTGAAGCGGACTCCACACTGAGAGAGTGGAGCCCAGCATGGGGCTTGATCTCGGGACTCTGAGATCACACCATGAGAGGAAATCGAGAGTCAGACACTCAACTGACTGAGACACTTAGGTTCCCCTAATTAGGTAGTTTTAAAGACTTTAGTTATATGCATAGATAAGCAAGGATGAAGAGAAGTACAGGAAGGAGGCAAAAGTATAATTTGATCAGAAAGAGAAACTTTAGGACCATTATCTATCACTAGTTAAAAAGAAAGAATACTGAGCATCTACTATGTCCTCATAATTGGATGTACTTTTTAAAGTGTTAGGATACATCAGTAAACCAGTAGGCAAGATACCTATATCCAAGTAGCTTACATACTAATTTGAGGTGACATGATATATAGTAAATAACGTGTTTTATAAAGTGAAAAGTGTTGTAACAGGAGAAAGGAGATCCAGGGTTAGTTTGGAGTTTGAATTTACTATTCAGAATAAAATAATGATTTGTTAAAAAGAAGAGTCTACTAGGGGGCCTAATCTATGCCAGATGACAGAAAACAAGGGGAAGAAACTTGCCATTGGTTACACTAATACTAGGCAATTTACATTATCTTTCTTAATCTTTCAAATTACCTCATTTTGTAGATGAGAAAACAGATTCAGAGATTAATAACATACTCAAGGTTAAATGACTTCCTTGGAGTAAGAATTCAGATCTAAAACTATGGTTTCAAAGCTTTTCACCTATCTTAAACGATCTCTCTGAGAATGAAAACTTGTTCTTAATCTCCTTTGATTGCTCTTTTATCTTCCTTTAATGGTTTCCCTAAATGTCTGTTCCTCTTATTTCATACTTGTCTTCCTGATTTTTATCTTCGTACATTAGGGACCAGTGACATCTTACATACATATACAGACCTCTACTCCCTCAAGTTTTCTTCTTATTTTCTTATGTTACCTAACAGTCAGTCAGTCACCAGTCATCATCCAGTGTAGAAATTGTAAGTAATCCTTTCCCTGGCTTTTCTCTTCTGTCTTATCCAGTTCATACTTAAATAATATCCTTCCTCTTTTCATCCATTCAGTGGCTGATTCATATAGTTCTCTCTCAGATCTACTTCAGACTATGTCTTTTTTGCCTTTCCTTCATCACACCATTAATTGTTTTAATTGATTTACGTTTGAATTTTGAAAATAGCCTCCTGATTGGTATTTTTACCAGCTTCATTATTCACACTGATCTCTTTAAGACAGATCTGATCATTCTGCTCTTAGTGACCCATAGGAGAAAGTCCAAATTCTTTAACATTGAATTAATGACTCTTTACCCTTTGTCCCAGATTCCTTTTTAATGTTTTGTCACCTTTATGCCGTCCATTTGTTTGGAATTCTCTGAATTTCAGTTTACTTCAGTAAGCTTTTACTATGTACCTACTTGGTAGGTGCCAGGCCTTGTGCAAGGCGCTGAAGATAGAATGTCATATAAGACTCCTTTTTTGGAGTGGAGTTGGAGCAAATTCTAATTTATGTTTTAAGGCCCATCTCAGATATAATTTCTTTGTGATATCTTCCCTGGCTCACCTAGGCAATTAGAAACTCTCAGTTCCCTTCTAGTGATACTGAATACATTGAGTCATTTGGTATAAGTAGTTGGCTTAGAAGTCTTTCTCTTTCACTTGAGTGGGTAAGGGAATATTTTATTTTTCTATCCCTTAAATGTAGTGTAAGGGTTAGTAAATATTTGTAGGAGGAAGAATACAGGGGGCACTCAAACTAAGTTTGTATTGTTATAACTGAACCCATGGGTAAACATAGCCCAAATTTTCTGATTTGTCATCCTTGATTTAATTATTTTTCTTTCTATAAGATTTCATTGGTTTCTTTCTTTCTCTCTCTTTTTTAAAATAAATGTATCTTATTCTTTATATTTTCCAATTCCCGGATGAAAATAACTTTCTTTTAGGGAACAAAGCAGATGAACAAATGGAAAAAAAGAGACAGACAAACCAAAAAACAGACTCTTGACTATAGAGAACAAACAGATGGTTACCAGAGGGGAGGTGTGTGAGGGGTTAGTTGGGTGAAATAGTGAAGAGGATTAAGAGTACACTTAATCTTGGTGAGCGCTGAGTAATACATGGAACTTCTGTATTATACACCTGGAACTAATATGACACTGTATGTTAACTACACTGGAATTAAACGTTTTTTTAAAAGTGACTTTAAGTCCTTTATTTCTCCATTTAGAGCATTCTGCCCAAATAGTTTCCACGTATGAGTTCCACCAAACCTTTAAGGAATTAATAAATCTAGTTCTATTTCAGCTATTCCATGACATTTAGAGGAAAGGAGTATTTTCTTTAAAAAAGGAGGTGGAAAGAAGGAAACAGGAAAAAGCAGGTTAATAGGGACATCAAATGCTGAGAGAGACACTGTATGCCTCTCAGAAAGGATAAACTAAGAAAATAGTGGCACCAAATGTTATTGAAGATGTAGAGAAACTTGTACATTGATGTTGGGAATTTAAAATGGTACAGAGAAGAATATTGCAGGTGTTTTGTTTTTTTTTTCCTTAAGTTTATTTATTTAAGTAATCTCTGCCTTCAGTGTGAGGCTCAAACTCATAACCCCAGGATCAAAAGCTGCATGTTTTATCGACTGAGCCAGCCAGGCACCTGAGTATGGCAATTTTTTGTTTTTTGTTTTTTGTTTTTTAAACAAAACTAAGTGTGTTCTTACCATAGGGCCCAGCAATTATGCTCTTTGGGCATTTATCCTAGATGAATGAATTACATTTACACAAAACCTGTTCATGCAAAAACCTCTGTATGCATGTTTTCATCTTTATTTGTAGTAGTCAGAAACTGAGAACAAGGCAGATGTGCTTCAGTGGGTGAATGGTTAAACTGTGATGTATCTGTAGCATGGAATATTACTAGGCAATAAAAAGGCCCAAATTATTGATAGAAGGAACACGTGGATGGATTGCAGAGGAATTATACTGAATGAAAAAAATACCAAAAAATACAAGCTTTTTTTAATACAGCATTGTTGAAATGATAAAGCTATAGAGGTAGAGAATAGACAAGTGGTTGTTGGGGTGAAGAGGAGAGAGACAAGTGGCTGTTGCTGTAAGTGGGTAGTAGGAAGGATCCTTAATGATGGAGCTATTCTGTATCATGAACAGTGGTCACTGCAGTCTACACATCTATGATAAAATTGCATAGCACTAACTGTACATTAATGAGTATGTAAAACTGGAAATGTTGGTAGATTGTATTAGTTTTCTGTTTGTAACATAGTATGTAGTTATGCTAAATATTACCATTAGGGGAAACAGGGTGAAGTGTATGGAATTTTTTCCCAATTACTTCTTACAACTCCTTGTGAATTTATAGTAATCTCAAAAACAAGTTAAATGTTTTGAAATGCTGATAAAGTGGTTATAATAAATTAAAGTTACAGAACAATTTTACTTGTGAACACTGATGTAAAACATTTTTTGGTGTAATACTTTTAAGTAAAATTGTAGCATGTAGAGGCGGGGAGCACATTAAGTGGATGGTAATGGTGTGCCCAAGAGGAGATCACATCAGAAATATAAAAGTGTTTCAAAATTAGAAAATCTTTTAAATTCAGTTCACCATATTAAGTAGAGAAAAGGTAAATGCTGAGGATATTAGGTAAAATTCAACATCCATTCCTAGCATCAAAAAAAAAATTCTTAAAGTGGGTAACTACCTTAATATGCTAGTGTGCTTTATATTTATACACACACACACACACACACACACACACGTTTGCTTATATACATATGAACATATACATATATCAAGTCAAAAGCCAGCATAGGCTTAATAGTGAGAGTAGTAGAAGTGTTCTCATTAAGGTTAAGGACAAAATAAGGGATACTCATCATTTCTGTGAAGTAACTTAAATACTGTTCTAAAACTAACAACCACTTGCCAGTGCAAGTCACGAGGCATAAAAATTGGAAAGTATGATTCAATATTATTATTTGCAAATGTGTATGTATGATAATAAATGTAAGAGAGTCTACTGAAATGCCTTAAAATCTAATTAGCCACCTTAATTTTCATAATTAATTTAGAGTTTCAGTTGCTTTATTGTGTAGAAAGAATAGCCACTTACATGTAATCTAATAAAATATTCTGTTTAAAATAATAAAAAGGGTAAAAACTATGAAAATTTTAAGCTACTACTATAAGGCATAAAGAAATGCTATGTGGAAAACAGCTCATTGCTTGATAGAAAGCTTCTCAATTAGAAAGCTTCTCACCATTGTAATGTGCCTTTTTTTCTTATATTAAGATAATGTTAGGAACCCAATAAAAAAGATTCTTTTTTAATTTGAGTATAGTTGATACAAACAATAAGATTTTTAAACTGTATAAGTTGATTATAAAGTTTATAAATAAAGAATTAACAGAATAGACAGAAAAATTCTGCAGAGGAAGTGTAATTAGGACAGATGAGCACCAACAGATATTAAAATAAATAACAGAGGTAAAGACTCAAAATAGTTTCATGTAGTTGTACAAATAGACAAAAGATCAGTAGGACAGAGAGATTCCAGAGGTAGTTCCTAGAACATATGGAACATCAGTAAATAATTGTGGTAATGTGTTAAATTATCAAGGAAAAGATCAATTACTCATTAAATTGCCTTGTCACTTTGTAAAAGTAAAGCATGTTAATAAAATAAATCACAGCTGGATTGTAATTCACAAGGTGGTAATTAAAAGTACTGGAAGAAAATATGGAGAGTTATTTTGTTTGGTTTTAATTGCAGAGCGAGGGCATCCTTCCCTTTCAGGAAAATACTTGATTATGCAAAAAGTATTTTTACATAAGTATTTTGCATAACTTTTTAAAAAATTGTTACTTCTGTGATATAGATGAATTTTCTTAATATGTAAAGCCCTCTTAATAAATAAGAAAACCTCAACAACCCAAAAGATAAATTGGCAAATATTAAGAATAGCAGATCACAGAGAAAGATTTAGTGTTGAATTAAACATATGAAAGTCAATATAACTTTATTCCTGATTAAAGAAATAAAAATTAATTGGTATCAGTGTCCATCTCAGATTGGAGTGATTAATAATTTCTCTTATGTACTGTGTGTGGAGATTGGAAGCCCCATTCTTGTGTACTGTTGATGGGGAATATCAGTTGGTACAGTCTTCATGTAGAACAATTTAATATTGTTAAATTTAAATCTTTTCCTTTCATCTCAGCAATTATATGTCTCAGAATTTACCTATATAGTTCCACAAGCATACAAAGATGAGTGTAAGGATGTTTTTTTACAGTGTTTCTTCAGTCATTGCCAGATTAGCTCTTTTCTAAGTCTAAATGATAATATTCGTAATGTATTGTTGATAATGTTTTTCTTATTAGCCAAAACTGGACAAGCCAAGACATCTGGAGCCAAAGTCAGTAAGTCTTCAGGTATGTTTTTTTACTAGAATTCTAGACATACTAACTTTAAATTACTTAAGTATATAACAGTTGTCTTGAATTTCATGTGACAAAGTATGTGGTGGGTATATACTAATTTTTTAAATTTTTAGCCATCTAGAAATTCTGAGGAAGGAGACTTAGTAGGTAATGCCCCTTCTTTGTAGGAATTATCAAAATAAGATAATTTCCCTCTTTCTCTTTTATTGAGGTCTATCTGTAAAGTTTCTTTTATAAAATAGCTCAGATAACAAACAGCAAAATTATATTTTATTTCAGTTGTTATGGATTTTAGTGGGTTTTTTGTTGTTGTTGTTTGACTCACCACCCTGAGAACAAGACCTGAGTTGAGATCAGGAGTTGGACGCTTAACTGACTGAGCCACCCAGATGCCCCTTACGGGTTTTAAAGTAATTATTTTTTCTCCTTCCTCTTGCATTATCCTTCCTACTTTTCATTTCTGCTAAATGCTTGTTAGTTTAGGGTAATCTTTTTAAGTGGATAGAAATCAATGTATTAAATTATCTTCTCTGTAATAGTAGAAAGGAAGCAGCTTTGCATTGGTAAATACCATTGTTAGTGGCAGATCCAGAATTTTCATAAAGGAGTTTCTTTGAAGCAGTAATCTGAAGGGGTCAGGGGAAGCTAGATTTCTTGTTTTGAGGATGCATTTATTTAGTAAACAGTTTGATATTACTTTGATGGTAAGTTTATGGGAATTCTGATAGAGATTTAGGGGGAAATGGGTGTTAAAGCTGCTTAGCCACCCCTTAACTGTGCTGGGAAATTAATTCTCCATATTTTTTCCTTAAGTTCTGGTGCCCAGCTAGAAGTATTAAAGTGAATTGATGTATAATATAGGGATAGTGAAAGAAATACTGAAAGGCCCTTTGGGCTCAGCTCGTGTGACACAGCAGTGTCTCCAAACTTGGGGTTGACTAAGAAATGACTGGTTAGGTGATACTCTATAAAAGATTGGTATTAATCTTTTTTGGGCAAAGGTTAGGGTCTATCTTTGATATAAAGGGTGAATTTGTAAACAGTTCAGTTGATTTTTACATGTCAGTAGTTTTATTTGTATTATAATTTTTTAAAAGCATAACCATGTTCTTAAAAGGATCCTCAGGTAATTACAGCAGTCACCACCCTTGTTTACAAATGGGCAAATATACATAGAAATTGGTTCATTCTCCAAGACTTGACAATTTAATTTGGAATTCAGCTTGGATCTACTGGTAATTTGATTCTGAGCTTTTTTCCTCATAGTGCAGCCTTGCTAGTTGTTAATGAGTCCTAAATTCAGAGCTAAACCTCTGTTGCTCTCTGAATAGAAAGGGATTTTGCTCTCTGGTGATCTTTTCAATGACACTTTGATGATCACAGTCTTTATACATTATCTTTGAAAATAAGCAAGAGTAACAGATGTATATGTACAAAGAAGGGTCAGAACAATTTAAATAGTCCTGTTCACATAGAGCCCAGTAGGAATGAGTCAAAGTAGGCTTAATGTGGCTTAACCATGATGAAGGTGTTCTTGAATGCTTTTCTGTCAGCTGGGAGACCCTAATTATAACTATTTATTAAACCATTAAAAGTATTATGGGACTGTTTTATATCCTTGCAGTTAGTAATTTTGCTTCTTAGTTGGTCCACACATTAAAAGATTTATTTAACTTGCCTGAATGTTCTTTTTAAGTACCTCTCTGGGGAGGTGAATTCTTACTTTAGTGATACTTTTTTCTGAAGACGTTGTTATTGCTTGATTTAGAAAGTGACCTGTGCCCCAAAGATAACATTTTATGTTTTGGATAAAATATGGTTTGTCACTCATATTCTTTATGAGGTTATTTGGGGATTGTTGATACTAGTTAAATAAACCAATTTGACTACAACTTTTGTGATTTAGGGAAATCAGCGGGTTCTGTAAAGTCTGTGGTAACAGTAGCTGCTAAAGGTAAAGCTTCAATCAAAACAGGTAAGACTTTTGGGAAGAAGAGGATTAAGTTTGTTCTTACTCCTCCCTTGAAGAATATAATAAAGATACTATCAAAAGCAAGTTTGAAATTCATAAGATTTATAGTATTTAATAACATCTTGAAAGGTTTAGAAGATACTTCTTTGAAATTTAAAACCTGACACGTAATGGGACTACTATTTTTTGGTATATTGGTCTTTGACAGTGTGCCACTGCAGATTTTTGCAGAGGAAACATTTTTGACAGCTGTATAATTATAAACTGTTCTGCTACTTCCCCCTATAAATCTTTATTTTCCTCATTTTTTAGAGCTGTCACTTCATATTACCTTCCCCAGCTTGTAAATTTTTCAGTTTGTTACTCCAAAAAATGTTCTTCTTTCCCTGTTAAAAGAATGTATTTCCTCCATAAAGGAAGAAATGTGACATGTTGAAACTAACATGATCTGTTCATTAATATATAAGCTAATTTTGAAGAGCCTTTGTAGAAATTATTAAAAAAAATTCTGTGGTTATGACATGCTTCTGCCACATGGAAGATAAGCCTGTGGCCCATTAGTGGCCATCAACAAGATTGTATCATTTTAAATTTGTTTTTTTAAAAAATTTATTTATTTGAGACAGAATGCACGAGCAGGAGGCAGAGGGAGAGGCTTGTTAGCGGGGATCCCTGTTCGGGGCTCAGTCCCAGAGTCCTGGGATCATGATCTGAGCCAAAGCAGATACTTAACCAACTCAGCCACCCAGGCACCCCTTTAAATATGCTTTTAATCTTATTGGTAAACAGATATAAGTGGAAATAATAAATATGTGGAAAAGAAACTGCCTTTATAATGAAGTTGGACCACATTTCTTATATATATGAGTATGAAACATGCTAAATGATTGAACAGATCCTAGAATAACTGTTCACTTCTACTTTTAAAAGCAAAATCTGGTGGAAAGAAGTCTTTGGAGGTCAAAAAAGCTGGCATTGTCAAAAACAAAGATGCCAATAAACCTGTGATTGTACCAGGTAAGCTCTAAATCCTTTCATTCATTTAAGTGCTTTCTTTAGATCTTCTTGGTGTACATTTGAGGTATATTTTGAAATTTTTGCTTTAAAGTCTTCAAAGGGATTGTTGTATTGATTTTCAGAGAAAAGCCTGTTAGCTTTGACTTAGGTCAGTCTAAGGATACTTAGTGACAAAATAAGCTAATTTAAGTTCCTGTTTAGATTCATTAGTTTAATTATATTAGCGTGTTTTTCTAGACTATTAAAGCAGACTATTTCATGCAGAAAACTCTGAAATAAAGACCAGTATGGAAGTCAAAGCCACTGAAAATAGTGCTAAGGAAACTATTTCAGGTAGGTCAAAGGTTTTATTTTGTTCTCTTATGTTTAAAGATGGAAAATCAAATTTTAAGGAAATAAGATTTTTGATTTTGTGTCATATATATATGTATATTTTTTTAAACTATCAGGCTCATACTAGTGAAACTTAAAATATTATGATTCAGGTCACCACCCTCTTGATTTTTCTGAAATTTTGCTCTTACAAGAAATAAAATGAAATGTTATTTCTGTAGCTATTTCCTTCTTACATTTTGTAGTATTTTGTTAGTTGTGTACATTTTCATGCAGCTACTGTTTAATCCATTGTGGGAAAAGAGGGATCTTGGTAAATAAAATATATCTGCATGAATTCTTACCTTATTTTGTATCTTCAGAAGCTGCTGTGGAGTCCACAGAAAAAGAATCAGTTAACAAGGTCAGTTTTTATATTTTACTTACTATTTAAAAGCGTAGGAAACTTTGACACAATATATTTTTCTGACTGTAAACCCACTAAAAAATGTACAGGATTTGGCATGGTGAAAAACCTGTCATTTGTGACTTTTTTTTTTTTTTTGAGGTTTATTGCTTCACCTTAAGTTTTTGTTTTTAAATAGAGAGATGGGGGAGGGGCAGAGGGAGAGGGAGAAAGAATCTTAAGCTGGCTCCAGGGTGGATCTCAGGACCCTAAGATCATGGCCTGAGCCTAAGTCCAGGATTGGATTCTTAACCAATTGAGCCACCCAGACACCCCTGTCATTTGTGACTTTTTAGATAGGGCTTGAGTCGCAGAGTAAGTTATAAAAATTTAAAGTGCAGATTATCAATAAATGTACATGTTTTTGAGGTTTACCTTTTACCAGGAAAAAAGTTTAGGCCAAAATGGGTTTTTGAGTAGAAAAGCAGATTGTCAAATTAAAACCAGTAGAATTTTGTGAAATCTGTTTTCTTTTTTCTTAGAGGCAAGTGGGGGATAAGTTAATATTTAGAATACCAGTTCTCTGTGTTTTTAGAATAGTGAGTAGGATTTGAAGTTTCATTTGAAGGGCAGAAAGTTCACATTACTGTTTTGTTGTGTGGTTCATCTTGTGATTTTGACTGTATTAATATCTTGTTAATTTATATTTTGCTGGTTAAGATCTTGAGATCATTAAAGTGCTAAACAGTAAGTTTATTTTTGACTGGTAGATGCATTCTTCAAGTAGTAACTAAGTAGTATGTCTTAACTATTTTGTTTCAGGAAGAATATTTTAAAGCACAAATAGACTGACTTAAAGCACTTACAAAGGAACCATTTATGAACACAGTTGACATGGTAGTTGAAAATCATTCTCAGCTGATTTATGAAAATTATGATTATGAAAATTTATGAAAATTATAATTTCTGGTTTTCCCCGTCCTTACCCCCCACTTTTTTTTTTTTCCTAAAAGAAAAGTCACTGTACTTTACTTATTACACTGTACTGTAATACACCTTTGGGGATTTTTCTCAAAATTCACTAAAAGGAAAAACTGGTATTGATGAGAGTCCTCTTGAAGAATAGATTGTAAGAAAATAAGGCAGAAGTGAAAGTATTTACTTTGTAGTGGGAATTGCGTTATAGGGAAAGCTTTCTAAGCCACCAGGGAAACTTCTTAATTTTACTACCTAAAAGATTATTTTATTCAGCAAGGTGAAAAGCTATGTTCTGTTTTGGAGCTTGGGGATGTTAGCGTTGCATAGCACAGGAATGGCAGCCGTGCATGAAGGAGTTGTGGTCAGAGAAAAAACTGGTGTTTTTAAACTTGCACTTTAAAAATAAATAAACTTCCATTTTTATTTTTATTATTTTATTTTTACCTTTTTTAAAGATTTTATTTTTGTAAATCTCCTTACCTAGTTGTGGGGCTTGAACTCATATCAAGATTAAGAGTCGCATGCATCCCTGATTGAGCCAGCCAGCTGCCGCCTTAAACTTGTGTTTTTAAGCAGTGGTTGAAAAAGAGAACAAAACGCCTTCATATGACTGAAATTATGCTGTGTACTTGAAGAGAGGAAATTTGCATTTTCTTTTGTTTTGAGGTTCAGACCGGCCTTCTTAATTGATAAGGTTTAGTATTAAATGCAGTTTAAATACTAACATACCATGATCTGCCACATAAACTTAAGTAAATATAAAAGCAGTTAAAGAAGTTTGAATGTCAACTCTTAAATTTGTTTTGAAGGAAACAGAGGAAATGTGTGTGGTACTTATTTCTAATTTGCCTAATAAAGGATATTCTATAGAAGAAGTTTACAACCTAGTAAAACCATTTGGTGGTTTAAAGGATATTTTGATTTTATCATCTCATAAAAAGGTAAGCGTTGATAATAGCTGTTCATATTGTCTGAAGCACATTTTGAAAAACATTAAGTTTAAAAAACTAAAAAGTAGAAAGGTTTTTTAAAAGGAGCACCTCAAAATAATTAAGCCACTCAAGCTAAGGGATTTTTAAAATATAAAACATCCCGTATTTTAGTGTTATTCTGATCTGACCTAGTTTTAACGATGGGGAGGATGGCTTACTAAATGTGTCAAAATTTTGCTCAGAATTTTAGTCTAAAGAAATGTCTTATATCTTCAATATGTTAATACAGAGTTTTATAACAACTTACAAGCTTTGTAGCACTTTTTTATTAGTATTCCTTCTGTTTTACCAATTGCACTCAAATGGGAAGTAACCATTCTCAGAGATGTCATCAGTACTTAGAATAACCTAGGTTATCTGTGTTCTATGTTTTCAGTAATAAGTACATACTGCTTTTGTAATTTAAAAAAAAAACACTATATTAATACAAACAACTTGTGGAAGGTATCTTATAGAGAGTGAGATTTCAGGAGAGTTTAAATAATGGAGCCACCATTCCAGTGGCCGATAGTAGTGTTCTTATATTAGAAAGGAATTGGGGATCACTAGAGAGCATTGAGTAGGATAGATGTTTGCTGGTAGCCAGAGCCAGTGTGCTTCAGAAAATAGAGTAGAAGAGAGTGAATATGAGTGATTAAATGCAGTTTCACGTAATGTTAAAAGTAGATTATTTGAACGGTTGCATGACTTCATAAATTACTAAAAAAACAATGAATTTTACACCTATACTGGTGAACTTTATGATATGTAAATTATGTTTCATTAAAACTGTTTTTATTTAGAGATGAGCATAAAAATAAGTTTTTTAATAAAATAATTTTTTTATGTGACAGTACATTGAAATAGGGGGAAATTGTGGAAATTTGGAAGTGAATAATTCAGATTCATACTTTATATCATATGCCAAAGAATAAGTAGATACATTAAATAAGAAATCCAGATACAGAAAATGTAGATTATTATCTGTTCAATTTTGATTAGAGTTGAGTAGAATTACTATTTAGAGATTTAATACTTTACTAGTTATTATGTGGAAAAATACGAGATTCAATCATATAAGCAAAAATTAACATAAAGCAAGATGCAAATTAAAAGTTAAAAATATTTGTGTAAAAGGGAAACAAAGATTCATACCCTGATTACACTATAAAATGTTAAAAGTTCAATAAATAAATTGGCAGATTACACAAATACATAATTCCTTGAAAAAAATTACAACTGATCAAATATATGGAAGATTTCTGCCTCACTATCAACACAGAGAAGAATGTTCAACTATTCGTTTACGCAGGGATGAAAATTAAAACCAAAATGTATGGAACTATAATTTTATAATTAGGAAAACAAAATTTAAAATAACTTGGTAATCATTACACATTTCTTTGGTTCTTTCAATTCTCATATTTCTCATATTTTATCAGTCATTAAATTTATTTATTTAAATATTTATTAAAACCTGCTATATGCTAGATACTGCTGTAGGTACTAAGACTACAATGATGAATGAGATAAATAAGATTTTCCTTAATGTCATTTACTAGAACGTCCTCTCTTATTTCTCTTTAGTATTGCCTTGTGAGTTCGTTCATTCATTATTGCTTCCTTACGGTTGTAATACCCTGAGTCTGTTGGCCTCACTTTCCGAAGATGCATTATCTTAATGTTTACTAAGTTATTTGACTCTTAGTATTAAATCTTTTCAAGAAAAAGTAACTTCAAGACATGTATTTTTTTGTTCTTGTACTTTTTATTTTAAAAGATATTTATGGAAATAAATAGAAAATCTGCAGAATCTATGATAAAATTTTATACCTGCTTCCCAATATCAATGGATGGAAATCAACTCTCAATAAGTATGGTTCCTGAAAACATGAATATTAAAGACGAGGTAAATAACAGACTTAGCATGATTTTTACTAGAATATTATAAGTTTTTAGATCGGGTTTATTGTAGTTGGTTATATGCTCTAGCTTGTGTCTTCAGGTTACATGTTTTCTCTGAGTCATTAAGAAAAAGCTGCTTCCTGTCTCTTCACAGTCTCCTATCCCAGTGATTGAGAATTACTTCCATATTGAGGGAATCTAATCCCTCCTGTATGTCAGAGTGGAAAAAAAGTTGAAAACTACTATCTGTAAACAACTGTGTATTCTTATTTTACTGCTGTTATCTGTCCTCCAAACTGGGATGTCATCCATCACTAGGTCTTATATAATTTAAATCATAAACATTTCTGTAGTTTGTTCCCCCTTTATCCCATCCATTATTGCTTCGTTTCTTGAAAACTCCAGCTAAATAGTTCTTTATGTCTCCTACCTTTAGTTTTGTCTCCCTTAAAATCTTTCTCCATGAAGTAATGAGACTAACATAGAATATAAATCTGTTCAAAGTCAACTGATTCAGAAACCCTTCACTGTTTCTTTGTGGCACACAAACATTTATTATCAACTATTTATTATCAACTAAGAGGCATGAAGCAGTTTTTAGAATCTCTAGAGGAAGGTGGAAATGTGTGTTATTTGAGAAAGTCTTCCATTGCGAATCACTCTGATGTAATGGTAGAATTGTTTTATATGTGTCAGTATAGTTGAAAAGAAAAAAAAGTTTAAGAACCAGAATCTTGTAAGATAAAGTTCCTTTCCTATACAGGTAAGCCATCCGTTAGCTAGCCCTTCCTTTGCCAGCTCTGACATTTTTGTCTCAGGCTACTCTTAGCCTTTTTCGTAGTCAACAGTACTAAATAACTGTACATTTAATACTCTACATTGTTGTGTGGATTTTTTTTTTTTTTTTTTTTGCTAACCTACATTTCTGTTCTTCCTTATCCCCTACTTTGCTTAGTTAACTTTTTGTTTTATAATTTGAATTCTCTAATTGTCTGCTAAAGTAAATCTCTTATTCCTTATATATGAATTTGAATGTCCTCCCCTGACACCACCACATTAATCTTTAATGTACTTAGGGCAATGGGAAGAATTGAAGTGTATTAAGGTGGGACTTGAATAATTTGTTCAGGAAGAAGGAAAGATTTTTAGAAGGAACAAAACTTCTGCTGACTTCTCATTTTATGAAACAGTGCTTAATGCTTATTCATATAGGTTAGGTTGTTACAAACCCTGAATAAATAAATATATGTATGGGGAAGACTTACATCTTCCACTTTTCCTCTGTTTTGCCTTTCTAGGAAGCTATATTTACAACCTTAATTAAAGAAAATGATCCAGAGGTAAGTTTTGCATTTAAATGCTTTTGTACACTTGTTTAATTGATGGAAACATTGGTTATTCACCTGTTACAAATAAAAGAAAACCTTACTGCTCATTTTAAAACATTGAGGTGATGGTGAGGGTATGTGATATAATGAGCACTGGGTGTTAAATGTAACTGATGAATCACTGAACTCTTCCTCTGAAACTAATAATACATTATATGTTAATTAATTGAATTTAAATTGAAAAAATAAAATATTGGGGTGATGAAAGTGTCAGATGGATCTTCTCTTGGTAAAATAAGAAGTAAAGGGTCATGGTAATTCCTAAAGTGAAATATTTTCTAGATACTGGGGCTATATTAAGTGGATTAGTTATAAAGTGTTTTAGGTAAATACTGTGTTGATAGAAGAAGGATTATACTTCTTGTTTGAGTATATTGTTTCATTGATCACTCAAATCTAAAACTAAGATCTCACTGTCTTCACTCACATAGTCATTTTCTTACTCTTGGGAGAGGGTATCATCTGACCTCTGAAAAATTAAATTACTGTTAATCTGTGTTTATAGTTTGATACTTGAGCTGTGTTTCTCTTTTTCTGTGCTGTCTCTTAAAAAAAATTACAGGCAAATACAGATAAAATTTACGATCGATTTGTACATCTTGATAACTTGCCAGAAGATGGGCTTCAGTGTGTGCTCTGTGTTGGACTTCAGTTTGGAAAAGTGGCTCACCACGTATTCATGAGTAATAAAAACAAGGTAACAAGGTCCCTCCTGGTTTAGCTATATGTTCGGTAGAGAATGTATGACTGAACCCTGTACTCTTCAGGTTTGTGACTTTTAATCTGTCTTCTGAGCTGAAGCACCTATAAACATCATTTCTTAGCAGAACTATGATAGATCAGCATATTTTCTCTTGGGCTATAATAAAAAGAAAGAGATGATGACTTTCTCCTCAGAACTCTTAGTGTGTTTTTGTTTTGTTTTGCTTTTTAAGATTTATTTATTTATTTATTTTGAGAGAGAGCGAGTGAGCACAGAGGGAGAATCTCAAGCAGACTCCCCACTGAGTGGGAAGCCTGGCATAAGGCTTAATACCACAACCCTGAGATCATGACGTGAGCCGAAATCAAGAGACACTTAACCAGCTACTCAGGTGCCCCAGAACTCCTAGTTTCAATGGAAAATAAAACTTGCACAAGGGAGAAGCGTAGTATGTGCAAAGAGCATTATCTTACGGGAAAGTTTAGACTTGAGTTCATCTAGCCTTTACTACCTTTGTGACCTTGGCTGAGTTGATTTACACTTTTAGTTCTTACTTGTAAAATGAAAAAAGGTGTTTACCAGATACTTTCTAGCCATAAAGCACATAGAGAGTTAGCTCTTTTTGTTTCATTATATGGAAAGAAGTACAAAGTGATCATCCCTTAGGGGTTTTGTTCTTCCTTAAAAGAAATTGTTAATCTGTTTATATTTGCTATGCCCTCTCTGTTTAATATTTAATTTAGATACTTGTCTAGTAAAATTAGATTTTGAGCAACTATACATTACCTAGAAAGGTAGGATTTTATATCAAAGTTGACAGTGTTTGCTTCAGAACTGATTCACCAAAGGTAGATACTAGTTTCTTTGACATGCTTCTAACTGCTACATAGAGTGTGTTTGATACTCTAGAAATAGTGTGACACAGGAGGGAAGGGAGAAGACAGGTGGTCTAAGTCATTTTGACTTTTACTTTACATATGTTTAATCCTCTGGTAGTTATTTTTTTAATTTCTTAAAAATACCTATCATAACCTGAGGGTTTTGAAGGGTCAGGGGTGGGAGGTTGGGGCAACCTGAGGGTTTTGAAGTGTCAAGGGTGGGAGGTTGGGGGAACAGGTGGTGGGTAATGGGGAGGGCACGTTTTGCATGGAGCACTGGGTGTTGTGCAAAAAGAATGAATACTGTTACGCTGAAAAAATAAATAAAATGGAAAAAAAAAAGCGAAAAAAAAAATACCTATCATACTCTTCTGTTTTGCCTGGACTTTGGAACATTTTAAGGATTGTTTTTTCTTGTTTCCTTTGAAATGAAGATTACCTTTGTAATCACATTTGAAGTCTGGAAGAAAAATTGATCTATTCTTCAGAAAAATTAAAGAATGTTTTTATTGTGCTTAAATATATATAATTAAATTTACTGTTTTAACCATGTTAAATGTCCATTTATTGGCATTAAGTATATTTATGTTGTTATACAACCGTCACTAGTCCATCTCCAGAACTTTTATCTTTTCAAACTGAAACTCCCTGTCCATGAAACACCACTTCTTCCGTACCTCTCTTCCTAGCCCCTGACAACTAACTTTCTACCACTCTACTTCCGTCTCTATTAATTTGACTACTCTAGCTGTTTCTTATAAATGGAATCATACAATATTTGATCTTTTTTGATTGGCTTATTGTCCTTAATTTAATATCTTCCAGCATATATTGTAACATATGTCAGAATTACATTCCTTTTTAGAGCTGAATAATAATCCATTGTTTGCATATACCACATTTTGTTTATCTGCTCATCCGTTGATAGATATTCTGTCTGCTCTACCTTTTGACTGTTGTAAATAGCACTGGTATGAGCATGGGTGTACAAATGTCTGATTTCCTGCTTACAGTTCTTTGGGGTATTACCACAGAGTGGACTTTCTGGATCATATGGTAATTCTACTTCAGTTTTTTGAGGAACTATTTAATATATATATTTTTTAATCTTCTCCAAAGGCAATTCTACAGTTAGATAGCCCTGAATCTGCTCAGTCAATGTATAGCTTTCTGAAACAAAATCCACAGAACATAGGTGACCATGTATTGACCTGCACATTATCTCCAAAAATGGACTCATCAGAGGTAAGATGAATTTCTGTCAACTTTTGTGCTTTTAGAAAATGAAGAAAGTATAAAGGTCACTCTTCCAAAGCTAGAACATGTACTCTGAAGGAAATTTCAAGAATTAGAGAGTAGCCAAACTGGTATTGAGTTTAGATATTCTTTCTTTTAGAAATTTGTATTGCAGTCACTACTACAATTTTCATGATTTATGGAACAGTGTAAATTTGTCTAAATTACAATAAATTGAATAATTTTGAAAAAGGTAGCATATTCATTCTGAAACCTGTTATGAACATATGTGTAGAATGATTCCATATATGTAACATGATAATGATTCTCTCCAGAGTGCAGAATCTACTTTGAGTCCATTTTGGCTGCCTCCTGATAGAAAGAAGTTTACTTCTTCTTTTTTTTTTTTTTTTAAAGATTTTATTTATTTATTTGACAGAGAGAGAGAGAGAGAGAGTTCACAAGTAAGCAGAGAGGCAGGCAGAGAGAGAGGGAAGCAGGCCCCCTACTGAGCAGAGAGCCTGATGCGGGGCTTGATCCCAGGACTCTGGGATCATGACCTGAGCCGAAGGCAGAGGCTTCAACCCACTGAGCCACCCAGGTGCCCCGATTCTTTTCTTTATTATAAACTCTTATATAAGACATAAGAGTCAAGTATGAAAACTGTAAGTAATCCACTTTTGAAAGAGTTAAATTCAGACTCAGTTGTTTTCTCTTTCTAATAGTTTCATTGTATCTCCATTACAGGAGGTAAATAATGGAGCCTATATTTGGTATCTGCATGTTTTTTGTTTATTAATATGCTAAAAATCTTGTGCTAGCTCAAGATAAAGAAAATTCCACTGTCTAAAATCAAATTAGAGTATCTATAAGTAAATGCATCATGGTAGGTACTGATTTTTTTTTTTTTTTAAGATTTGTTTATTTAGAGAAAGGGAATGAAGGGGTTGAGGGTGGGTAAGAGAAAATCCTCGGGGCTCCATTTCATGGCCCTGAGATTATGACCTGAGCAGAAAACTAGAGTCAGACCCTTAACTGACTGAACCACCCAGCACCCCATGATAGATACTGATTTCAGCACAAATTTGAGTAGCTTGTTTAACCTGATAATTTCAGGAAAAATTTGTAAGTTCTTAGGGTTTTTTTTCCCTCAGCAATACATGGTATTTTAAGAAAATTTGTGTTTTGATATTTTGAAGTTATTACTTTATTCAGAATTATGGTGAGCACTGATGATACAGAAATTTTTCTTCTAAAAATACAGTCCCAAATTTTTAGACTTAAAATGAAACAAATGATTATAGAAAACATCTGCCTGAATGATACTTACTTGCCAAGCTTTTACTCGGAACCTTATTTTTACAGCTTATTAAATTGAAAAACACATTGTTTTACTGTAGACTTAGACCCACACCTGATAAGGTAGCCTCATAATCTTGAACATGTCGTGTAGTGTCCATTATATTAATTTAACAAATGATAAATTGATGGCTGTGGCAGGTAGACTGATTTCAAGGTATTATAATGGTCTTTATGAGAAGTAGTTAATGCCTAAACTAGACTAGGAAATGGAAATTAATTCTATCCCCCAATTTTTTAAATAATGGTTTTTAATTGACCATGTTTATAATGAGCTAATTAATTACCATCCTTGTATTATTCTTTGACACCCCCCATTCATTTTTTTAACTGTAATGTTACTCAGGTATACATTGCAACATTTAGTTGTATAACTATAGTTACTCTGTTTAAGAAGCATGAAAGCTTAAATCTAAGTACTGAAAGATAATATCTGTATTTTTTGTATCTTGATTAAGAAGATACTACAGAATTCAGTAGTATGAGAGCAGCTCTATAAAGAAGGAAATAGCGTATCTATAACTTGTAGACTTGGAAGTCACTTTCTTATATTTCCATTCATTTTTCAAAATGATGCTGTTTTTGTTTTCTTCAGTTTTTGGATTATGGCTTTCCTGTACAATTGTGGTAGGGCAGTTATTGTTGAGAGGAAAAGGGAAGACTGTCTTCATATTACTCAAGCCATTAATTACTATTTGTTGAATAGAGTCTACTCTCTTGTTAAAGCTCCCTGTTCTAAATTTATGGCCATTTGTTTTGTAAAGCAACTATACACCTTTATTTTCTTTTTGTTGCTCTTTTAGGTTAATTTCTGTTATTTCTTGGATTCTGTATCTCCTCCTCTCTTGTTTGGCTTTTCTGTTTGTTAGATCACAAATTATTGGATGCAATAATTTTCCCTCAGAAAGTAGGTGTGAACAGTGAACTTTCTCTTTTTTTTTTTTTTTTTAAAGATTTTATTTATTTATTTGACAGAGATCACAAGTAGGCAGAGAATCAGGCAGAGAGAGAGGAGGAAGCAGGCTCCCTGCCGAGCAGAGCGCTCAATGTGGGGCTCGATCCCAGGACCTTGGGATCACGACCTGAGCCGAAGGCAGAGGCTTTAACCCACTGAGCCACCCAGGCGCCCCTGTGAACCGTGAACTTTTTGAATCCCTGTGTATTTGAAATTGACTTTATTTTGTTTTTACATATTTCATTCATAGTTTGTCTGGATGGAGAATTCTCTGCCCAGATTGTTTTTCCTTTCATTGTTTTTCTTAACCTGTATTGGGTTTTTTGTTTGTTTTGTTTTAAGATTTTATTTTTAATAAATCTCTACACCCAGTATGGGGCTCGAACTCACAAACCTGAGATGAAGAGTTGCATGCTCTACCTACTGAGCCAGTCAAGTGCCCCTTAAACTTTATTGTTAAGGAGAAGGCTGATTCTTTTTTTTTTTCTTTTTTTTAAGATTTTATTTATTTGAGAGAGAGAGAGAACACAGGCAGGGGTAGGGGTAGTGGCAGAGGCAGAGGGATAAGCAGACTCCCCATTGAGCAGGGAGCCTGATACGGGGCTTGATCCCAGGACCCTGGCCTCCTGACATGAGGTCAAGGCAGATGCTTAACCGACTGAGCCACCCAGGCACCCCGAGAAGGCTGAGTCTAATCATACCGTTATGTTTTTTTTTTTTTCTTTTGAAAACTTTTAGCATTTATTGATTGGTTCAATCAATACCCATCTAATTCCTTTTCTATGGTAGCTCTGTTTTAGACATTGGACTACATTGATAAACAGGAGTTGATATCCTAGTCCTAAAGGAGCTTATACTTCGAGTGGAGAAGATAGTCTATAAAAAGATTATACATGTACACACACTCAGTGTCAGGTGGTTAAGAAATGCTATGAAGTGTTATGGAGACCAGTCAAGATAAAAGGGTAGCCAGTAATGGATTGGGGGGAATGTTTATTTTACAGTGGCAGGGATAGTCCCTCTGAGGAATAGTTATTTGAGACCTAAACAAAGTAAGAGAGGAGGTTTTTAAATTGAAGGGCAATAAAACACATTATTCAATAAAAAGGAGCGGAGGTTTTTGTTTGTTTGTTTGTTTTTTAAAGATTTTATTTATTTGACAGAGATCACAAGTAGGCAGAGAGGCAGGCAGAGAGAGAGAGGAAGAGAAGCAGGCCTCCTGCTGAGCAGAGAGCCCGATGCGGGGTTCGATCCCAGGACCCTGGGATCATGACCTCAGCCGAAAGCAGAGGCTTTAACCCACTGAGCCACCCAGGCATCCTGGAGAGGAGGTTTTTAAACTGTAGGGCAAGTGTTAAGTCCTTAAGGACAAATTGGATGATTCAGAAACTCCAGGGAGGATCAGTATGGCTAGCCCAGTGAGCAAGGTTTTATCTTGGTTTGGGACTTATTCATATATCCTGCTTTAGAGCACTCAGTGAATTTATAAAGTTTAGTGTGTTCCTTTACCTGAAAAAGGTCTTTCTCTTACTATTTCTTTGATTATTTCTTTTTAAATTTTAATGTTCTTTCTGGAAGTAGCACCTATACTGATTTTGTGGAGCATTTCATTGTCTGAAATATCTTTAGTTCATTTTGTATCCTTATCTTACTCTCTGTTGTGCATTTGTTTTTCTCTTTATGAATAAAGAAGCAAGTTAGCTAATACAGGTATCTGATACAGATTTCCTCTGCTGTCATGCAGGCTGCTCTCCTCCCCTTATAAGCTTTTCCCATGAATGGGAAGACTGCTTATAAATAATATGGATGGGGTTTATCAACTGTCTTCTTTAATTTTGGTTATTTGTCATTGAGAGTGTAGACTGAATACCCAAGAAAATGCCCCAATAAAGAAGGCCTTTACTCTGGGACTCCCATCACCTACACCAGAAATCCTTTCTAAGCACATTATTCAACTTTCTTTAAAGTATAATTTTCAGTTTTTAATATATCTAAAGAAAGGTAATTCTAACTCAGAGCACTTGATTCCCAGAGAGGCAGCCTACAGCTGGTATATGTAAGCTCTAAGGAACAGATAGTTTTTGCTGTTTTGTTTACTGATATGTCCAGGGTCTGGACCTATGCTTGGTGCGTAGGCATTGAATTTTAATTCTGCTTCTGTTTCAGGCCCTAGGACATTGATTTTCTTTGTGGTTCAGAAGTATGTTTAAAAGGATTATTGTTAGGGGCGCCTGGGTGGCTCAGTTGGTTAAGCGACTGCCTTTGACTCAGGTCATGATCCCAGAGTCCTGGGATCGAGTCCCACATCGGGCTCCCTGCTCCTTGAGAGTCTGCTTCTCCCTCTGACTTTCTCCCCTCTCATGCTCTCTCTTACTGTCTCTCTCTCAAATAAATAAAATCTTAAAAAAAAAAAAAAGGATTATTGTTAGGGGTGACTGGGTGGCTTGGTTGGTTAAGCATCCGACTTGTGATTTCAGCTCAGGTCTTGATCTCAGGGTCATGAGGTCAAGCTCCACATTGGGCTCAAAAAAGAAAAAGGATTGTTAAATTTTGTTCAGCACTTCTAGGTATTTGTGGTTGTTTTTTTTTTATTTTTAAGATTTTATTTATTTATTTATTTATTTGGCAGAGACAGCAAGCGAGGTAATATAAGCAGAGGAGTGGGAGAGGGAGAAGCAGGCTTCCTGATGAGCAGGGAGCCCAGTGAGGGGCCTCATCCCAGGACCTTGGGATCATGACCTGAGCTGACGACAGACGCTTAACGACTGAGTCACCCAGGTGCCACCAGGTGTTAGAGTAGAAAGCTTTATAAGTCACCTCATCTCCCTTATTGATAGAAGTCTTTTTAAATAATAATTGGACAATGAAGGTGTTGATATTTCAGGTTTTTATTCTTGAAAAATAAAAGCAGATTTCCAAGCCTTTAAAGATAAAAAATTTTCTTTCTTTTTTTTTTTTTTTTGTAAGATTGTATTTATTTGAGAGAGAGAAAATGAGAGCGTGCACATGTGCATGCACACACATGGGAGGAGGGCCAGAGGTGAGGGGCTGAGAGAATCTCATGCAGACTACCAGCTGAGCACAGAACCTGATGCAGGGCTTGATCTCAGGACTCTGAGATCATGACCTGAGCCAAAACCAAGTCTGATGCTCAGCCAGCTGTGCTACCCAGGCATCCAAAAGAGTTTCTTATTTTATATCAACATTAAGGAGACTTTTTTTCTCATTAATTGTCCACTAATTGTCCATTATTCTCTATCACCTAACTTAGGGCTCTTTATCTAATTAGAAAATAATTCTAGGGGCACCTGGGTAGCTCAGTGGTTAAGCCTCTGCCTTTAGCTCAGGTCATGATCTCAGGGTCCTGGAATCAAGCGCCATATCCGGCTCTCTGCTCAGCAGGGAGCCTGCTTCCCCCTCTACATGCCTTTCTGCCTACTTGTGATGTCTCTCTGTCTCTGTCAAATAAGTAAATAAAATCTTTAAAAAAAAAAAAGAAAGAAAGAAAATAATTCTAGAACCTGATAGTTAAGTGGACACCAGAAACTGTTTTGATATATTTTTAAGATGTGGTCTTGTTTTTTTTAGCTTAGATTTTAAGAACAGAAAACATAGCATTGATGGGTTAAATATTTAAAATCCCTTAGAATAGCTTCTAATGAAATGTGGAATTGTGTTACAGACTCAAGCTGACAAAGACCCAGAACTAGGAAAAGAAAGGTATGTTGCTTTACACTTACTAACATTTTTGCAAGTATTTAATTACTGAATTTTGTTTCTGTATTTTATGATAATTGTTCACTTGTAGCAAAATGTTTGTAGCTCTCATGTTTGTTTTGTATATATATATGAATGTTACGGTGTATGTATGTGGTTTTTTGGTGGTTTTTTTTGTTTTTTTGTTTTTTTGTTTTTGACTGTTTGACCAGGCATTGTTTTGTTTTTTAGTCTCTTTCAGGTATTTATTGATTTTTTTTTTTTTAGAAAAACGAAATTTGTAAACACAATTTGAATTAAATACATAAATAAGACTTCTTTATGAAATGTTTTGCTAAACTCTTGAACAGCTCAACTCCGTTATCAGCATTACATTCTTGTAGATTTTTCTATTCCAAAATTGTTAAACACAGTAATAAAATTTTAATCATTTTGTACGTTCTTTCAAAAAGAAGGTGTTCAGTATATATTTTGATACTTTTTGAAGACAACTGGAGTGGGGCAAAAGATATTTATAAAACAAAATAATGTATGAAAGCTTGGATGAAAGGTGAAAACTTGTTCTTCAGTGTATACATGGGCTAGTGACTCACAGTCTTGGTCTGACCACATATAGTACACCCTCTTCTCAGTGACTTTTTCATCCTGATGAATACCGCCTTTATCACCACCTTTGCCCCACCAACTAATAACCTTCTTTTTACTGCTCTTCATTGGAAATCGCTGATTTAGAATTCTTTCCCCTCTTTAATACTAAGTGATTTGTTCTTATTTGTTAGAGGTCAATGTGGTAAGAGCTTACCAGTTTGAAAGAGCATTTCGAAAAGTGTTTAAATATGGAAAGTTTGTTTAATTTGATGTGCTAATTTTAAGATGCCTGAAAAGCAGGGTGTTTTATGGATTTTTCTTAGTAATTTTTACATGAGGCTTTTAAATGATAAAGATGATTAAGAGTGCTTTGAAATATAGTGGTAACTTTAAGCAATTAGGTTTGCTATACGTATATTGTCAGCACAGACCTTTTTTTAAGTTGTACACCTTCATACCAATTACGTTCACATGTCTAAGAAGTAATACCAACAGCACTGTTGGTTCTAAAAGCCCACAAAGGGCAATAAATAGGTAATGCTACATATAATATAGATGGACCTACAGTTGGCCACAGTAACTGGCTAAGTGAATAGGCTTTTCCGAAAATTCATTTTATGGATTAATCTCATTTTATAAATTTCATTTGACATAGTTTTAGGTCTGCAAGAACAGCTATTGTCTGTGTTCTGGTCATTTTTTCCTCTCGTTATCTTGACTTCCCCATCAGAGATTCTTCTTAAGGAGTTTACAGATAGTTACCTATTATGGTAATCTTAAAAAGTTAATTTTAAAAATTCTAGTACTAATAATTTCCATTTTACAGTCAGTTTTTTTCTGACTTACATGACATTAGAAAAAAAGATGTGGGATGGGGCCTGAATACTTCACATTTCTTTATTGGAGTAAACTGATCCTGGGGAAATACTGGTGCTTGTTGTGTTGTTTTTGTTTTTGAAGGACTTGCAGGTACTGGTTCGTCATGAATGTGATCCTTTTGTTTATAATTAGTGTAAAGTCTTAAAATATATTTCCTATTTAAGGGAAATCTCTTATGGATATATTAGTAATATTCTACATTTTGCCTTTTCTCATCCCCTCCCATGTAAACCATATTTACCTTTCATGTGATTAAGGCTCCAAATAAGGATGCAAGGTACAGTTTTCACCAACCCATTAACAATGTTGGAAAGTACTCAGTGGTTCTCTTAAATAAATACTAATCTCCAGTATTAAGTTGCAGTCTAAAGTTTCTTGAAAGGTATAGCATATGGTTGTTAACCTTTGTTCTCACACCCAGCTTTTTTTGTTTTGAAACTGTGGTATTATGGGGGAATGGAAGTGGGTCAGAGGTAGAAATTAGATACCTATATCCTGAATTCCTTTCCTATTTCTTTTTGTGCATTTCCCAAAATAAGACGTAGTTTTCCTTTGATCTCTAAAAGACTGGAAGTTTTTTTTGACTCTGGTATTAATAATTTCATTTATTTGACATCTCAAATGGACTTTTCAGGCTAACCTCATGAACATGGAGACTTTTTCCCATATTAGCCAAAGAACTAGACATAATTTTGGTAAATGAATTCTGTGAAAAAGCACTGTAATTTTATTTTATTTATTTTTAAGATTTTATTTATTTATTTAAGATAGAACACAAGCATGGTGAAGGACAGAGGGAGAAGCAGACTCCCCACCAAGTGGGGAGCATGATGCAGTGCTCGATCCTGGGATCCGGGATCATGACCCAAGCTGAAAAGGCACTCAACTGTCTGAGCCACCCAGGTGCCCCAACACTGTAATTTTAAAAGACAAACACAAACAAACAGCATATTAAGTCATTTTTTCAAGTAGGTCCATACTCTATGTTTGAAGTATTGAAACTGCATAGTGATCCATTTTGTATAAAAGATAATAGCTTCTTCTATTGACAAACTTTAAGTATGGTAAAGGGGAAGGACTTGGTATATCCTAGAGCCTGGAATCAAAATCTCCAGTTACCCTTCTAGCTGAGTAGATTGCTGTTTTTGTATAGCCCTAATTTGTAAAGCCTTTAGGGTTAACGGTGCAGTTCTGTAATGAGGCAGGAATTTGAATTTAATCTTCCTTATTAGATAATAAGTCTTAGCAATTTAAAAATGAAAGCTCACATTTGAGAGCTATTATTTACATAACTGCTGTAACTGAATGTCAGAACTTCTTACCTTTGTCGTATTTGTGCTGGGCCACAAGTTTTATTCTAACTAGATCTAAGAATTTGGAACACTTAAAATCAGCCATTGGTATTTTTGAATTTAAGCGATGTGAATAATTTCAAAAAAGAAGTTTTAAACACTTTCAGCATACAGAGGAAGCTTATACAAATGAGTAGAATACATACTAATTAAGGTGTGTGGTTACAGACTGTTGAACTTAAATTCCTCAGACTCTCTGCTTCTATAACTTCATCAGGAGGTGTCTCTTTGATCTCTTAGATCTCCTTTGGAAGTTTAAACTTAACCATCTTAGGTGGGGAAGACCAGTTTATTGGTTCAAATGATTGGACCCTGATATGGTAGCACTTATTTTTTCCAAAGTTTTGAAATATTAACATCTTGGGACACAGAACACATCACCTTGCATTGACTAAAGGGTATTATGGCCACTTTTTGGGAAGCATATCAAGGGGATGTCTCATCCCCTCCTTCCTTGAAAAGTAGGAGGAAAAAAAAACCAATATTCTTTACTATGAGGTGTTGATACGACATCACTTTCTGGTGTCTTCCTCTAACCAGTTGCTTCTAATGTAATAAGCAAATGTATTTGTTAAATTTGATTTGTGTTGACTGCATGCTGGACATTGTTTTGGAAGCTAAGATTTTTCTTGTCACTCTTCAAGATAACCTCTGACCTATGGAACATTAATATAAAAATAGTTTATTCTGTCTCTGTCTCCGTGAAATAAGTTGAATTGCAGAATCCCACACATTTTGTTTACCTTGGATTTGGGAAGACTACAGTGAAATAAGATCAATTGCTTGTACTTGGCATGTATTTTCTTCATTTCTTCTGAATAATTTTACTTAAAATTTTAAATTATGTATTAGAATTCTAAGTTATTCTCTGTAACTGGGAAGATTTTTTTAAATATATACTTTCTCAAGTAGCCAAAGGCACCTACTTTATGTTAAGATGATTCTCTCTGTTTTGCCTCTAACTTTAAATCCAGTAGAGTATTTAAAAGATACTTCCAAAGGAAGTTTTCTTTTAGGTATTGTTATTAATAAATACAGTTCTTGGGAAAAACAAATCTGTCTTACATCTTTAAAAAAAAAAAAAAAAAGTTGACATTGTTAGGAGTATAGCCTTTTCTCCCTACCAGTTTCTGTTCCTTTTAGATAAGATTCACTGAAAATTTTAAATTTCAGTGCATGGACTGTTAGTTTCATTGTAAAACTATACAAACATTTTATTATTTCAGTAACCATCGTTGGGAAGATCTTAATAATTTGAGATGTCTTAGATTCATGTTCAGCCTCATGTCTAGTGCAAATGTGACACAGAAGGAAAAAATTGGTTGTAAGGATTGTATCAGTGGTCATAATTTTGCCATTATTTCCTTTGAACTAAAAAGAAATCTTCAGGGCAGTGTGGAGGATCTCTTAAAATTTTATATTGCTTACATATTTATGTCAAAACATCCTAACCATTTTAATTCTGATTGGCTGGATTTCCCAGTGCTTATTACTAATGCATCAGGAAGTCTTAACAATTGGCATCAACAGGATTATTTATAATGGTTGAATTCTCATCATAGTTTGATTTTTGTTTGTGTTTTGTTTGTGTTCTTTTTTTTGTTTGTTTTTAAATACTTTTAGCCCTGACTTGAAAAACAGTCCAATTGATGAAAGTGAGGTCCAAACAGCAGCTGATAGTCTCTCTGTTAAACCTAGTGAGGTTGAAGAAGAAACTGTTCCCAACGTTGAAACAGAAACATCTGTACAGCAGGAAGAAACTTGTGAGGAAGAACCTGAAAAGGCACTGTGTGACTCTGACTTTGCTATTGAAACGTTGGAAATTGAAACTCAAGAAGAAGAGGTCAAAGTGGAAATTCCTCTTGTAGCATCCACTCCAATAAGTATTGAATTATTCACTGAAAATGTAGAGGAGTGTATTTTAAATCAGCAGGTGTATACCAGTGACTTTGAGAAGGAAGAGGCGGAAATTATTAATCCTACAACAGAATTATCAACATCTGACACTGCATTTATAGAAGAAAGGAACATCAAAGGAATTCTAGAAGAATCTCCATCTGAAGCAGAAGATTTCTTTTCTGGGATTACACAGTCTATGATAGAGGCTGTAGCTGAAGTGGACAAACATGAAACTGTTTCAGAAATCGTACCATCTACTTGTGTTGTGGCCTTGGTACCAGGAATTTCCACTGGGGATGAGAAGGCAGTGAGCACAAAGGGAATTTCTGAGAAAAGTAACATGGATGAAAAGGAGGAAAATGAATTTAATAGTAAAGAAACCAGAATGGATCTGCAAATAGGAACAGAGAAGGCTGAAAAGAATGATGCTAGGATGGTTACAGAGAAGTTGGAAAAGATCGTGGCAGCAGTGAAAGAAAAGCCTGCAGAAAATGCTGTGACCAAGGGATACCCGAATAAAGGAATGGGTCAGGCTAATAAGCCTGATGAAACTAGTAAAACTAGTATGTTGGCTGTATCAAATACATCTAGCACTAAATCAAGCATCAAAGCCGGTATGGTCTCTTCTCTAAAGGCAAAAGCTACTTCAAAATCCGAGAACCAGAAAAGTTTTCTGAAATCTGTACTCAGAGATCAAATTAATGCTGAAAAGAAGCTTTCAGCCAAGGAGTTGGGTCTCCTTAAACCTACAAGCGCCAGGTCAGGCTTGGCTGAAAGCAGCAATAAATTCAAACCCAGTCAGAGCGGTGTTACCAGAGGAGGCAGTGGAAGGATCTCAGCCCTGCAAGGCAAGGATTCTGAACTGGATTACAGGGATATTACAAAACAATCTCAGGAAACAGAGGCTAGACCCTCCGTCATGAAACGGCATGACAGCAACAATAAGGTGAGGAGGGTAGGAAGAATGGCTCAATGTATCTTTGAAATGAGTAACTCTGCTGTTGTAGCTTTGGAGTAGGAGATGTAATTTGTTTTGTACTTTCATCTCCTCACTCCACTCCCAAGTTCCCATTTCTCTTAATGATTCCACTGATGGAAGCCAGTAGACATTTAGAATAGTAAGCTCAAGTTTGTAATTTATTAACAGGTTTGAAAAGCATTGTTTGGATAAAATGTGGTCAGAAATACAGGTGTGCTTTAAAAAAAATGACTCTCCTGAGGTGATTTACTACTCTGCTTCTGAGTGGGAAACCGTTTTCTCTTTTAATTGAAACTTCCTTTGTCGGCTTACTGATTGCCTAACTTAGACATTGTGGGTATTGGGAAGAAGATCAGTGAAACTGAGTTTACCTACAACTTACACAGATGATGCCTATGTTGTTAAAATGATTGTTGACTTAGTGTGGTATACCTGTTAACTATTTGCATAATTGAATATGTTTGGATATTTTTTGGTGTTTGGTTTCTTTTTCTAAAAAAAGAACATTAATAACATAACCATGTAAATTCTATTTTTCTGTATTTTTTACTTAATATTTCAGACCTTGGCTGGGCAAAACACTAAGAATCCTAAAAGCACCACTGGTAGAAGTTCCAAATCTAAGGAGGTGAGAAACAGTTCACTAACACTAATAAGCCTTTGATTCTATCCTTCCACAGAAGAGTTCATCTATCTTACCACTAGTTTCTCTCCTATAATAATCAATTTGATAACAGAGCAAGAGACAGGAATGAGGTATTTTATTTTTGACCCTACCACCAGTTTGTTTTTTGACCTTGAGCTAGGCTAAGTTGTTGGTGTTCATGGTGAAGGGGAAAAAGTTATGCAGGGATGGGAAAGGAATTAGAGTAGAAAAATCCCTCCAATCTCTTATTGACAGCAGTAGGTTATAAACACAATAGAATCATGTGTGTTAAAGAAGGCTGGTGTTTGACTAGAATCCTTGCCATTTTGTGGAACTTCCGAACAGGTGGTCCTTTTGAAATGGCTCCGTTTAACCTAACTGGATAGGATCTAAGATTTGCTTTCCTGGTACTAAACTCTCCTGCCAAATAAATGTGTTATTTTTGTTGTTGTTTGATATTTTAGGTTTTTCCATTCATAGAATATTTTTTCAGTCATTTTATCAGGGCACAGAGGAGAAATGTTAGTAATTTAAGAAGCATAATAAGGATAAAAAAAAAGAAGCATAATAAGTATGATGTTTCTGTTGGCTTATTGATGCATTTATACTATCAATTTATTAATTGATTGTAAATATATTGTATAAATTGATAGTATAAATGCTTAAATGTTTCTTTCCCCCAAAATTACTGGGTATATGTTCTACACTTGATCTTAGCCAAAAGGCCAAGAAGCGATGGGTATATGTTCTTATGTCATTATATATGCTAGTAATCAGTCATTGATAGCATACTAAATTTGTAGGAAGCCTGCTGGGAATTTATTTTCTTTAGTAGTGTCACCATTTTTCAAATTAGAGATACTGTATTTTTTTTCAAGTGCATTTGGCATTAAGTCTTATTTAGTAATATTGGCAATATTTGGCGTTAAGTCTTAGTAAGAATTTTTTCATATAACCTCTAAATGTGAACTTTATATTAATGTATATTTATATTGTTGTTTAACATTAACATATTAATATATTACATTAATGTTGTATAATGTTTTATATTAATGTTGTGGTAGCTAATTAGATTACATCTAGTTAGCTGTTTACTTTCTAGCTACATTCAAGGTGCTTCTAATAGCTGGGTAAGTCTCCTAGAACACTTGTTAGATATCATTTAATAGGGAATAATGAATTTTTCACATTGTGCTTTGATAAATGCTCTACATTGTTTGATAAATACTTCAAATGTAGTATTTTTTGTGTGTTTCATATTTCAAAAACCTGGACATCATTTAGGAAATGCAGTCTTAACTGAATCTAAGTATAGGTAGAATTAGCGATATTATTAGGATTTTACCTTTGGTATTGTTTGCTTTGTGAATTAGAGCTAATTCATTGTGTGGCCTTAAAAAATAGTTTATTCCAGCCTATAGGAAACTTCTTTGCACTGAAATTCTCACAGATGATATTTCATGCACATTTGCTGGGACTATTTGGAACCTAACCAGTTATCAGTAATTGGTTCTATTCACGGGTCTGTGTTTTTGTTTTTTTCTTTTTAGTCTCTTCAACAGGAACCATTATTTCCATTTAATTTGGATGAATTTGTCACTGTGGATGAGGTTATAGAAGAAGTAAATACTTTCCAAGCCAAGCAGAACCCACTAAAGGGAAAAAGAAAAGACACTCTCAAAAATACCCCTTCCTCTGAACTTAACTTAAAGAAGAAGAAAGGGAAAACTCCTGCCCCTCGTGTTGTTGAGGGAGAATTATCTTTTGTAACATTGGATGAGATTGGGGAAGAGGAGGATGGAGCTGCACACCTAGCACAAGCTCTAGTCACTGTGGATGAAGTAATTGATGAAGAAGAAATAAATATGGAAGAAATGGTAAAAAATTCAAATTCACTCCTTACATTAGATGAGTTAATTGATCAAGATGATTGCATTTCCCACAGTGAACCTAA
The DNA here is from genome assembly GCF_922984935.1 of Meles meles. Lineage (NCBI taxonomy): Eukaryota > Metazoa > Chordata > Mammalia > Carnivora > Mustelidae > Meles > Meles meles. The sequence goes on along the minus strand of NC_060080.1, from coordinate 52,697,667 downwards.
AGATGTTACTGTACTATCAGTGGCTGAAGAGCAAGATCTCAAACAGGAACGTTTGGTAACTGTGGATGAAATTGGAGAAGTTGAAGAGCTACCTTTAAATGAGTCAGCCGACTTAACTTTTGCCACTTTAAATGCTAAAGGAGATGAGGGAAGTACTGGAAGGGATCCCATTGAGTTCATTTCTTCCCAGATGCCTGAAGACCCTTCTACTTTAGTTACTGTAGATGAAATACAGGATGACAGCGGTGATCTGCATTTAGTCACTTTGGATGAAGTAACTGAAGAGGACGAAGACTCTCTGGCAGATTTTAACAACCTTAAAGAAGAGCTTAATTTTGTTACTGTTGATGAAGTTGGAGAAGAGGAAGATGGAGACAATGATTTAAAAGCAGAGTTAGTACAAAGCAGAAATGACCATCCCACAGATAAAAGAGGGGATAGGAAAAAGAGAGCTATGGACTCAAGGAAGATGAAACTTGAAGCCTTTTCCCAAGCTGGTTCAATAAGTGAGAATGTTATGGAAGAGGATCTGAAAACCGTGATTCAAAGACACTTAGCAGGTAGATACTTAGAAGTAGTAATTTTTCTGCTTTATGAAGGGATTACATTAAAAATTTTAAAACTTGATGTTGTAGCATTACTCATAATTGTCCCTATATTGATATAAGAAGTTAATGAAGAGTGATGGCCTGTGATATTTTCCAAAGGAATGTATACAAACAAGTTTACAGATTGCTTTTAGTTACAGAGCAGACTTTGTCCTCAGTTATCATATTTCCAAAAAAAGATGACAAAGCTGAAAAGTAAACTACAGTGCCCAAGTTAGAATGGAAATGGTATATTTGTGTTACTGGAAAAGACAGCTTTTCATTAGTAGAAGAATATTATACCAGGTTGCCTCCCAGTTTTTCTCCGATTTAGGATTTAGAAAAAATTGTAAAGGTGTCATTTCACTTTTAAGTAATATTTTGATGGTATAGAGTAATAGGTTCAGCTCACTTTAAGGAGATCGAAATAACTTCTGAACTAAGAATGGCATGCTATTACTATAGCAATAAATCAGACTTTCTCTTTAAAGCTAAAACACCAACCAAGAGAGTTAGAATTGGGAAAACACCAGCATCGGGAAAAGCTGTTGCAACAGACCCAAGGAAAGGTGAAGAGGCCTTCCAAATTTGTGAAGGTAAAGCAGGATTGATGGAAATGGGGAGCAGAGTAGAGAGTAACCCAACACAAGGTAGTGGCTGAAGTTCTTAAAGGTCTACCATCTAAGAAGTAGAAAAACAGTGAAATAGAGTGGGGGTGGGGGTGGGGAAAGCAGCCTTATCTGGATAAAGATTTTGGTCTTTGTAATTTAGAGATAATGGAACTTAATGGAATGGATAACAGAATAATAGACAATCCCTTTTGTGATAGAATGTGACAGTAGAATATGACAAATTGGAGATGATACAGGTGAAAGATTATTGTGACCATGTTGCAGCATCAAGTAGAAATCACTGCTTATCCAGCTCTTATTTGTGGACCCAGATCCCTTGCTTTGTGGAGGCTGCCGTGCAGACAGCCAAAGATGTCTTAACATTGAGAAAGTTTATGTTGAAACAAATATGGACTGGTGTCTAGTAAGGGAGGTACTCTAGTCCCTCAGATATTTGTCATTGTGTCCATTATATTCATAGCAAAAATAATAGAAGGATAGGAAAAGAAGCACACAGTTCCAGATCTCAAGTTAACAGGTTCAGAGTTAGAGCGAAAAATGAGTTATTAGGGTGACTCAGACAGCACTACAGGGGATCCTTCATACGTTCTCTTTGATGCACCCTCCTTTCCTTTTGCTTTTCTGTTCTGTCTTCTCTAAGGAAAAACTGCCAACTTCATTGAGTCCAAGTTCATTGAACCTGATCTCAGCTGGGCTGTCAGTGGTGCTCCACAATCTGTTACAGGCCTCCTTTCTTCCCCATTTCCTGACCGGGTGTAATATAAGTCTTTTCCCGCTCTGCATCACGTACTGCTTTAACCAGCTCATTCCTCCCTGGATACCCTTGCTTCCACTCTCTGCCAGCTTCTGTTTTATCTTCCTTGACAAGTCACCTACAAAATACAGTCAAGTCTTTCCCATTTAAAAAACCATGCCCTTAACCTTTGACTCCTCTGGCTCCCACCTTGTCTCTTTTTCCTTTCAGAGGAAAGTATCTGGAAGGAATCGCCTGTTTTTACTTCTTCCTCCCAATGAACTGAATGTATTTTGGCTTCTTTGTAAACTACTGTTCTGAAGTTTATATTGATAAACCCCTATTGGATTGTTGTCCAACTTGATTTATTAAGTTTTTTTTCCTTATTTAGTCTTACTTGACTTCTCTGCATTATGCATTACTTGATCATGTGTTCTTTCTTGAAGCTGTCTCCCATGGCCAAGTGGGTACACTCCTTTGTTCTTCTCCATAACCTCTCCTTGATACCAAGCCATAGGTAGTGGTTTAGTAATCTGACAAATAGCTCCTAGCATGATTTCATGAGGGTGTTTTCGCCCCAGCATTTCTGTTTGCAGCTACCAGCTTTCTTAGAACTGCCTTGTCTCAACTGAAGAATAGAGAAAAGTGACTTATTTACTGCTTATATACCTGTTTATTTCTGTTAATGGACAATATGTTTGATAGAAGAACCTAGCTGAAGAAAAAGTAATTTTCTAAACAGTTTTAAACCTGAAGTATTTGTCCCAATCTATTTAATTATTTATATGATTAAATATAACATATATTTATTATTACAACATACAGGAGCAAATATGTTTGAGAATTCTGATGAGGGAATAAACTGTTGTAGGAAGAGACTAGAGGCTATTTTAATTAAGTCAAGAAAAGGGAGATGACCTTTTTTTTAAGTCAGCTCTTTAAGACTTGATTACCAGTAAAAAACCAAAACACAAGGAATAAGAGAGGAGTAAATAATGATTTCATGGGGTGACCTGGGTGGCGCAGTCGTTAAGCGTCTGCCTTCAGCTCAGGTCATAATCCTAGGGTCCTGGGATTGAGTCCTGCATTGGACTGCTCTATGGGAAGCCTGCTTCTCCCTCTCCTACTTGCCCTGCTTGTGTTCCCTCTCTCGCTGTGTCTTTCTCTGTCAGATAAATAAAGTCTTTAAAAAAAAAAAACGATTTTATGGTTCCTGTCCATCCCCTAAGATTTGTTCAAGAGTAGCCCAGGTGCATGAAGAGAACACTGAACTTGAAGTCACAAACTTTGCTCCTAACCTCTGTCACTTAAAAACCTTGTAGCCTTGGCCATACCAGTTTCTTATGTCTTGGTTTTGAGTTCTCCATCTATGACGAAATAAGGATAGGGGCACCTGGGTGGCCCAGTGGGTTAAGCCTCTGCCTTGGCTCAGGTCATGATCTCAGGATCCTGGGATGGAGCCCTGCATCCTGCTCAGCAGGGCTCTCTGCTCAGCAGGGCCGCCCCCCCCCCCCCCCGCCACCTGCCTCTGCCTACTTGTGCTCTCTCTCTGTCAAATACATAAATAAATAAATCTTTAAAAAAAAAAAAGAAAAAGAAATAAGGATAATGGTGATTTAACCTGCCTATCTCACAGGAGATAAAAGCTAAACGAAGGGTATATATGTGAAAGGGACTTGGTAGCTACCATGTAACAAAAAGATATTAATAGCTACTGAGGGTGACCAGGATTGCTTGGAACCAGTTTCCTTTCTTGTCTTTCCCACGATCATATTATGCAGAGTCTGCCAAAACTGCATGTTTCTTACATGTTATTTACTTTGGTGGACTTGAACATTTGTGACATCACTTGTGATCCTGTTGGACAGGGGTCTTTATCAGTGTAGGCTCAGTATTTTTTGATTGGGAGGGCCTCAGTACAGTGCATGAGAATATTTTCTACCCATGTGCTTTCCTCCTCCAATCCACACTCTTTTCCTACCCCAGCCCTTTCCATACACTAGTTAACTCTTGACAGTAATTACAGAGCTTGAACTTCTTCCATTACCCTTTAAGTTCTTTTGAGAACAATATATAAATAAAATATGCTATTAGCTTTAGTCTGTTTTTTTCCCTAACATCGAAGAATCTTGGAAGAGTGGTCCAATGGGATCAGCCAAGGAAGGTTTACTTAGAGAGAAGAGCCATAAATTAACTTTGAAGCAGGGATGATCTGGTGTTAGCTTTACATACTGTACATGTATTTTGAATGACTTCTTTTCCTTGAAAAATTTTAATGATTTTAGTTGATGAATCTGGATTAAAGGATTCAGAACCAGAACGAAAACGTAAGAAGATTGAGGACTCTTCTTTAGGGAAATCAGTGGTACCGGATGTCCCTGAAGGTAAAGTAAACATGACATTTTTCCTTATCCATATGAAATAAAAATTCAGTACCATAGTAAGTGTTCTGTTGTTTAGATGACTATTGGCATTTCTGAAAACAGAAATGGGTTTTTTTACCTAGCAAGGATTTTTTTTTTTTCCCCATTCTTAAAAGTCTGGGATAAGTCTTTTTTTTTTTTTTTTTTTTTTTTTATTCCTGGTACTTTCTTTGTTGCTGTGGTAAGAGCTAAGTTATACTTGCCCAGGCAGAAATTTTAGTAAAGTAAACATGATGAAAAGCTAGCAGACTGTGGCCAGCTAAAACGGGCTAAAGGAGCACCATATTCATTTACTCAGCATATTCCTCAGGCAAATAGTTGCCCATCGTTCTGCCTTTTTTCTGCTTTTATTATAATGGGATTCCAAAGATGTTCATTTCAAAAACACCATTAGATTCTTTTTCAACGAATTGCTATTCTGAAGAAATTTCACGATATCCTGGTGGCTCTAGAGTATTACAGAATATGTTCAAAAAATAAAGCTCTCGGGGTGCCTGGGTGGCTCAGTCATTAAGCATCTGCCTTCGGCTCAAGTCATGGTCCGGAGCCATACATCAGGCTCCCTGCTCAGCCTGCTTCTCCCTCTCCCTTTGCTTGTGTTCACACTCTTTCTGTCTCCCTCTCTGTCAAATATATAAATAAAATCTTTAAAATAAATAAGTGAAGCCCTTGGTTTTGTGATTAAAGGCTTAATTGCTCTTGATCCCTAGATACTTAGCCATATATATTATGTTTATAAAAGTATATACTATGATTAGCATGTTTGTCATGTTTAGAGAACTTGATTAACACAGCCGTAGATATTAATTTCCCTCCATTCTCTTTCCCCCCTTTCTTCTGTCCTCTAGATTTAGACTTCCTTGTACCGAAGGCTGGATTCTTCTGCCCAATTTGTTCCCTCTTCTACTCAGGTGAAAAAGCAATGACAAATCACTGCAAGAGTACACGTCATAAGCAAAATACAGAGGTAAATTTTTTTCTTAACACCTCATAAAATACTCCAGGTGGTATTATAATCAGACTACTTAAGTGTTCACCCAGAACGTATATTCTTTTCCTTCGGGAGAACTTTTGAAGATTTGTGCCAGTTTATTCCTCTGTAGTTCAAAAGTTCAGTCTTCACTGTATAGTGCAAGGAATGTCTAGTCTTTATTCCTTTTCCTCTGACAGCATTCCCCAGGGTAGATTCTGCAGATCACTAGTCCTGAGTAACTCTCCATTAAAGTGTGGGAAACCATGTATTCTGATGGCCCCTTGCAGAGTCAACAGACGAATAACATACTAAAATTTGTGAATTGTCTAGTCAGAATCTGTTTAACTTTATTTAACCCATTTCCTAAACTGATTTAATGACACCCCTAACCCCCCTTTTAAGTTGTACTAATCTTTAGGAAGTGCTCCTTTAGAGAATCATCATTAGCCATAGTTGAAGCAGTGGTTCTGATTCCTCCTGAATGTTTGATTGAATTTGTGGTACCGACATTCAGCTAACATTGAGTTGTTATTTGCTGGAAGCTTATTTAATACCCTCCCCATCAGCATTATGAGGTAGATGCTATCATTCCAGACTTTTTTATTACTTTTTTTTTTAATCATTCCAATTTTAAAGGTAGGAAAAAAGGCTTAAAGAGTATCTAATCCCAAGATCACATAGCAGGTTAATGGCAGACTTAGGATTTTAACCTAGCTCTGTTCTATTCTAGCTTCAAACCCTTAACCATTATGCTATACTGTCTATGCTCTTTGTTGTGTCATTTTTCCATTTAAAATTTCCACTGGCTTTGTAGGAATAATACACAGAATTCCTTCTTGTAGGTCTGTAAAGCCCTACGTGATCTGATTCCTTTCTGTTTCTCTGGCCTCACTCTCTGTTATTACTCACTATGTTGCAGTTTTTCTGGTGCTCTCATTTTTTTGTTTCATTCATATAAAAGGCCCCTTTGTTACTTTTGCACCTTTATATCCCTGTTCCTTTTGCCCTCTCCCAGTCCCACTTCTTTTCCTTGAAAAATTTAATGATAGCTGCCTCTTCCCCACTTTTAGCTAAGTCTAGACTCAAATGTCATCTTCCCAGAAGGACTTTTGCCTAAGACAGACCTAGCTAGAAGTACAAAACTCCCTCCTACTGCCAAGAAGGGTTTACCTCAGTCACTTCCCTTATTGTATTTCTTTCCTTTATAGTGCTTACCAGCACGAAAATTTGTCTTATTTATTTATTCTTTTATTGTTTCTCTTCCCCCACTAGAATGTAAGCTCCATGAGGTAAAGGGCCTTACCTATCTTGTTGACCACTGAATCCCCAAGCACCAGCGTAATGCCTGGTATGTCATAAGTATCAGATGACTGGTGAATGGAAGGAAAGAATGTTAATGTAAGGCACTGTGTTTCTAATCTCTGTTTTGTAGGATCAGGCTCTTATAAATTATAAATTCAGTGAAATATATTAGATATATTTTCACACACAGCAGAGCAATACCTAATAGATATTTTATATTGCAAATTTTTTTTAACAGAAGTTCATGGCCAAGCAAAGAAAGGAAAAGGAGCAGAATGAGGCTGAAGAAAGAAGTTCTAGGTGATTGGGGGAAAGGGGAAAGACGTCATTAGAAATTTGTTTAGGGTCCAGTTGATTTGTGTATTTTTGTTATCACTTAATTTGTAATTTTTGTTTCAGAAGCAAATATTCATGTTGTACAAATTTCTGATTGCCCTTGATGTGGAAAGACTGATGGGGAAAGTATGATGTGTTTGATTTTTATATCAAATCATCAGGCATGGAGAAGTATCTTTTAGAAGTGTTAAAATAAATGTTCCTACTGTATATTTAAAATACCGTCTTGCGTTTGTGACTGATTTATTAAAGACTTGTGTGCCTCTGATTTCAGACAAGAGACCCTTGTGACTTGTTTAGGGATTCTTCATATATTACTGGAAGTCTTGGCAGAGCAGAGTTGCACTTTGTTTCAACCATTCATGTATAGGTCAAAGATTTCTTAAAATTCCTAACTTTTCTGGATGAAATTAGATTACATATAATTGACCCCAGATAGGTTTGAGTAAAACTGCTTGTTGTTTTCAGTGTGTTAGGAATATCTTTTTTTCTGTTTGTGGTAACATCTAGTTTCTGCCAGGACCCATTTGAGTTAGCTTCTAGCAAGTCATTTAGTATTAACTTGAAAAACTACAAAGACAGAGCAGCCTTTACTTCCTGTGAGCCGCTGCAGTTGCTTTTAAACTGTTTAAATTATTATTTAATATGTTTGTTAAAAGTTGTAAAGGTGCAAAAAAATAATTCAGTGCTTGTTGGGTGCAGGACACAGCCCTGTGCTGTGAATTTTTAGATTAGGCGTGCTTCAGACATAGGCCTGCTGACTTTGAATTGCTTTAATATCAGATTTCTCAGCTTTTCCAAGATTAGAGTATACCAGTTAATAATAGAGAATGGAAGGAAATGAAAAATTACTACTTTTTTAGATCTCTTAGTCCTGTCACATGTAGCAGATTACCTCACAATGAGCAGAGTGGAGTGAAGAACAAAAAGCAGCAACTTCTTGTTGTTGCCCACCAAACTCATTCATTGCACACTAGGTTCAGTCTTAGCTACAGCCTGAGCAAAACAACGGACTGTGACATGCCATAGACTAAGGATTGAGGGGGTGGGGAGGGCGTGGCTTATGAATGCCAGGAGTCTGCTATAATTAAACCCTTGTAGGTGAGGGGCACCTTGGTGGCACAGCTGGTTATGCATCCGACTCTTGGTTTTGGCTCAGGTCGCACCCTTAAGACTCCCTCTCTCTCTGCCCCCCACCCCCCTCCACCCCCGCTCTCTTTGTGCGTGCTCTCTCAAATATATAAATCTTTAAAAAAAAAAAAAAAAAATCCCTGATAGGTGAGTCAAGTAGTAAGAGAGAGAAGAGCTTTTAAATTTTGGAGAATAAGGGGCCCCTGGGTGGCTCAGTGGTTTAAGCCTCGGCCTTCGGCTCAGGTCAAGATCTCCAAGATCTCAAGCCCCACACTGGGCTCTGCTCAGCAGGGAGCCTGCTTCCCCTTCTCTCTCTGCCTGCCTCTCTGCCTACTTCTAATCTCTCTCTCTGTCAAATAAATAAATAGAATTTTTAAAAAAAAAGTTTGGAGAGTAAGTTGCTGGAAGCAAGCTAAAGCAGCATGGTCAGATTAAGTAAGAATCTTACATTTTGGAATCTTTTCCTTAGGGGAAAGCTTTTAAAAATCAGATACCATATGAGCTTTAATCTTGTCTGGACCAACCTCGGAATTTAATTTTAAAAAATTAAGTGTGAGGGGTAGCTGGGTGGCTCAGTTGGTTAATAAGCATCTACCTTCGGCTCAGGTCATGATCTCGGGGCTGGGGATTGAGCCCTGCATGGGCTCCCTACTCAGTGGGGAGTCTGCTTCTCTCTCCCTCTTAGGCCCTCCCCCCAGCTCATGCTCTCGTAAAAAATCTTTAAAAAAATGTGTGAAACTCTTTATTTCTTTCAAATTAGTTATGTGGAAATTGGGATTCTGTATTGGAATAAAAGGATTTGCTAAAGCATAAAAGTGGTAGGGGTGATTTTTGTTTTAGTGACATGTTGATGGTTAGCTATACGTAGTAAATAAATAATGTTCCTGTATGGAGGAGTGGGAATTTTTATCCTAGGTCTTCAAATACATGAGTTTTGCTAAAAATAAACACAGACTCTTCACATACAATTTTAGAATTGTTCTGCACTCTTTCCAGGAAACCTTGAAATACCTCCCTCCCTTATTCACACTACACATACATAATATCATATACATAGCAGTTTGCTTACTGGTTGGTTAAGGGTGTAATAGCTTCTAAAGTTTCTATCATTTCATCATCTAGACACCAAAGCAATAAAAGATTGCATTCAGCACCACCTCTAATAAAAGTTTTTAGTTTTACCGTTTCTGGCACAGAATGCTATGAGAATTGGCTGCCTCTCCAAAACTCTTGTGAATTCTTTAAAAAAAGAAAGCCAGATTTTAAAAACTTTAAATTTTATTTTAATATTCGGATGTGAAAAAAGCGTATTGAAGAGAATAGTATAATCTACCCATATATACTAATTACGTAGTTTCAGCAGTTATCAACTCAAAACCAAATACATATATGTCCACTCTTACTTCTCTTATATTTTAAAGGAAATCTCAGCATGTCATTTTACCCATACACATTTCATTATGTTTCTAAAAGATAAGGATTCTTTTTAAGTAATAACATCATTAAAAATACTCCGTATTTAAATCCAGTTCAAATTTTCTAATGTTTCATAAGTGATTTTTTTGTTTTACTGAAGAGATCTGAACAAAGTCATACACTGTGACTAGCTGGATAGGTCTTTTTAATTATTTTTAACGTAAGGATGTTCTCAGGGTGCCTGGGTAGCTCAGTTAAGTGTCTGCCTTCAGCTCCCTGCATCAGGCTCCCTGCTCAGTGGGGATTCTGCTGCTCACTCTCCCTCTGCCCTGCTCGCTCTCTCTCTCAAATAAACAAAATCTTTAAAAAAAAAACAAAAAACAGTTTGAAAGGATGTTCTTCTCTTCTTGGAATTAAGATAAATGAGATACTTGGTTCTATAAATCTGTTCTGCTCAAAATGTAGTCTTGGAATCTGATACTGGTCCACGAAGTATGCGACTTCGAGTTGACTTACAGAAATTGAGTGTCTAGAAACCTTGTTGCAGTTTGATGGTGACTTTATATCTATTTGTTGGATATGCTAATTTAAATATGGGGTTTTAGGCTTCTGTACTTATTTGTATTTTACAAATGATCTCTGATGGATTGGAAATAGGGGGAAAAAAGGAAAGGAAATATAAGCTGATTGATCACATAGTTTGAGAAACACTGCTGAAAGCGTTCCTCACAGTTTGGATTTTGCTGATTGCAACCCATAGTATAGTTTTAGTATATTCCTCTGTTGTCTGATATCTTTCGAATTTGTAGTTGAATATGGAAATGTGTTTGGAATTTGGTTTTTCTTTTTGTCAAGACTGCTTCTGACAGTGATGTGGTCTTCCTGATCAGCAGGCACAAAGTATCTGATTGTTTTCTTTGGGATTTTCATAGAAGTTGATGCTTAAAGCCTAGATGTATATTTATTCACTGGGGATTGCAAAATGGTGATATTTTAATTTGTATATTTCTCCTTGTGTAAGCTAGAATACTCCCTGAAAAGAGAAACTTCTCTCAACTGCTCTTTGGTTACTCAGTGGTATCCTTTAAGAACGGCTAAAGTAGGGGCGCCTGAGTGGTTCAGTGGGATAAGCCTCTGCCTTCCGCTCAGGTCATGATCTCAGGGTCCTGAGATCAAGCCCCACATCGGGCTCTCTGCTTGGCAGGGAGCCTGCTTCCCCCTCTCTCTCTGCCTGCTGCTCTGCAGACTTGTGATCTCTGTCAAATGAATAAATAAAAATCTTTAAAAAAAAAAAGAACGGCTTAAGTATTTGATGCTTTTCCTTTACTTAACATTTTCTCAAAATGAGTTGTTTTGTTGGCACCCACCGAATATGGTAAACTCTTTTTATGTAGGTATTAACTTGAACTCATGAATTTTAATATTGAATGTTGCAAACCTTTACAGCAGTAGCCTTATTGATGCTCAAATTGACATATTTTGGGCCTTTTTCCTATGACTCCTCATTCTTTCTGACATGACATGACTAACTTTTCCTGGGTTCCTTGCTCTCCATATATAGAGGTTTTGCACACTTTCTGCTGTAGAAGAAAGTGTGATGGCTGAAGTCAGCCATCTCTTTCAGGAAAAGTGGCTCCTTAGGATGGTCATTGCTTCTGTTTTGGTTGTTGCCTTTCAGTGGACAGAACTTGGAAATGTACGTTTTGTTTTTATGATGAAGTGCATCATTGTCATACTGACACTTCTGGTTCAAATTTGGGACTTTCAGGCTTTTATCTCTTCTTTCTTAAATCTGGATTTTATTTGTCTTACATCATGTATTATAATTCTCAAGGACATCAGATTGATGGGATTTTTAAGTCACTTGAAATAGTCCTTTAGTAGTTACGCTACCTTGTAGATTACCTTTGAGGTTCATTTGTTTAATTTTATCTTGATTTTTGGGGCTACATTTTAAAATTTATGTTACAAAAGGCTTTTCACATGGTTCTAAAGTCACACTAGTAAAAACATGGTATATTCAAAGAAGTATAGCTCCTTTCTTACTCCATCCTATCACTTCCCTCCCTAATGTAAGTAACTGTTCCTTGTTAGTTTTGTAATACATTTTTTATATATATAAGCGGATTCATATCTGGAATAATCAGTTTTTAATACCTATGTCTTTATAATGATTGTTAATCTATAAGGAGAACCACTGACAATATGCTTTATTCTACTTTGACATCTATAAACCTTCATCAGCAAAACATTACAGGCTTATGAGGTAGGTGCTGAACTTAAAGTGTGTATGAATGTGTATATATGTATATAAACCATGTTCCTGTCCTCTCCAAGGGCTTACATGAGAACATGAGCATAAAAAGTTACTTGACAATTTTGCCTATGCTAAGTGCTTACTGAATGATACAGGTATCAAGAGTTAACATATGAGAAGTAAAATGACAAAGGAGGGGGATTAAAGACCAAAATGGGATTACACTGTTGTAAGTTTTTACATTATTTCTAAAGTGGTGTGATACTGACTCAAGATAGACTGTAATTAGTAAGGATCTCTACCACTTGAAAAATGCAAATGGATTACTAAGAATTAGTCTAACCCAAAAAAAGACAGGAAAAGGAGAATAAAGGATTGAAGAGACATAGAAAACTTAAAGATGGTAGACTTGTGCCCAACCGTATCAGTAATTTTGTTAAATGTCAATAGACTATACATTCTAATTAAATTTTAATGTTGGATACTTTTTAAATTTTATTTTTGTAGTGTTACAAATTTCACTGTTTATGCACCACACCCAGTGTTCCATGCAGTCCGTGCCCTCAGTACCCACCACCAGGCTCACCCATTCCCCCAACCCCCTCCCCTCTAAAACCCTCAGTTTGTTTCTCAGAGTCCATAGTCTTTCATGGTTTGTCTCCCCCTCCAATTTACTCCAGTTCACTTTTCCTTTCCTTCTCCTAATGTCCTCCATTTTATTCCTTATGCTGCACAAGTAAGTGAAAGTGACTTTCTCTGCTTGACTTGTTCACTCAGCATAATCTCCTCCAGTCCCGTCCATGTTGATACAAAAGTTAGGTATTCATCCTCTCTGATGGCTGCGTAATATTCCATTGTGTATATGGACCACATCTTCTTTATCCATTCGTCTGTTGAAGGACATCTTGACTCTTTCCACGGTTTGGCGACTGTGGCCATTGCTGCTATGAACATTGGGGTACAGATGAGCCAAAGGCAGATGCTTAACTGATTGAGCCACCTAGGCGCCCTACCTCAGTGTTTTTAAGTCAGTTTCACCAGGGTTTTTCTTAAACTCATACAGCTCTGGATGTTGACCCAGGGAATTTGAACTTTATTCCATTGTCAGAAAATTTGCAAAAGTTTTTGAGATGAAATCCCCTGTTTAGTAAAGTCACTGTTCCAGATGTTGCCATCCACTTCAGTGCTGATGGAATAGAACAGTTTAATTTACAGTTTTTGTATAATGCAGTAACTGCTGCTTTTCTTACTCATTTGTGACCAATGTCCAGTAGTCTGCCCTTGCTAATCTTCCCAGCCATGCTCCAAACATTGTCACAGAGAATGCCTCTGTTGTGCCCCGGGACAGCACTGATCTGCTTCCTCTGCACTCCCATCTAATTCCTCAGGACCTCCACGCTGACTAGGGTTTCCACATTTGTAGTCTATTGTGTTGCAGCTTTCTCAGCAGTAGAACCTTGGTGCTGGGGGGAACTTCAGAGGTTACCAAGGCCAGTCCTTAAATGCTTGAAGATTCACCAGGACTTCCCACCACTGGCTGTCCGCTGAAGGAGTATAGTTCCAGGTCTTGGGGGTTTCTTCTGTGGCCAGTTCCATTTTTAGGTAATTTTAGTTACAGTTCTATCCCTAAAATTCAGGTCTTAAAAACTTAGAGGTAATCCAAGAGAAAAGTTAGCAGCTCAGGGTCCTTCTGGTGAGAAACTGTCAGATATTTTGTTTGCCTCACCAGATTCACTCTCCACCCTTTGCCATCCTGCTCTTTGCCCCAGGAGGCTAACCCATGTGGACCCCATCCTCCTCACTTCTCACTGGATTTGAACAAATGAGCCAGAGCAGGAGATGGAACAGAGGAAGTGAGGTCAAGGTGTTTCTCCTTGGTTCCCTGCAGAATCGCCCTCATTCTGGCTTTGATCCTCAACCAAAGATCAGTGTTTCTGTCAAGGTTGCATTCTTCTTCTTTTTTTTTTTTTAAGATTTTATTTATTTATTTGACAGAGAGAGAGATCACAAGTAGACAGAGAGGCAGGCAGAGAGAGAGAGGAGGAAGCAGGCTCCCCGCTTGAGCAGAGAGCCCGACGCGGGGCTCGATCCCAGGACCCTGAGACCGTGACCTGCGCCGAAGGCAGAGGCTTTAACCCACTGAGCCACCCAGGCGCCCCTCAAGGTTGCATTCTTTAGAGGACTCTCCTTCTGGCTTCCAGTAACTAATAAATACTGCTTCTTGTCCTTGTGTGCTGAAACTGCTGGTTGTGGTTCTCCTATAGCCTGCCCACACCTTTATAAATAGTCCCCCTCCTTTTTTTTTCCTTTTTAAATAGTCCCTTTATTAAAATAAAGTGTTCCTCAATTTACCTATCAGAGTGCCATCTATTTCTTATTGGGGCTCAGACTGTTAAAATAATTGGTACTGTGAGTGTCTTTAGGAAATTGACCTTTGAAACTGGGCTAACACTGATTACAAAAAAAGGGAGGGGCTGACTATATTAATATCCGATAAATTAGACTTCAAAGCAAAGTGTATTACTAGAGACAGTAAGGGACAATACGTGATGATAAAACGGTCAGTCCACCAAGAAGATAAAGCAATCTTAAAGGTGTATGGATCAAACCACAAAGATTCAAAATACATGAAGTAAAAACTGATAGAGCTAAAAGGAGAAATAGACAAATCCAGTTATAGTTGGGGACTTCAACTCCCCACCCTCACCAACTGATCGATAGAGCTGCTAGAGAAAATCAGCAAGGATACAGAAGAACTGAACAACATGATGAAATCTAGGATCAGACTGATATTTATAGAACATCAAACAATAGAATATACATTCTTTTCAAGTACACATGGAACATACATGAATATAGACCATAATCTGGGCTATAAAACGAATATTGACACATTTAAAAGAATTGCAGTCATACATGGGGTGCCTGGGTGGCTCAGTGGGTTAAGCCTTTGCCTTCAGCTCAGGTCATGATCTCACAGTCCTGGGATCAAGCCCCACATCGGGCTCTCTGCTTGGTGGGGCGCCTGCTTCCCCCTCTCTCTCTGCCTACTTGTGACCTCTGACTGTCAGATAAATAAATACATCTTAAAAAAAAAATTGCAGTCATACAGAACATATTTTCTGACCATAATGAAATCAAACTGGAAATCAACACAATGACAATAGGAAAATCACCAAACATTTGGAAAATAAACAGCACACGTACAAATAATCCATGAGTAAAAGAAGTCTCAAAATATATATAGAAATGAATGAAGATGGAAACATTAAAATCTTTGAGATACAGCTAATAAAGTACTGAGGAAAATTTATAGCACTGGGTACTTACATTATAAAGAAATATCGAAATAAGTACATAGCTCAAGAAACGCAGAACAAAATAAGCCCAAAGCAATCAGAAGGAAATGTTAGCAGAAATCAATGAAATTGAAAAGAGGAAAAAGGGGGAAATTACACATAATGAGTCCCTCAAAAACAAAACATTGATAAACCTCTAGCAAGATTAACAAAGAGAATGATCCCAGAGCCCTGGGATTGAGCTCCACATCGGGCTCTGCTCAGCCGGGAGCCTGCTTCCCCCTCTCTCTCTGCCTGCCTCTCTGCCTACTTGTGATCTCTCTCTCTGTCAAACCAATAAAATAAAAATCTTTTTTTTTTTTTTTAAGATTTTATTTATTTATTTGACAGACAGAGATCACAGGTAGGCAGAGAGGCAGCCAGAGAGAGGAGGGGAAGCAGGCTCCCTGCTGAGCAGAGAGCCTGATGCGGGGCTCGATCCCAGGACCCTGGGACCATGACCTGGGCCGAAGGCAGAGGCTTTAACCCACTGAGCCACCCAGGTGCCCCTAAAATAAAAATCTTTAAATTAAAAAAAAATATTAACAAAAAGACACAAATTACTAATATCAGGAATGAAACAATACCACCAGAGATCCTGCTGCTATCAAAAGAATATTAAAAGAATACCATGAAAAACTATAGTCAAATTTGACAACTTAGAAAAATGGGCAAATTTCTTGAAAATCACAAACCATTAAAATTAAGCCAAGAAAGGGGCGCCTGGGTGGCTCAGTGGTTTAAGTCTCTGCCTTCGGCTCAGGTCATGATCTCAGGGTCCTGGGATCGAGCCCCGCATTGGGCTCTCTGCTCAGTGGGGAGCCTGTTTCTCCTTCTTTCTCTGCCTGCCTCTCTGCCTACTTGTGACCTCTCTCTCTGTCAAATCAATAAATAAAATATTTTTAAAAAATTACGCCAAGATGAAGTAAAGAACCTGAATAATCCTAAAATGGAATTTGTAACAAAACACAGTCTCTTCCAGAAAATAAAAGAATACTTCCCATCATTTTATGAATGATTTATTCCAGATATTCAAGGCTGATTCAATACTGGAAATTTAATCAGTGTAATCCAGCATATCATCAGGCTAAGGAAGGAAAAAAATGATAAATCAATTGATTGAACACCTAATGATAAAAACTTTCAGTACACTAAAAATAGAAGGGAACTTCATCAATCTCATAAAGAGGACTTATCAAAACAAACAAAATCTATAACTAGCATCATACTTAATGTTGAAAGACCAAATGCTTTCCCTCTGAGACTGGGAACAATGCAAGAATGTTCATTCTCACTGCTTCTGTTCAGCATAGTACTTACTACATGTTCAAACATCCAAGAGGAAAAGAAGCATACAGGTTGGAAAATAGAAATAAAACTTGGAGATGATATGATTGTCTACGTAGAAAACTCCAAGGAATCTATAACAAACTTCTAGAACTAACGAGTCCAGTAAGATACAAGAGCAACATAGAAATTCCTTGTTCTTTCTATATACTGAAAACAAGCAAAACCCCAAAGTTTTAAAAATGCAGTACCATTTACATTTGCTCCAAAGAATTATCAGGTATAAATGTACCATGTATCCAATACATGGATAGATTTAGGTAATGAAGATTATAAAATATTAATGAAAGAAATTAAGGGAGACCTAAATAAGTGGAGAGATGTATTACATTCAATCGATTGAAAAATTCAACATTGTAAAGATGTTAATTCTCCACTAAATTGTTCTATAGGTTTTATGCAATCCTATCAAAATTTCAGCAGTATTTTTGTAGACATAAACTTATTCTAAAGTTTATGTGGGAAAAGAAAAGCCCTAAAATAGCCAAGACAACCTTGAAAAAGAAGAATAAAGTTAGAAGAGTCAGTTTCCAATGTTAGGGCTTCCTATATAGGTATAGTAATCAAGAAAATGAGATATTAGCAGGAGGAAAAGCACATAGATGAATGGAACAAATCTGGAAATAGATCGACACAAATATACACAATTAGGGGTGCCTGGGCGGCTCAGTTCTTGGGCATCTGCCTTCGGCTCGGGTCATGATCCCGGGGTCCTGGGATCAAGCCCTGCGTAGGGCTCCTTGCTCGGCGGGAAGCCTGCTTCTCCCTCTCTCACTCCCCCTGCTTGTGTTCCCTCTCACTGTGTCTCCCTGACAAATAAAATCTTAAATATATATATAAATATTAATATATTACATATAAATATACATAAATGTATATATGTGTGTACACATATATGTACATATATATGTACATATTCCCAATTATTTACAAAGAAGCAAAGGCAATTCAATAGAAGAGGAGTAACCTTTTCAGTAAATGGTGCTGGAGAGTACCCTCAGCAGAACATTCATCAGAAAAAATGAACCTCAAGCTAAACTGCACACATATTAAAAACTCAAAAGGGATCATGGATTTAAATGTAAAACTTAACCTAAAACATAAAATTATAAAACTTTTAGAAAAGAGCATAAAGAAAAATCTTAAAAATCTAGCACTTGGCAAAGGTTCTTGGACTTGATACCCAAAGCACAATCCATAAGAGGAAAAAAAAATGGGTAAATTGCATTTCATCAAAGTGAAAACTTGTTCTGCAAAAGACCTAGTTAAAAGGATGGAAGGACATATTATAGACTAGCAGAAAATATTTACAAATCACCTACCCAACAAGGACTTTATCCCTAGAATGTATAAAGAAGTCTCAGGAACTTTTTTAAAAATCCAGTTAGAACGTCAGCAGAAGACATAAGACATTTCCCCCAAGAGAATATAGAGATCACAAACACGTGAAAAGATGTTTAACATCATTAGCTGTTGGAGAAATGCAAATTAAAGTCACAATGAGGTATCATTATACAAGTATCCAAATGGCTAAAATGAAAAATAGGGATAATAGCGAATGCTGGAAAGTGTTCAGAGAAACTGAGTTACTCATATTTGCTGATGGGACTGTAACAAAAATGGATTTACCATATGACCCGACACTTGCACTCAGGCATTTATGCCAGAGAAATGAAGACTGACTTTTACACAAGAATTGTACATGAATATTCATAGCAGCTTTGTTTATAATAGTCCCAAACTAGAAACTACCCAAATATCCTTCAATGGGTGAATGATTAAACAAACAGCGGTACATACATACTACGACATACTATTCAGCAATAAGAAACCAAATACTAATACACTTATACACTAATAACTTAGATGAACCTTGAAGAAATTATGCTAAGTTAAAAACGCCTATCAAGATATGCATGCCACACGATTCCATTTGTGTAACATTCATGAAATAACAATCAGGGAGGACAGATTAGTTATTGACAGGGATTGAGGATGGGTGTAGGTATAAAGAGGTTAACAGGAAGGAGTCTTTTTTTCTTTTTAAAGATTTTATTTATTTGATGGAGAGAGAGAGAGACCACAAGTAGGCAGAGAGGCAGGCACAGAGAGAGGGGGAAGCAGGCTCCCCACTGAGAAGAGAGCCTGATGTAGGGCTCGATCCCAGGACCCTGAGATCATGACCTGAGCCGAAGGCAGAGGCTTAACCCACTGAGCAACCCGGGTTCTCCAACAGGAAGGAGTCTTGTGGTAGCATGGTTGAGTAGCCTGATCATTGTGGTAGTTGTGCCAGGCTACACGACAAGATGGCATAGTGTGCATACATACATAAATGAAGGCACATGTAACTGGTGAAACTTTAAAAGCTTTATGGGCTGTACCAATGCCATTTGTTGATCTGAGTGTAATTCTATAGTTATTTAAAATGATAACGGAATTAAGGGAAGGATGCACAGGACTTTCTAGTACATTTCTTTGCAAATTCCAGTGGACCTAGCACTATTTCAAAAACAATATTAAAAATTAGACTCCGGGAAAGGGGAACCCTCCTACACTGTTGGTGGGAATGCAAGCTGGTGCATTCCACTCTGGAAAACAGCATGAAGTTTCCTCAAAAAGTTGAAAATAGAACTACCCTATGACCCAGCAATTGCACTACTGGGTATTTACCCTAAAGATACAAACGTAGTGATCCGAAGGGGCACGTGCACCCGAATGTTTATAGCAGCAATGTCCACAATAGCCAAACTATGGAAAGAACCTAGATGTCCATGAACAGATGAATGGATAAAGAAGATGTGGTGTATATATATACACAATGGAATACTATGCAGCCATCAAAAGAAATGAAATCTTGCCATTTGCGACGACGTGGATGGAACTAGAGGGTATCATGCTTAGCGAAATAAGTCAATCGGAGAAAGACAACTATCATATGATCTCCCTGATATGAGGACTTGGAGATGCAATGTGGGGGGTTTGGGGGGTAGGAAAAGAATAAATGAAACAAGACGGGATCGGGAGGGAGACAAACCATAAGTGACTCTTAATCTCACAAAACAAACTGGGGGTTGCTGGGGGGAGGTGGGGTTGGGAGAGGGGGAGGGGGTTATGGACATTGGGGAGGGTATGTGCTATGGTGAGTGCTGTGAAGTGTGTAAACCTGGCCATTCACAGACCTGTACCCCTGGGGCTAATAATAAATTATATGTTTATTAAAAAATTATTAAAAAAAATTAGACTCTGGGGTTGCATTGATCATATATTCAAGGAGTATATGGGTAAGCTTTCTGCCAGAGGTGACTAGGACACAGGGGTCTATGGTGCGCAGTGTCATCCTAGTTATTCAAGTGTCACCACTGATATCACGGAGCACAGTGCAGGTGGAGGGCAGGCACTGGATGACCAAGTATGTGGCAATGAAGTGACAACAGTAGCGATTTATAAAGACTCTAGAGCCATTCGGTTCTTATGGCCCAGTAAGCAAATTTAGGGAAAAAGAGAAAGTTATGAACAGACAATTAAAACTGGCTCAGAGAACCAGAAAACCTCTAAGACCACTTTGAAGGAATTCCTCATTTGGTTTCACAGGCACGAGAAGATAAGGAGCCCCTGATAGGACACATTCCCCTTGGGAAGCCGCTAACCACTTGGTAGCTGACTGGCTATATTCAACCCCTCCCATCTGGGAGGCTATAGTGCTTTGTCCTCATTAGGAATGTACCCATTTCAGGTATGGGTTTGCCTTCCCTAAACTCAGGGCTTCTAATAATACCACCATTTGTGGACTTAGGGATGGACCTTATCATCATGGAAGAGCACCCAACATCACTCTGACAGGGAGACACACTTTTTGGTAAATGAACTTGTGGGCCATGGGCTCATGCCCATAGACTTCACAAGTTTTCCTGTGCGCTCCATCACCCAGAAGCAGCTGGCTTGATGGAATGACCTGAAGACTAGTTATAGCACAAATTGGAGACCAGATCTTGGAAAGTGTGAGTTGTCCCATAGATGGTTTATATACCTTAGAGGCCAATACGTGGACCCATCTCACCTATGGTTGGAATGCATGGGTTTGGGAGCCAAGGAGTAGCGGTCAGAGCGCTCCTCACTATTACACCCACTAACCCACTTGAAAGAGTTCTACCTCCTAATAAAATCCAGGATTGTTAGTTCCCTGTGACCTTGGCCTCAATCTTTTTGGAAGTGCAAGTACCCAAGAAAAGAATGCATACACCAGACATAAGGGCGTGACTCTAATGAACTGGAAGCTGAGACTGCCCTTTCACCTTTGGGGGTTACTCATGCCACTGAACCACAGGAAGGGAGACGGTTTGTTGTACCCCGTAGGGTGATTGGTCTTGTTTACCAGGAGGAGATTCAGGTGCTGCTACACAGTAGGAGCAAGAATGACTATGTTTGGGACCTAGCAGATTCATGGGAGTGCTCCTTATGACTCTTTGGCGTCATAGTCCCAGTTAAAGGACAGCTGTGCCAATCTGATAATGACAAGACCAGAAAGGTCTCAAATCTGGCCATGCTTCGTGCTGGCAGAGGTTAAGAGGAAAATGGAAAGTGGAAACATTCAACTGTGATTATCAACATAGGCCTTGTTACCAGATACAAAGAGACTAGCAACCATGTTATATCATTCCTTTTTTTCAAGTCTTTCCCCCATCATTATATATATTGGGTGTAACAAACTAAGAATGCTCTGACAAGCACCCAATTCTAAAAGCACTAAGAGGCCTGAGTATGAGTGAGGACCAACTTCAGAGCCTAGGCTTGATCGGGACCACCTTGGAGGGAAAAGTGTTCTCAAATGTTAGGGGTGTCAGTAGGATCGATTTCCGGACCAGATTGGGCAAGAGAAAAGCAGCTACGTAGTACCGGGACTGGGTAGGAAACACCATAGTATACTTTGTTCTGTTGTTCTCAGCAGGACCTTTGGCTCTGTCCTATTTTTCTCAAGCCAAATATGTGAAGAACCTCAAGAGACCTTCCTCAGCTGACTCCATAAAAAGGAAACTCTTGGTAAGGGTGAGGATTTGGCAGGGTCAAGGAATTAAGTGGGTGCTCTGGCTTTGGGAGAGCCTGTTGTAGAAAGGCCGAGCCCTGCAGAAACGACAGGGTTTGGGCCTTGAAAACGGGTCATCACCCTGGCCGGCCTCCATCCCCAAGCATGCCTTCTACACCTGCTTCTCCAACCAGTTCTTTCTTGTTGGTCAGGTTTAGGTTCCATGTAACAGGTCCCTTCTTTCTCAGCTCATTTTCTGAGAGATGGAACTGTCCCTAAGATAAGTCAAGACATTACCAGATGCATATCTGGGAATTAGTGCAACGTCCCCATATGTTCAAAGAGTGGAAGTCTCTCCTTACCTCCTCAGCTTGTTCTTGCACTAGAATCCTCATCTCCATTAACCATATTCTCCCCCCCTCCTTGAATCCTCACCTAGAGCCTTTCTTGCATGAATGTTGGTGAGGATTTCCATGCAGGGACACATCTTGATGTACAGGACTCTCTCTCCCCTTCTGGTATTTATGCTTCTTTGAACTGAGAGTACCTTACCTACGCCTTTGTTGGGTTTATATAAGTACCTCTACTGTTAAAACCCCAAATGCTTCTGCTATGGTCTGAATGTTTGTGTCCCCCAAAATTCATATGTTGAAATCCTAACCCCTAAAGGTTAGGGAGTAGTAGGAGGGGCCTTTGGGAAGTACTGAAGTCATGAATGTGAAACCCTCATGAATGGGATTAGTGCCTAAAAAGAGGCCCCAGGGAGATGCCCAGCCCTCTGCCTCCATGTGAAGATACAATGAGAAGTCTGCAACCTGGAAGAGAGTCCTCCCCTGACCATGCTGGCACCCTGATATCTGCTTCCAGCCTCCAGGGTTGTGAGAAATACGTTTCTGTAGTTTATAAGCCATCCAGTCCATGGTATTTCATTACAGCAACCCAAATGGACAAAGAGAACATGCATTTTTATAGATGTCAGAGGCCGTAAATATTGTGGCTTCATTTCTAAAGTTTTTTTTTTCTTTTAAATTTCGTTTTTAAGTAATCTCTACACCCAATGTGGGACTCGAACTTACAACCCTGATATCAAGAGTCAAGTGCTCTGTTGACTGAGCCAGCCAGGTGCTCCACTTTTCTAAAGTTTTAATCCTATGAAATACTAGTTACACATTCCAATAATAAATAGAGCTAACATTTATTGAATGTTCACTATGCACCAGGCACATATATTATATGCAAAACACCGTGTTAGAATTCTCCAGAGAAACAGAGCTAATTATATAAATATATATAAATATATATATAAATAGATTTTATATATTAATATATAAAGAGATTTATTATGAGAGATTGGCTCCTGTGATTATGGTGGCCGAGAAGTCCCATAATCTGATGTCTATAAGCTGGAAGCCCAGAAAAGCCAGTTGTGTAGTACGGATACCAACCCAAAGGCCTGAGAACTAGGGGAGCCAACTAAGTCAAAGGCAGCCAACTAAGTCAAAGGAGGACCAGGAGGGCTGATGTCCGAGGACAGGACAAGATGGATGTCCCAGCTCAAGTAGAGAACAAATTTGCCCTTCCTTTGCCTTTTTTCTCTTCAGTCTTTTGAGGCCCTCAATAGATTGGATGATTTTTGTCCCCCAACATTGGTGGAGATGATCTTTGCTCAATCTACTGATTCAAATGCTAATCTCTTATGGAAACAGCCTTAACAGACACACCCAGAAATAATGTTTTACCAGCTCTCCAGGCAGCCCTCAGCCCAGTCAAGCTGACATAAAATTAATCATCGCAAGCACTTATGCTATGAGGCAGGACAGTCTTAGAGTTCCCATGTTCTAGATAAGGAAACCAAGGCTCAGGCAAGTTAGGTACTTGCCTAAGACCATCAGCGAGCGAGGAGAGCTCATATGTGAACCCAGACAGTCTGACTCGACCCATGCTGCCGTTGTTCTCTTTACAGTTCTTAGCTGAATATTGTCTCCCTCACCGCCCTTCTCTTCCCAGTGCTCTTTTTTTCCACTTAAAGCCAATCGCCAAACAGAGTCTTAGTGCTTGTGAAACATACTCCATCTGGATTCGAGAGGGCATTCATCTGGCATTTTAGGTTATGGTGCAAAGAGCCAAGCCTTTTTTTCGATCCTTCCCCAGTCGGTGGTTCCCGGTCTTTGGTCTGCAAAAGGGTAAGTGGAGAACTTCTAGAAGCCAGAATCCTCGGCAATTTGCAGAGATTTTTTTTCTTAATTTTAAAAATTTTTTATAAACATATAATGTATTTTTATCCCCAGGGGTACAGGTCTGAATCGCCAGGTTTACACACTTCACAGCACTCACCATAGCACATACCCTCCCCAATGTCCATAACCCCACCCCCTCTCCCTTCCCCCTCCCCCCAGCAATCCTCAGTTTATTTTGTGAGATTAAGAGTCACTTATGGTTTGTCTCCGTCCCGACCCCATCTTGTTTCATTTATTCTTCTGCTACCCCCCAAACCCCCCACGTTGCATCTCCACGTCCTCATATCAGGGAGATCATATGATAGTTGTCTTTCTCCAAATGACTTATTTCACTAAGCATGATACCCTCTAGTTCCATCCACGTCGTCGCAAATGGCAAGATTTCATTTCTTTTGATGGTGATTTGCAGAGATTTTAACTCAATAGATCGAGGAGTACCGCGGGGCCCAGGTGTCTCCATTTTTTATAAGAAGATTCTGATACAGGAGACCTCCGGATTGACCACACTGGAAACAGTGACAAGTCAAATCTTCACTTCTCTTGATGTCCTTTCTTTCCCCAAAGTCCCAACCTTTAGCCAAGGAAGAAACACTGAACACCAGTTTGTTGCCCTCTTAATTCCTGGAAGTGTTCTGTAGGCTTTGTGGTGTTACCTCCCCATGGATGAATAGGAATTCTTGGGTATGGAGCTTCAGAAAGCTCCCTGGCTCATCTCTGCACCGAGACAGCAATGACCTCTCACACTTGCTTCTCATCTATCGGCCTCAGCTCTGCCTCCGCGCTCCATCTGTACCTTAGTAGGGAACCAGCCACCACCAGCACCTGACCCTTCCCCCTGCTGGGGCCTGCAGCAAGTTTCTTCACATTTGCTAGGACTGGTGCATCCTGGGGGTGTTGTGGCCTCTTCCACAAGATGAGATAACGTCCCTCTAGGAGAAGTTGAAATCCTATTCCATTCCACACTCCATCTGTTTCCTCAGAAGCTCTCTCTGTTTCTCTCTTTCCTCGCTCCTTCGCTACCTCCCGCTCTCCCAGTGTGTGTGTGTGTGTGTGTGTGTGCGCGCGCGCGTGTGCGCGCGTAGGCTTCCTTTCTTCCAGTCTAGAGACTCCTCACCCTCTGAAATAAATTCAAAAGGAGGACTGTGCACACAGATGGACCTACTCGAACAGTCCCAGAACTGTGCTCTGTGCCCTTCAGCAGACAAGCTGCTTTCCACCCCCTGTCCCTAGGGGAGACATTTCAGGGGGAATTTCACACCAGAGGGAACCTACCGCCATTCTGAATACTCTCCTTTCAGGCCAGACTAGCACCCACGCCTGAAAGGATATTAATAGTTTCTATTTATCGACTGTTTACTAAGTGTTTATTATGGGAGTTTCTCATGGAAGTCCCTCTCATGAGAGACTGAAATGCTCTGAAACTACCATGAGTTTTTCTTCTCAGATAGAATGACCAGAGTGTGATCAGGGTCTCTGGTTCTCAGGGAGCTCCGCAAAGATCTGAGTGGCAGAGAACAGAGAAATCATGTACATTTTCCAAATTACCTCTTTTGTTAAAAATCTGCTCTTTTTTTTCGTTCCATTTTCTACTGGGAAATAAAATCAAACTTGGTCCTTGGTTCCTCAGGGAGGGTGGGGGGTTGACCTTCCTTTATGTGCCCCATGACAGTAAGCAGTCGGAGGGCTCCAAATGCCTGTCCTTCTCTCAGCAATGATCTGATTGCCTTGTCGGAGGCTCAGTATTTGTTTCCTGTGGCTGCTCTTACCAGTTGTCCAGTTGTTGTAAACCTGTAGTGTTTACAACAGCAAACTTATTCTTTTGTAGTTCTAGGGGCCAGAAGTCCAAGGTCAAGGTGTGTCTTTTTTTCCTGACTGCAGAATTTTCTCCACTTGTCCATGCATGTGGCTTCTTCTGAGCCTCTAGTTTCATTCAGCTCAGTTTCAGCCACACATAGAGGCTAACATCCCTCAGTCTCAATTACAAATTCTTGGGAAGGGATCATCTGATGGGTTCAGCGTTGAATCAGGGGTCTTTCCTTTTGCCAGGGGATTGTCTCAGAGAATGTGGTTCTTTGAAGTACAGAAGACACCCCAAACATGTCCTACACATTGAAGAATAAAGTTGAGGTGCATACTTATTAAGAATTAATTTCTGGGGGTGCCTGGGTGGCTCAGTGAGTTAAACCTCTGCCTTTGGCTCAGGTCCTGATCTCAGGGTCCTGGGATGGAGCCCCACATCGGGCTTTCTGCTCAGCGGGGAGCCTGCTTCCCCCCTCCCCTCTGCCTGCCTCTGCCTACTTGTGATCTCTCTCTCTGTCAAATAAATACATAAAATCTTTAAAAAAATTAATTTCTGTACAGACTGACCTGTGCATAACAAGTTTGAAGAGAGGGGTGCCCGGCTGGCTTAGTCAGTAGAGCATGCAAGTCTTGAGTTCGGGGTCATGAGTTTGAGCCCCACGTTGGGAGTAGAGTTTCCTTAAAATGTTTGAACAGAACCTGCTGCATGAATAAGTCATGTAGAGAAGTTACAAGGGGAATGTTTAACCCATAAAGAAAACTGGTTCTTGTCCAATCATTTGAGTCACACCATATTTGTAAGCAGCTAGGTGCTTCTGAGATCCAATTTTAGCTCTGCCTTAGAACGGCTTCATGTTACGTTATACATCTGAATAGAGCCAAACTGTACTTCTTTAAAAATAGATCCCAATTTGGGCTTTCCCTATATCAACGGGACCTCTTGCCCTTCTTCCCAATGAAATTAAATTTTATTTCCTACTTGGTACCCTTCTCTAAAATCTGAATCTGGCAAACTCCTGACACATGCAAGGCACCCTATGAATAAATGTTGGTTAAAGGAATGAAAAACGAGTCAATTACTTCATCCAAGCCAAAGGTTTCTCTTCTCCAGCACCGTATAATGGCCAAGGTTAGCAGCAAGAAACCTGATCTGCTCCACTTGTTTTGCTTCCTCCTACTTCCTACCAGCTTGGCTTTAATTCTTCCCAACCCCACTCTCGCCGCCTTGGGCCAAGTCCCCATCCTCTCTCACCTTGACCCTCTGCTGGAGCTTCAGTCTGGCCCCTCACACTTCATTCTCCAAAAAAAAAACTCAAAAGACAAAAAACAAACAAACAAAAAAAACAAAAAGCCACTCAGGGACAGCTACTGAAGAGTAAATCAGATCCTGCCGTCTCTGGGGGAGGGGGGGGGGGACACAGGCCCTGTGTGTCTCTCTCAGCCTCACCTCCTCCATCCCTCCCCATCCCTCCACCCCCAGCCTGCTTTCCACAGTGGTCTTTCTCCCCCCCACCTGCCCCAGGGCCTTGACCCAGAGCATTTCCTTTCTGGTCTCTAGAACACCCCTTTCCCCTGCCCCAACCTCAGTCTTGCCTAGTGAACTCCTAATCGTCCTTCAGATCTCATCCCAGATAGCTCTCATGGTCCCTCAGATTACACGAGGGCCCCATCTTCTGTCCTTTTTTGCACTGACAGATTTGTAATGGTATATGATTGGCTTGATTATTTCTTAAGTGTCAGTTTCCTCTAGGACCATGGAAAGAAACTCCTTGAGATCAGGGACTGTATTAGTTTTCTCAAATTGCCATAGCCATTTACCATAGACTGGGTGTCTCTCTCTCTCTCTCTCTCTTTTTTAAAGATTTTATTTATTTATCAGGTACAGAGAGAGAGAAAGGAGAGAGAGCACAAGCAGGGGGAGCAGCAGAGGGAGAGGGAGAAGCAGGCTCCCCGCTGAGCAAGGAGCCTGATGCAGGGCTCGATCCCAGGACCCTGAGATCATGACCTCAATTGAAGGCAGAAGCTTAACTGACTGAGCCACCCAGATGTCCCAGACTAGGTGTCTTAATAGAAAATTTTCTCACAGTTCTGGAGGCTAGAAATCCAGGATCAGGTTATTGATTGGCAAATTCGGTTTCTTCTGAGGCCTTTCTCGTTGGCTTTCAGAGGGCTACCTTCTCACTGGATGCTCATGTGGTCTTTCTTCTGTGGGCATACTTCCCCTGTGTCTCTGTGTGCAGACTTCCTCTTGTCAGATCGGATTAGAGCCCCCAGTCTTGTTTTAACATCATCACCTCTGTAAAGGCCCTAACTCCAAATACAGTCATATTCCTAACTCGGGGTTGGGGCATAGGAATTAATATATGGATTCTCAACATGTGGAATTGGGGGGGGGGGCAGGACACAATTCAGTCCCTAATAGGAACCAAGTCACTTCTGTTCATCATTGTGTCCCCACCACTCAGGACAGTACTTGGCATGTTGTAGGACTTGATACATGCCTGTTAAATGAACGACTGCATTTCAACCCCTCCTCCCTCCTTGTCCTCTCTTCCCCCACCACACAGTATGCTACAGGCAAAGAAAAGAGGAGACACAAGTTGCCGCAGGAGGACCATAGGTGACCACAGGACATTATAGACCTTTCAGGAAGTCTTGTCCTCCCCCTCCCCCCATAGGCTATGGGACAAAACAGCTTTCTGTTCCTGCCCTGGGTGTGTGTGCTACCTCTGTGGGTTGCTGGGGGAGAAGTTTTGCTGACAGCTGCACACCCATCCAAGTTGCCCTCTTTAGAAGGTGAGTCACCCAACTTCTGGGACTGCGGATCTACACAGCTCCCAGAAAGTGGTTTAGCCATAGGGACTAGGACCTAAAAAAAGGCAAGTCCTGGGGCGCCTGGGTGGCTCAGTGGTTTAAGCTGCTGCCTTCAGCTCAGGTCATGATCTCAGGGTCCTGGGATCGAGTCCCACATTGGGCTCTCTGCTCAGCAGGGAGCCTGCTTCCCTCTCACTCTCTCTGCCTGCCTTTCTGCCTACTTATGATCTCTCTCTGTCAAATAAATAAATAAAATCTTAAAAAAAAAAAAAGGCAAGTCCTGCAACTTTATCATTCTAAGGCTGAGAATCCAACCTAAGGAACTAGGAGAAGGAGCCCAAAATGGGCTTATATTCCAGTTTTTATATAAAAAAGTATATCCTGCCATTATAATAGTCATGTGTAACAATGGGAAAAAGCTACACAAAATGATGTAGCTATTGATAAAACTGTCTATGAAAAATTTATAATGATGCAAGAAAACATTACATGAAAACAGGACACAGAACTGCATATACATTGATCTCAGAAATATAATAATTTACACACACATCTTCATTTTTTATTTTTTTTAAAGATTTTTATTTATTTATTTGACAGAAAAAGCTCACAAGCAGATAGAGAGGCAGGCAGAGAGAGGGAGAGGGAAGCAGGCTCCCTGCCGAGCAGAGAGCCCGATGTGGGACTCGATCCCAGGACCCTGAGATCATGACCTGAGCTGAAGGCAGCGGCTTAAACCACTGAGCCACCCAGGCGCCCCTACACACACATCTTCAGAGGCAAAGCCTGAATTGGTAAATATCCAAATGTTAATACTTTTTTTTTCAGACCGAGAATTCTTTCCTTTATGGTTTTGTATTAAAAGTAACAGGTGTTGTTTCACAGCCCCCCCCCCAAAAAAAGGGGGGGGTGCGTGAGGGAAGCAGAGGTTTTAAGGCAGCCAGAATAGGCCGGTCAATGAGATTCCTTAGCTCCAGGCTTCTCGGGAAAGCGCGGTCCGTGCGCCCGCCCCCCACCTGGTCCTCATAGCTGCCGGCTGACTCGGACAGAGAGTGCTCCAACGCTCGCGCTGGCCGGAGGAGGCGACGGGCTTGGTGAGGCGCGCGGCCAGGGGTGGGTGGAAGGTCGGGGGAGGGACTGAGCTTTTCTCCTGTCGGGAGCGAGATCTGGACTGCGCTGGGCGTCCGGAGCCGTGGGCCAGCCCCCCGCCATAGCGGCCGCCGCCCCGTCTGCTGTTCCCCGGCCAGGTGCAAAACGCCTTGTCATTGGGAGAGTCTGCGGCCGGAGCATTGAATTACAGCTCAGCCGAGCCCGGGTAGGGCCGCGCGGGGGTGGAAGATGAGCAGAAGCCCCTGTTCTCCGAGGGCCCGCCGACTAGCGGGGTAAGCGCGGCTGGGGCGGCGACCGGGTGTAGCCCCCTGGAGCAGCGCGGGGCTGGCCCGGTTCTCTTCAAAAGCAGAAGATCTGAGCCAGGAGCGAGCGATCCCTACCGGCCTGCCTCCTTCAGCTTTCTCCAGTTAGGGAGACCCACCAGCTGCGCCTCGATCGTCCCGACCTTCCCCAGCCTTCTCCGCGCGCCCTGGGCGCACGGGGCCCTAACTCGTGCCAGTCATGCTGAGGGTCTTCATCCTCTATGCTGAGAACGTCCACACCCCGGACACCGACATCAGCGATGCCTACTGCTCTGCGGTGTTTGCAGGTAGGAGGGGCCGGCATCCCCGCAGGCTGGGAGGGTAGGGGTCGGAGAGGGGCCTCCTGGACCTCCACCCAGGAGCTCCGGGATGGGAGAGAAGAGACTCCATGAGCCGGGCTAGACTGACTTTGGGTGTCGCAGAGACCCATATCCTGGGGAAGGGGCGACCCAGAGGGAAACCGAGGCAAGGAGAGAAGTGTTTGAACCGCACTTCTCTGGGGCCTGGAAGCTGAGGCCAGGTTGGAGCTAAAGTGGGCCTGGAGGAGGGGGCATATTTCTCCTCTCACTCTTCTGGATCTCTTAAAAGAGGTCTTTCCTTTCTGTGGGCAGCGAAGCTCTCTACTGCAGGGATCCCCTCCCTCTGCGCATGGAGGGCTGGGTCTCAGGCCTATTTATAACCCAGCTGTCTTCCCCAGCCTGGGCCTGGCGGCTGGGCTGTCCGAGGCCCCAGCTCTCTATCACAGGCTGGGTTGGCTGGCCTGGCCACTGGGGGCAGAGGCACCGCCCACCTCTCCAGGGATCCTACTCTTGCTTTGTGCACAGGATGGGAGAAATTAAGCAGCTGGTCCAGCTAACACCAGCACCAACCTCTCGGATCTTTCGTCCCTCTGCACTCCCCTCCCACCAGACTGGAACTTGTTGGGGAATGGTATCTGGGGAATGCTATCTTCATCATCTTTGAACAAAGGAGTCTGCTCCCCTATTGGGTTGGGACTTTCCAGAGTAAAGCCTTCTTATGGTCATGAGTGGACTTCTTCTCCAGGAGGTGAGGGCCAGGCCCCATCTGTTTACCTGGAAGGCCCTCAGGGCTAAGTCAGAGCTGTGGGCTACCCAGCTGAGTCTGTGTTTGGAGCCACCCTGGGGGAGAAGGACCAGGGTGTGAGAGTCCAACTACCACTAACGGAATGGGTTTGCTCTTTGTCTCCATGACTTGTCATTTTGTTCTCTTCAAAGACCTGGCTTCATCCCAGGCCCCCCAAAATCCTGGCAACGACTGGTCCCTGACCTTTCAGCAGAGCTCTCTTTTCAAGCTCCTGGATCATCGTGTTCCCAGACACCCATGTGCACATGTATTCCCAGACACACGTTCCCCCCAGGAGTGCCTGTGACATCTCCAGGGTTCCAAGGGGTAGAGGGTTAGAGAACCAAGGCATGTGTCCACAGCAGCACACACCGATGTGTCCTAACAGGCACATATGCCCACACACTCCCGGATATGAAATCTGGGGTTTCTTAGGGAGGAGTCCCTGAAAGGGCCTGTGGCCTGGGAAGCAGCCTGCACCAAGAGGAGAGGGACGGGGGCGGGCGGGGGGGGGGGGAGTGGGAGGTGACATTCCAGCTGTGCTTCTTTGCTAATATTCAGCTTTGACCTGTTTTTGACCGGTTTCCCACAGTGGCCTCTGGAAATGAACTTTATCCAGGTGTTTCCAGGGGGAAGACAAAGGCATGAATGGGGGCCTCCTCACTTCCGCTGCATCCTCAGCACTGGGCAGGCCAGGCCAATGGCCTCACGGAAGGCCTTGGGCTCCTCGTGCTCAACTCCAGGGAGCACCATGCCCACTGTGAATGTCCCCCCAGACTGAAGGGAAGGAGGGTAGTGTCACCGTGTACACTGAATGGCTGCCTCTTGCTCCAGCAACCCTTGGGGGGGCGGGGAGGGGAAGAGCCCTAGCCCAAGAGCTGAGCAGGTTTTGTGATGGCATCCTCTAGACCTGTCCAATGCGTCAAAGAACCTCTAGGGGGGCCGCTGCCTCGCCCTGCCTGTGTCCTCAGGGGTCTTGTCTCCTCTGACGCCCATTCAGTCAACCACATTTTCCTTACCTGATCACAATCCCCATCTTCCAACCCCCCCCCACCCCAACCCTAGCACGGGCATACTTGCCTCATGCTGTGAAGTCCCCCTACCTAGGCCAGGCTCTGAACCCTAGCAGGAGAAGGGAAAGTGTGAATAATGTATGGGAAAACACTAACCCCTGAAGCACTGTGCCCACAGGGATGTGGCTGGCTTGGCTCCGTGGCTGTCCGTGGGCAGTCTCCCCCATCCTCCACCCTTCATCCTCCATCCCTGTCCCTGACTGAGCCCCTCCCTACATCTGCCTGATGTCAGTCCGCATTCTTGCCCTATGTCCGCTGCCTGGCTTCTCTGGGTGGGCTCCCCCCTTCCCTGAGGAGAAGGGAAGTACGTTGTCTCTTGCTGACAGTGAGTGTCCCCAGAGAGGGCTGGCTGGAGCCCTGCTCTGCCAGTCATGGACGTCACTGCCAGGCAATCATGGGGGAATGCAGTGCCTCCCTTCCCTAGCCCTGGACACATTCCACCTCCTGCACTGGCCAAGCTCTTAACCCATGTCCAAATTTGGCCTCCCCACGGCATTCAGGCCTGCTCACTCTCCTCTCAGCCAGGGCCCGATTAGTGAATGATTACACAGAAGGTTCTGGTCTCTCAGAGCGAAACAGCCTTCTGGGAAGTATTCCCTCACCAGTGAGCCTGGATCTGGCCTTCCCAGTCCCTTTAGGCTTGGGGTCCACAGAGCCCCTCCTTTGGCTACCTGATTATAATATCCCAGAACGACACCCACTCTGTGCCTGCATAACTTCATTTCATGCCCACTACAGCTTTGTGAGGCCAAAGGGCAGGGATATTATTTCCCTTTAGAGATGAGCAAATAGGCCCAGAGCAGTACAGGAGCCTGGCCAAGATCACACAGGGGTCAAAGTACCTCCCATCCTCACTCCACCCCCCCCTTCACCGCCCTCTGTTGTTCTCAGCACCCATGGCTCATGAATAAGAAAGTGCTTTGGAAAGCATACCATGGGCTGCCCACAGCCAGGGCTCCTGGTCCTGAGCCAGCACGGAGGTGGGGGGTGGGGGAGGGGGTGGAAGAGCTTGGGGTACCCAGCATGGGGCTAAGTCAAAGTGGGGGGCATATAGGGAGTATCTTATAGGCTGCAGGGAGTGCCTATAAGACAAAGGACCAAAACATGGAGGATTCTGAGTCTAAAAATGTGTATTCATCCCAAGAAGAGAGAATGGGCATTCATTAAGCACAAACAATGTACCATTTTCAGAAGCTGTTTCTTTAAAGCCCCACAACAACCCTCTGAAAGGGACATATTTAACTGATATCCAGCTTACTAGGGGCTAGGCACTGTTCTACATAGAACTCATGAGCTAGATCACGTTCCAGCTATAATTTGTACCACACACTTTATGCAGACTTTTGACCCTCCTCCCAAACATATATAATAGCAACTAACATCGCTCCCACTTTACAGACAAGAAAACTGTGGCACAAAGAGGTTAAGCTATACACTGGTGGGTCGTGGAGTTGGGAATCAAGGCCGTGTGCTCTGGCTCCAGAGCCCCATCTTTAACCACTTCACCATCTCCTTTGGGTCTTAGCTTTGATTTTCAAGAGAGCAGGAAGAGGTGGAGGGGCAGGATTTATCTGCTCACACCATACTGCTTGGCACTCAATACATATTAAGTATTACTGTTATATAGGATTATATATCCATTTATTATAGTTATTATGACAGCTGATATGTATTGTACAGGTACTAAGAAATCACCTCACACACCCAAGGAGACTCTCACTACTGTTTTTACCTGGTCATTCCAGTCGTCAGCTGTCTGTCCAGCTGCGGTCCTTCCAGACTGGGCACAGCAGACTCAGTGGTGAGTGGCCATCCCCTCTGCCTCAAGGGACCCTGGTCTTGTCTCCTCTGGCTGCCCCTCCTGGAGCAGCCCCTTCTGAGCTGAGACATTGGTCCCGCTGCCTAATGTCTGGCCGTGGCATTCACCATGGTCTAGGTCTTTCTGGGAACAGAAAGGTATCCCTCCGGTGACTCCTCAAGTCCACAAACTCAGTCCCTCTCCCCAGGCCAAACTCACTCTCAGTCTCTGCTCCCTGTACACTGATCTCTTTTAGAAACTGGTTCATTAGAATGAAATGGGAACCAGGAGAGGGCAAGCATCTCTTGCAGACCTACTGTGTCCCAGCCACTGTGCCTGAAGGGCCATTGTTCAGTTTAATCCTCCTAGTGGCTCTGTGAAGTATCATTTTCTTGATTTCACCGTAATGGAAACAGTCTCTGAAAGGTCAAGTCACATGCTTCAGGGCACACAGCTATGCAAACTCAGATTCCAAACACGTCCCCCCGCCCCCTGACGACCCCATCGTGGCTCCTAAGCTGGTACCATCACAGAGGTCCTAGTGTGGCCTGGGGTGCAGAGGCGCTGTCCTTACCTGCAGTGTCAGGTGGGACACAGACCTGGCTGCAGGTGAGCTCCCACTAACTGCGGCCATGAACACAAGAGTCTCTCTCCCTCACCTAACGGTTGATGTGTGGGGAGTCCTGGCCAGTATGGTTCTGACCCACAAGGCTTCCAGGACCCCGGGTCCTTCTGTTTTGTTGCTCTGCTATCTCCAGGGGTCCCCTCGACAACAAGGTTGGTGATGGCTCACCGTGACAACCTATCCTGCTGCATGGACAGGCGTGCCGCTTCCCAGACAGTTCCCTTCTGCTCATCTCTTGGTCTCATCATGGCCGTATCTAGCCGGGAGGGAGGCTGGGAAATGTAGTCTTTCTGTTTGGCTGGCCATGGGTCCAGGTAAGACAATGCAAAATTTCTGTGAAAGAAGGGGAGAACATAGGACGGAGACAAGTTGAGGTCCCAGGACACTGTCTAGGAGAACTGCGTTCCTGATACAAGTCCCCTTGGGAGGAAGCCCCCTTTAGGCCTCAGCTTCGCTAGAATGTCAGCAGTCTCATCAGAGAGAAGTGCACGGCCACCAGGCTGGGCAGCTGGAGGCTGGGGATGGGAAAGAGGCCTCAGGAAGTGTCCCGGGCTCAGGCCACCAGCTGCTGATTTTCTGATTTACAGAACAGACGTGTGGAGCCTCTGTTCCTTGGACACAAGCCAAATGTTTGTACAAGTCCCTTGGAATATTCCTCTGGAAATATTAGATAGGCTCCCTACAGATTTCCTGTGCTGCCTCTGACAGATTAGGGCCAGAGGAGGTAGCAGGGGGTGAGGGACTGGGGACAAGCATCATGGCCTGGAATTACTGTGACAATAATAATAATAATAAAATATCCTAAATCATCACATCCAAAGTTCCTCCAGGGGGCAGTACTGCCCTCCTGGAGAACCATCGACTTAACCTCATCATGGGACTGGAAGGGCCCCTGGGGAGCCAAGTTGTCCACTGCGGTGACCCCAGGCGGGCCCCTATTGTGCACAGGGAATACCCGACCGACTGAAAGGCTTTGGTCTCTCCCTCACTGCCTCCACCATCCAGCTAGACCTCATACAGGTGATTACACCTAGCGATTCCCTACAGTTGCAGTGAGTGCCAAGGAGGAAAAGTGCGGCTGTCCCATTGTTGGCCAGAGGGACCCCATCTGGACCTTGATGTCAGAGATGGCTTCCCCAGGGAAGTGGTCTGTCAGCTGAGGCCTAAGGATGGATGGGGGGTGGTCCTGGAAAGAGAGAGGGGAAGGCATTTGTGTGTGTGCAGAGGGGACAGCAGAGCTCCAAGTTGGAAGAGAGCTCTGTGTGTTCCCCAAATGGAGAAGCCACTGAAGCTGGGACTCAGCAAAGGGTGGAGGGGCCTTTCCCAGTGGGTAGAGGTAACGGGTCTGGGCTCTATCCCAAGAACAAGGGAGGCCTTTGAGACCTGATCATATTTGTTTTAGGATCCATAATGGACCGGAGGTCCCAGGCAGGAGAGGGTAGTAGAGGAAATGGCTCTGGGGAAGCATTTGGATATTGTGGGTGCACCGATGCTACTCAAGTGTGGGGTGTCAGCAGGGAAGGTTCAGGCTTCTAGTAAGTGAAATCTTGCCTCAAGTAGACTTTAATAATAAACAGCCTTCAAGTGATCTTCACTCCCAATACTTGCCCCTTGGAAGGAACTCCCATTGTGTACTAGGCCCGGGCTTGATCCAGAGACATGATCCAGAGACATGGCGGGCTCTGTACAGGCGCGGGGCCTGGAGGGTGCTGTCGGGGCTGCGGCAGGGGACCGAGTGGACAGCTGGTGGATCTCTGTGCTCCAGGGAACACAGTCTCCCTTGGACAGACACTCCCGCCCGCGGAGACAACGACCCCAGACTGCTTGGGGGAAGTTGAGAGGCGGGTTCGCGAGGGCTCGGGACCCAAGAAAACGGCAGCCTGGGCCCCGAGGGGTTGGTAATGGGGAGGGTGGCGCAAGGCCCGGGGCTCGGGGTGCCGCGTATCGCCGCGTCGCTTCGCACGCTCGTCCAGCGCTCGCTCCAACTAGTAGTTTGGCGCAGACACTCGCGTTCCCGCGGCCGGATGTCCCTTTCTCCCGCCTTCGCTCATTCCTCCTTCGCCCCGGTTTCGCAGCGCCTCGGGAGTGCGGGCCCGGGCTGTGCGCAGCCGGGTGCAGAGCCGCGGCCGCCCGCGAGGTCCGCACGGGTGCGCTCCGGGCTCGGACGAGCGGGGCGGCGGGCTCCGAGTCGCCGCGGCCTGGCGCAGCTGTGCGCCCCGCGTCAGCGGCGCTTCCGTCTCCGGCCCGCGGCGACGAACCGCTGAGGGGGACCGGCGCCCCCACCCGCGCACTTCTGACCCCGGCCCCGCCCTGCCCACCAGCCGCAGGGCGGGTCGGGGCGGGGGCCGGGGTGGGGTGGGGGACGGTCCGCCCAGCGGGTGTCCGGTGTCCTCCCGCGGCCGCGGCCAGGCGTGGGGACTGTTCCGCGGAAGCGCAGCGAAGGCGACAGCTCCCTTCTGGCACGGGTGCCGCGGAGCCCGGCGCTCGCTCGGTGGTGCCCCGACCCTCTGCTCCCGCTCCCGCTCGCGTCCTGCCTGCGCGCCCCTGCGCGCCCCGGGCGGCAGAACCATGCTGTGCTGTCTGCTGGTGAGGGCCAACAACCTCCCCAGTGTGAAGAAGGACCGGCGCAGTGACCCGGTCGCCAGCCTGACTTTCCGAGGTAAGAGCCCTGTGCCTGCCGGGCGCGCGCCACCCGACTCTTGGCGCGCCCGGCCGGGTCTGCGGCCACCGCTCCGGCACTAACCCTAGCCCAGCGCACAGGGACAGAAATCTCAGCCCTGCAGGGAGGACCGGGAGGATGAAACCCAGCATAGTAAACACGATAGTGCTCTGAAATTGTGAAACACTGGAAGGGCCGTAGTGGGTCAACAGTTTTTACTTTCCTAAGACCTATACGGAGAGGTAATAAAGTTCGAGCCCTTACCGACAGGGCAGTGGGGATACGGATGGGAGAAGAAAGATGGGTGCAGAATAGAGAGAGGAATCAGGATCACTTAGAGACTGGGCGTGTAGATGGTGTATTTTTGAAACTGTCTTGATTTCATTCAGCCATTCATTCACTCATTTGTCTGCCCATCTTCACTGAACTCTGTCCATATTGAATCACCATGTCTCAAAGAGCCTATGTGCTGTCTACAAGGGGT
Organism: Meles meles; assembly: GCF_922984935.1. Taxonomy (NCBI): domain Eukaryota; kingdom Metazoa; phylum Chordata; class Mammalia; order Carnivora; family Mustelidae; genus Meles; species Meles meles. The sequence goes on along the minus strand of NC_060080.1, from coordinate 52,660,187 downwards.
GCTTGGACAAGAGAGGGTGCCTCTCTCTGTAGCAACAGAGGACTTGAAACTCCCCTTCTCACTGTGCACCTTTAACCCATCCTCTTTGAGGCAGACATTCCCATGGGAGGAGGTGTCTCAGGAGGGGCAAAGGAAAGAGGAAGGATATGTTAAAATTAAGAGAAGGGGGCACCTGGGTGGCTCAGTTGGTTAAGTCTCTGCCTTCGGCTCAGGTCATTATCTCAGGGTCCTGGGATCCAGACCTGCATTGGGCTCTCTGTTCAGCAGGGAGCCTGCTTCCCCCCATCCCCTGCCTTCTTCTCTGCCTACTTGTGATCTCTCTGTGTCAAATAAATAAATAAAATCTTTAAAAAGAATTAAGAGAAGGAACAATGGCTGTGAGTCAGGACCCCAGTTCTGCAAAGACAGGTACATAAGGAGAGGAGAAGGGGTTTCTCTCTTACCAGGAAGCGTGTCCTGTGGTTTTGTGGAATTAAAATACACGTGCCTCACAAAAGATGGTCAAAAGTCGAGGGAAAAGTGGCTGGTGTTTTCATGTGATTTGAAAACTGTGAGGGCACCAGGGGACTCTTTAGCTCTGACCCATGATCTCCATCTGGTCCCCAAGCCCCCGAGAGTAACAATGATCATAGATGGTAGACACGATTTGGCAAAGTGAGAATTCTTTGCTTTTCTTCTTTCTAATGAGACAATTTACATTTTATATCTTTTTTGAAAAGGTGAGTGAAGACATTTAGAAAACGTTGCTATTTTCATTAATTGGTGACATTCCTGGGAGCTATGAAGTGCAACTTCATGACAAGGTTGCTAGCTTGTGTGACTAAGCCATTCCCTTATAGAAATTGTGGGTCTACCCTTGGCGGGAAGAGAAGTTCTGGAAGGATCTTGAGACCAGGGGCCTACAGCAGCCTAGGTCTCTTGGATGCTTTGGGATCTCTTCACAGCTCTCTTTCCCTGGTTCTGGAACAGTCTTGTGGTAGCTCCCAATCTCTCCATTCTGCAGATAAGGAAATGGAAACCTGAGCAAGTTTATGTGTCCAGGTCAGTGGTCATAACAGGGAATGCTTGGAGGGGTCAGTGCTCTTGAGTCGGGAAGGTGACCAACTCTGTCGAGGGCCCTCTTGTCTGGGTCTCCCATGCAGCTGCTGTCTGCCTAGTGTCTGCGTTCCCCACCCTTCGTTATTTATTTATATTGATAAGCTCCTAGCAAAACTGAAACATAAGAGACTGTAACATTTCCCAACTATTCACAGTCTATTGTTTTTTAAGGCCGTGTTGCAATACCACGTCTCCAACAAGGCCCCCAGGATTTCCCTGGCATTCCTTAGTCTTCTCTTTCTGTGTAGACAACACCTTGTTCCGTCTACTAGAGCACTCACCGCGGCCAGTCTGGGCTCACACTTAGGATGCCGTGACTCCTTTGGATGGCAATCTGTCCTCTTTTCATCAGGATGTTGGGTACCAGAGTCACGTGGGTGCTCTGGAATGTTTGCGTTCTTTCTGGCCCAGGCTCTGCCATCCCTCAGAGGTGCCTCAGAGCCTCATGCAGTCTGGAGCTATGGTCCTTAAACTTTCCCGTGCCTGAGAATCCTCTGAGGAGTATGGTTGCAAGACAGATTCCTGGCCTCTGACCCAGGAGGTCTAAGTGACCTGAGACTCAGCATTTAACATCTACTTGATACAGAACATTTGGGAGCCACACCTTGAGAGAAACTGATGTGGGAATTGGTGAAATGTGAAATTAATGCCATTCCTTCCTCCCCTCCCACCCCAGAGGCTGTTCATGCTGCAGGCTGGGGCCGAGTGGATGCTTGGGGAGAGAAGTAATTAGAATCAGACCCAGAATTTACAGATCTTTCCTTCTGGGGAGCTCCATCCAGCTGCACATCAGAATCATGGGGAGGGCTTTAAAAAAGATCACGGCCAACCTCTATCCCCTCCTATCTTGAATTGCTGGAGGAGCTTCTAAGAATTCTCTAACGTTTCAGATGTGCAGTCAGGGGTTTGAAGGCTTGAGCCCGATCGCCTCCTGGCATGGAGGGGACTGTGACCTGCTTGCAGAGAAACCAACCTGGTCTGTGTGGTTGGCTTCCACTTGAAGCCCAAGATGCATGGGCTCGGCCGGCCTCACTTTCCCTGCAGTTGTTCCCAGGGCATTCCAGGCGGAGATGTAATTTCAGGACCCACCTCCCAAAATAGACTATGATCTCTGGGAGGCTGGACTCTGAGAGCACTTTCTGGTTTCCCTCTCTCAAGTGTTCGGGCTGGAGGCTATTAATGAATACTTATCATTCCTTTGTTCTTGTATTAATTAAATAATTAGTGAACTAGAACTCCCGTGAGTACCTGGGCTGTGGCAGATAGTTTTGCCTGATTATCTGTGTGAATGAGCAGTTTCATTTCCTATAGCATTTAACCATCTGTACCTTTCTTCTGCCCCGCCCATTTTCCACCAGCTAATGTGAATATTTATGTCCCTTCATTTATGCATTTATTTCACTGAACAATTATTTATTGAGCACCTACTATGTGCCAGATGCTGGTCAAGGTGCTGGGATACATCCAAGAGCAAAATCAGATCCTCCTTCTGCTGGCGCTCAGACATCTTATTTCCTTGAGGGTGTGATCTCCTGTGAGCTGGCTTGGTGAATTTCTACCCTGCTTCACCCAGGCTTACCAGCAAGAAACGGGACTCATTACTGCTCCTTTCCTTCCCTCGACATGTCGGGGTCTCTTTTCTGCCCCCCCCCCCCCCGTCTCTCCATCCTTTCTTCCCTTCTGACTCCTGGGGAGGTCTCTGGGCTCCAGGCAGGAGCCTGGGGGATCTTCTAGAACCCTCTGAAAATGGAAACACTCCTGAAGGACATATGTGATTCCCCTGTAGAGGGAAGGTGGGCTGCGGGGTCCCGGACTCACCGAATCTGGCGTTTTAAACATTGAAAGTGACTTTAAAGCATTGAAAATAGCATTCTGCTTTCTTTTTGTGAATACAGTATAGACTCAATATGAAAACGGACCAATGACAGAAAGGTATGATGCAAATAGTAAAGAATGGCCCCAAATCCTCATACTTCAAATTAACTTAGCAGTTTGATATATTTCCTCCAAGATTCTTTTTTCTTCTTTTTTGAAAAAGCAATTTCAGTTGTGAAATTTAACATCTGAATAAAGTACACATGATATAAATGTATGCTTTACTGCACTGACTCTCGGACATTTTGGGGTGTTGCCACTGGGTGAGGTGGGAGTGGGGGTCTGCTAATGGCATCTAGCGGATAGGAGCCAGAGAGGCTGCTAAACATCCCATAGCATATAGGGCTGCCCCACAACACCCACAACAAGGAATTATCCAGCCTCAAATGTTCATAGTGCCAAGGTTGAGACACCCAGCTGTAATGAGTAAATGAAGAGGGGGTAACCATGTATATTACCCAGGACAAGGAATAGAACCTGGCCAGCCACCCACCCCGCCACCGCCAGAAGACCCAGAGTCCTTGCCTTCCTCCATAGAGGTAATCCCATCCCATATTTCTTTATTCAAATGTTTAAATATTTACATTTTCTTTTCTTAAAATTTAATTTTTCAGTGTTCCAAGATTCATTGTTCAAATATTTATATTTTCACTCAACAATACTAAACCAGGGGTGTCTATGCCAGTAAATATTCTTTGACACACCTTTTAAAATGTCTGCATAGTATTTTTTTTCAAAGATTTTATTTATTTATTTGACAGATAGAGGTCACAAGTAGGCAGAGAGGCAGGCAGAGAGAGAGAGGAGGAAACAGGCTCCCTGCCAAGCAGAGAGCCAGATGTGGGGCTCAATCCCAGGACCCTGGGATCATGACCCGAGCCGAAGGCAGAGGCTTTAACCCACTGAGCCACCCAGGCACCCCTCTGCATAGTATTTTATTATAGGGCTGCACCCTATTTCAGTGAACCAATCCCCTATGGATGTGTACTTAGGTTATATCAATTTTTTTATATTTATAGCCAGTGCTCAAATGATACTATCACTGTAAGAAATACCCTGGTGATGAAATCTTTGTCTGTGTATTTAATGATTTTCTTTGAGTAAATACTGGAAGTGGCAGTGACGTGTCACAGGATAAAGGTGTGTGTAAGGATTTGCTGCATTTCCCAAATTGTTTTCCTGAGAATCTATACCAGCTTTACCTTCTCATTAGCTGAGTATGAAGGTGTATTTTCCTATAATCTTACTAACACGAAACATTACCATGCTTTCCCAGTCTTCTTTAACTATATCTTAGGTTCAAGTAGTATTTGTGATATTTCAATGTCATTACCTACTTGCATTTATTTCTTACCAAATTGCTTTTTAATTCACCCAGTTGTGTGTGTGTGTGTTGGGGGGGAGTTTGTCTTTTTCTTGGTTAGTTGCAAAGTGCTCTTTATATATTAAGGATGTTAACATTTTGTCATAAGTATTTCAGATTTCTTCTGCACTTCTAATTGGCCTTTTGAGTTCAAAGACTACCTCTCTCAGAGTGTATTCCATCACATCCGCTTTATCCAGCCGCCACCACCTCTTCCTGGCTAGCTGTTTCTTGGAAAGGGTGGTTTCAGTTAGGATTTAGAAAGATGGATATTAGGGTGAGAAATTGAGGGCGAGAAGAGCAGGACACTTTTCTCCTTTCAGTTGCCATTGCCTTTTGGTTTTGTGTTGATGCTTTGAACTTTTATCCTGTTTTTTGTCCCATGAATATTCTAATGAAGTCACAACAGAATGCCCCAAACAGAGCAAGTCCTCAGACATATCTGTGGAGTAATCAAGGCAGCCCGCAGGATCTTCAGGTGCCGAGCAGCTTCTTTCAGTAGGTGTTGTCTCCTGACTCATGGGCAGAAACAGCCTGTCTCTCTCTCTCTGGGAGTCTGGAATACCCCATCTCCTCTCCTTCTCTCTGCTCTGTCTCCAAATGAATGGCCCCATCAGCCACACTTGCCTCCATGTCAGAACCTGAGACATCTCCTGCTCTCTTCTCCTTTCCCTCTTCCCCATCCAGGCGCTGGTCAGCGGGCCCCAGACCCGTAACCTGTGTCCTCACCATCTCACACCTGGACTTTTAACAAAAATGTGGTAAAATACACACAACACAGAATTTGCCACCTTAATCATCTTTAAGTGTACATTTCACTGGTATTAAGTACATTCAGAGTATCATGTAAACCATCACCACCATCCATCCCCATAACTCTTTCATCATCCGCAACTGAAACCTCTACCTGTTAAATAGTAACTCCCCATGTCGCTGGTAACTGGCCGCTTTCACTCAGTATAATGTCCTCGAGGTTCATCCATGATGTGGCCTGGTCGGAATTCCCTTCCCTTTTAAGGCTGAGTCGTATTCTAGTGTATGTATATTCCACATTTTGCTGGTCCATTTGTCTATCAGTGGACATTTGGGTTGCTTACACATTTTATTTTATTTATTTATTTATTTATTTATTTTTTAAGATTTTATTCATTTATTTGACAGACAGAGATCTCAAGTAGGCAGAGAGGCAGGCAGAGAGAGAGGAGGAAGCAGGCTCCCTGCTGAGCGGAGAGCTGGATGCGGGGCTCGATCCCAGGACCCTGAGATCATGACCTGAGCCGAAGGCAGAGGCTTAACCCACTGAGCCACCCAGGCGCCCCTGCTTACACATTTTAACTACTAGGAGTCATACTGCTGTGTACATGAGTGTACCAGTATCTCTCTGAGACCCTCCTGAACTTTTATGAGAACTTGTGACTGGTCATTGTTTTCAAGCCCACCACCTTCCACCTGGGGGGATGGGACTCCTAGTCTTCTCTTTCTCTCCATGTAGCCTCAGACCTTCCCTCTCCACAAGGCCTCCAGCATGATCCCTCCCGTAGAGTAGCTGGCCTTCTTATACAGCCACTCAGGGCTCCCAAAGGCGTGAGAGCAGAAACTGTGGGGCCCACTCTGAGCCACGGGGCCAGCTCAGATCAGTGTAGAGGGGTAATATACGAGGATGTGAATGCTGGGACACTGGCTTATGGGGGCCATCTTTGGAGGCCATATTCCCTATATTTTCAGCTCCAGGAAGCAGTAAATATCTATACACCTTCGTTTCCACCACTCCCCTACATGGATTTCAATATCCCCGTGCATTAGGGAGAGCAACGGAGTCTTAGTGTTGTGATGTTTCACTTTTTCTTGCTCAAAATTTTTCTTGTTCTGGTAAATATATATAACATTTACCATTTAAACCATTTTCAGATGTACAGTTCAGTGGCATTGACACGGCCACATTGTTGTGTAAGCATCACCACTATTCATTTCCAGAACTTTTGCATCATCCCAACTGAAACTCCATGTCCCTTACACAGAACCTGCCCATTCCTCCTCCCCTCAGCACCTGGAAACCTCGATTCTACTTTCTGTGTCTATGAATTTGACTATTCTAGGTACCTCACGTAAGGGGTGTCATATCATACTGCCCTTTTGTGTCTGCCTTATTTCGTTTAGCGTTATATTTTCAAGGTTCTTTTATGTTGTAGCACGTGTCAGAATTTCCTTCCTTTCTCAGGCTGAGTCATAGGCTCATTGTTTGTATATCCCACGTTTTGTTTGTCCATTCATCTGTTGATGGACATGTGGTCCTTGGGGTCTTTGAGGTGTGTTGGGAAATGAATCAGCACCCCTCAGCTTTTCTTTGAACCCTCCTTGGACAGGGATAAATCCCACTGACTTTACAGACTGAGTGCACCCCTCACTGAAAACCCCTTCTTTACGGTTTGTCTTCTCTATGATCCCACCAGCCGCAAAGATTCCCTTGTCATCAGTGTCATGAAAACAAGCATTCTGTCTGCTTCCCATGACCTTAGAATTGTGTTGTGGGGATGTGGGGCTGCTGGGGGATTGCCAGTTGGCTCTGCCAGAGCTCAGGGCGCTCCCTTCCACACCGTAAGTGCTGTGGGTGTCCACCACCCTGGGGCTAACGAGCAGCCGGGGCCACTGAAAGGAGCCTGTCCCTGAAAGGTGGGCCTGGAGGTACGTGTGAAGCCTGGAGCCCAGACTGCTAGAGAGACAGCACCCTGGCCTCTGACAGGTGAGCCTCACCAGGTCAGGTGATGAGCAGAAGGGTAGGGACGTGGCTCCTCATGTGACGCTATGGCTATGTCTGACGCCGGGGTGTCAGGAGATGTGGGGGGACTGCTTAGAAAGGGCACCCCAGGTGCTGGATGGGGCAGGATGGGCTATCATCTTACCTTTGCTCTTCCCTGTCTCTGAGCTACCCTCCTCCCCCCGCTAGCCTCCTTCCCACAGCCGTGGTTTTTATCAGAGTTGGCCCCGGTGGGGGCCCAGGACCAGGACCAGGACCAGGATGGTGTGCTCCATCATTCTCGTCACACCCCTTAGCTCTCAATGCTCAACTGCCAAGATGGAGATTTGTATGTTCTTCAGTTCTTCACTGATGACCTTCTTTTAAGGCATGATTGTCAAACTTTTTGGGTTGTTATCCACAACAAGAAATATATTTTATATCAAGACATAGTGCACATATGAATACGTATATGAAAATATAATGCAAAGTTTCCAACTAATGGTAATGTTGCAGTGAAAGATATACTCTGATACTTTTCTTCTTTATTCTGTCATTAAAAAGACATATTGGTCATATCATTCAGTTGGTGTCATGGCCTACTAATGGGTCCCAATGAGCAGTTTGAAAAACACCACCGCCAAGCAATGAGAGACCCTGGTCTGGGGTAGAGTCAGGGTAGGTTGGCCTGTGGAAACAAGTGAAGAATTTCCATGGGGGACAGAGGAATCCTTTCACGATAGGTTCATTCTCCCTCCCTGAGTCATTCAGTCTGGAGAAACACCCCGAGGGCTATAGCATGATTCTCATGGAGGCTGGCTGGCCCCCAATTCTTCAGAGCCATCTGGGGAGAGGACGTGGTCCTCCGTCCCCAACCCCAGCATGACCTGTGGGCTCTTTAACTACTGAATCTATTAAATTATACACATAAGCCACATCTCTCAAGGCCAAAATTAATGACCATGGACAGGACAGGTCTAAGCCCATGACGAGGAAGGAGTTCTTTGATGAACTCTTTCCTAATTAGCACCATGCCTTCCTTTATCCTTGGCAGCTGCGGGTCACGTGATGTGCCGGGTTCATGTTTCACTTCTTTCCTGCCCCTCTTTGCGGTTGTAGTGCCCCTCAGTGACCCCTCCCTTAAAGTCACTCAGAGGGTCTCAGAGTCGATCCTTCTAACCAGACTTAGTGAAATCTCACAGAAGGCCTTTGTTCACCTTAACTTTGGGAAAGGCAGGAAGTGGAAAATGCTTAAAAGACACTTTGCACAGGGCTTGGCACACTCTGTCCACTTCATACCGTCCAGGACACCAGGAATGCCTCCCCGTGGTCACCCCCAAGAGCAGCTGCAGATGGGATTTTCCACGTTACTCTTGTAGGTCATGGGAAGTTGACAGGGGAGGGGAAGTACACACTGAGACTGAATCTCATATCTCCTCAAAACCCTATGAAGTAAACATTTTTCTTATTATCCATTTACCATCAAGGGAGCTAAGGCCCAGAGAGGTAATAAGCCCTACCTAAGGTCACACAGCAGGGGCTTTTATTTGAATGACTCCAACACTGCGTCTGTTCCCACTGCTGGAGACTCACCAACATGGGCCACAAGGATGATTCAGCCAGGGCAGGCCTGGTCCAACTCTGAAGAAGATGACTCTTGCCACTCCCAGAACACCTCCTTCTTGTTGTGAATCCTCTCATCCCTTCTGTCCACTTACACATTCCCCTATTATTATTGTCATGTGATGGCATTCCTTGAGAAGAGTGGTCCTATCCCCTGGTGATGATGTGAACTTGTAGCCAACTTGGGAAAGAAAGGCCCATTCACTGGGCATTCCATTACAGGGCACCTTGCTATATCCTAGGGTTACTGACATGAGTAAGGCATGGTGTTTGCCTTCTGAACATCATAGTCCAGTTGGGGAGAAAGACACAGAAGCATATAATTTCCCAATATTCCAATATGTGGTCAACCATCTCTGCCTGGGAGAGTGAAGGAAGGCTTATCAGAATGGAGACAACTGAACGGGGTATTGAAGAATCAGTAGGAGTTCACTAGATTCGTCCGCATGGTGTGGGGGGAGGGGAAGTGAAATGAACTCCCATCAAATGAGTCTGACTGTCTTGTTTAATTTTCACAAAATCCCATGGAGAGGTATCATGAGGCCCTTTTAGATGAGGAACCAGAGGCTGAGATATGCAGTGAATTTCCCAAGAATTCTTTCAAGTGTGTTAGAGGGACCCCTGGGGGAATCCCCAACACTCTCCGAGCAGGTCTGCAAGGTTACAACTATTTTCAGAATAACCTGAAGGTGTCATGTGCCTTTTTCATTGTGTCAACATTTATACTGATGGTACAGCAGTGATGGAAGATGAAACTGCTGGTATATTAATCTAGTGATAGACTTGGTGCCAAGTTATACTTGGCATTGTATTCTTAATCCTCATGTATTTGCAGTCTTTTTTTTTTTTTTAAAGCCAGTTTAGTTGAGAAATGTTCTTGATACAGCAGCACAATGATTTATTTTATTAACCTTGTTCCTCAAGGACATGTGTTTGTGACAGTTTGAGTGTTGAGACAGAAGCTTACATACAGCACGTCTGCTTCACACTGAAAAATGATGATGGTTGCAGGAAGAAGCACATGTATGGTTGCTTGAGTTGCAAACTGAACCAGCCAGGGTGGTTTTTTTTTTTTTTTCCATGGAATATTGTTTTTATTTGAAAGAATGACTGACAAACGGCGCCTATTCAGACTTGGGCGTTTGACTGACATTTTCTTGGAAAAGGAAGAGTGAGTGGGCCCCGTCAAGCAGCCATTTATTATTTGTTGTCAGTCATAAAATTTGAGCTTTCAAACCAGAATTAGAATTGCAGAAAATTGTCTCTTTCAGCATCTCCATATTTAATGACTTTGCTGATGAGGTAGTACTAATGAATGTGATTTTTTCATATTACGCAATCAAATGTGTCAACTTTTGGAAGCTCTACATAACTCAATTAGCAGAAACTTTCCTAGTAACCAAGGCAAGATATTACAGAATTGTACATGGGTAAGATATTCATTCAAAGTACAAGACAGAACCATGGACTTTAATGTATCAGAGTACAAAATGTCCCTCCACCTGCTTTCAGGAAATACTACTTATTGAGTTTTTGGTGTAGTATCAAAGAAGGATATCCACAGTTGCCTGCAAATTTATTAACATGTGCCTCCTTCTCCAGCTATGTATCTCCTTGGGTTTTCTTCCTAGATGTCACCCGGAACGAGCCATCTCGACAGATGGAATGTAGAAGTAGTTATGACAATCCAGCCAGGCATGAAAGAGATTTGCAAAATATAAACAGTGGCACTTTTCTTTTTCCTTTGCTTTTGAAGTTATAGTTACTTTTCAGAAAAATATGTCACTTCTGTTAACATGGATGGGTTCATCACTGTTAATTTCAGATTATTAAATAAATATTTTTAACTTTAAGAAGTATTTATTTACTTTAAGTAGGCTCCCCACCCAACGTGAGGCTTGAACTCATGACCCTGAGATCAAGAGTCCCAGGCTCTACCCACTGAGTCAGCCCGGCGCCCCTACGTAAATATTTTTAAATGCCTCAGTTGTTATTTCTAATACGGTAAGGTCATTAGATACAAGCCATCTAAATAAAAGCTCTTCGGGGTCCTTCGTAAATTTTAAGAGTTATGTCCTGTGATCACAAAGTTTGAGGACCTCCACCCCGAGGCTTCATGGGAAGTAAGTGTTCTGTGATGGTCTGTGTCATTCTAAAGCCCACATTCTTATGCTACATCAGTGATCTGCAGCCGGCCATGAGAGGGGGTTGGGAGTTCACCCTGCCCCGCTTTTCCAAGGCCTTGCGGGGCTCTCAGGGTCCAGACCCTATAAAAGTTGAGTGGTCCACGTGAGACCAGAGGCTTCTTACTGGAGACTCTTGGACAAGTGAGGTGGAATCAGGGGGTCTTTATACTCCAAGCCAAATGTAAGTTCTGTGTCTGACTGGCCACTTTTAACAATCCTTTGACCACTGAGTCATTTCTGTTCTGATGCTTAGCAGAAGGGTTGGACATGGTTAGGCTTTTCTGTGCCTTGCATCCACTTCTCCATGCCCAGGGTTCCAGAGGAGTCACTCTGGCTGGCTGCCGTCTGGGGCACGGTGGGTCGCCTCTCAGCCATGACTGTGTCAGTCCTTCTTGTCTACCCCAAACCATTCTGCCTTTCATTGGCCTAGCCACTGCGAGTCTTGGCAGTGTTCTTCAGACAGACCCCTTCAAGGCAAGGGTGGGGGGACTGTTTTTAATTGACGTAAAATTCCCATCCCCTAAAATTCCTAATTTTAACCATTTAAAAGTGTGCAGTTTTGATGGTTTTTAGTATATTCACCAGGATGTGCAACATCATCATTCTAACTCCAGAACGTTTCATCACCCCAAAAAGAAATCTCCGTGGAGCGTTCGCTCCCCATTCCCATCTCCCCCCAGCTGCTGGAAACTACCAATCTGTTTCCTGTCTCTGGATTTGCCTCTTCTGGCAGTTTCATAGAAGTGGAATTATACGATAGGTACAGCTAGGTGTTTTTAAAAAGAAAAACATTTTCCATGAAGATCCTTCAACATTTACAGGTTAAACAAAAATTTATAGTTAAACAACTTTATTTAGAAAGTCCCAACTTCCTAGCAATAGAATTTGTTATTGTTACGTTACATAATAACATACTATCTTAACGGTAACAAAGTCATTAAGAAAAGACAGACTGGGTATTTTCCTTTAAAAACATTCTTGTGGTGGGGCTGCTGTTTCTCAGTTCCAGAGCTGAGAGACAGAAGTCACGCAGCTGGCATCAGCCCCTCCATGTTGCCCGGTGGGATTCTCAGGAATCCCTTGCTTTGGCCAGGTCTCCTTTGGCCACAATCGGCAGGCAGCGGGGCTCTTAGAAGCTGACCCTAACTCCGGGGCGGGGGGGGCAGATGTGGGGGTGGCCAACGTCTCTCCACTCTACCTTTGTGTCTCTTGCAGGAGTGAAGAAGAGAACCAAAGTCATCAAGAACAGTGTGAACCCCGTGTGGAATGAGGTAGGCAAGGTTTCCATTCTCCCTCCTTTCCCCTCTGCTGCCACTTTGGGGGCTGGGGTCTGAGGTGGCTTCCTCAGGGGTGCTGTCAAGGAGGGGATGGGCTGCTGGTCTAGTATGTCAACTGAGTCCACCTAGTGCTAAGAACCTGGGAGGAGGGTTTGTGGCCTGGCCTGCCGGGTGAGTAGAAGCCTCTCTTCTGTTGTGAGTGTGGTGCGGGGAGGAGAGAGAGGTCTTCTGTTCCTCTTCCTCCCAGTTCTCATCAGCCAGGTCATTTTGGGGGCTCTGTGTCCTGACCTGACCTGACCTGACTCCCTTACACAGACTGTTCTTCCTGCCCAAAGCCCACCTCCTCCTGTCAGTCCTCCCTGATTAACCAGGTCCTCAGCCAGTGCCCTGCATAATTGCCCCCTGGGAGTCCTGTGGGAGCTGAGTGCCTTGTGTGGATAGGGTTGGGATGCACCTGGGTACATTTGCTCTGAGGAGAGTGCAGAGGCCTCAGGATAGGCATCCCTAGTGTGGCACTAATTTGTGCTGCCCACCATGGGCCTGGCTTCCGCACGAGCACATCGATTTCAGTCCCTGATGACCCTGTGGGATCACTACATATTTCCCCCAGCTGTGCTTCTGGCCTGGCTTCCCGGTGATTGGTGGAATTGAGCTGGGGGAAAGGGGCCATGGGAGACTGACCTCCTTCTCTCCTCTGCTGCCTTTGGATTTCACGGTCTCTTCTGAGGCTCTGGAGCCCTGCTATTCATGTATTCATGTATTCATTCATTCGCTCATTCGCTCATTCACTCATTCACTCACTCATTCATTCATTCATTCATCCATCCACCCACCAGCACTGTTTGTGGAAGGCTGTTCAGTGCCCTGGAGACCAAGATGGACCAGACACAGTTTCTTCTCCTAGGGAGCCACCAGTTAAGATGTGTTTTCTCTTCTCATTCCAGGGCTTTGAGTGGGACCTCAAGGGCATCCCCTTGGACCAGAGTTCCGAGCTTCATGTGGTGGTCAAAGACCATGAGACAATGGGGAGGAACAGGTGAGGTGGGCAAGGAGGACTCTGTGGCCTGAAGGTACAGGGAGGTTCGTGTGGACATAGTCTCCAGAATCTGGAGTCTGGCCCAGGAGAGCTGGTGTTTCAGCTGGGCGTTTACGGAAGATGTGCCTGTTGTGGGCCTGGCCTCACGGGAGATGTTGGGGAGCGGCCTGCCTGGAGGCAGGAACTCAGCTACGGGTAAATCTGAGGCTGCAGGGGAGGGAGATGGGCTCGAATCAGGTGTGCACGCGTTCGCATGGACAGCCTGTGCCCCAGGGAGCAGGGAAGAAAAGGCTCCCTGTGTCCTGCTCCAGCCCAGGGGAGCCTGGGTGCGGCCCCCTCTCCCCGCCCCGCCCAGGCTGGTGAGGGCAGCGGCACACTCCAGCAGCAGGCTGGCAAAATGAAGCTGCGACTAGCAGGGAGCTCTTGAGGAAGGCTTCATGGAAGAGGAGGGACTTGAGGTGAGATTGTGGTTAGAAGTGGGAAGGTAGTAAAGGGTTGCAGTGGCTGCGCACGTCCCTGGGGCAGGCCTTTCCCTTGTTTCATGTAGGTCATGTGGAGGGTTTTTAGGCATGCGCGGTAGAGGAGCAAAGCTGCGGGGACAAAAGTGGGCTTTTTACAGGCAGGCGATGGGTCCTTTCTCCTGTCTTTGAGCTGCGGGCCTTGTATGTGCTGATGGTAGTTGGGGGGTTGGGGGTGGGCAGGAACAGTCAGGCTTGCAGATCGATGGCGCTGCTTGTTGTAGGGTCTGGTGGTCTGGGAGAACAGCCTGTGAGGCCCTGTGGCCTTGAATATGAGGGCAGAGTTCAGCCTTCCCGCTGGGCATGGCAGGATAGGGCTGTGTTAGGTGCCGCGGGGCTGGGTCTCTGCTCTTGGTGCCCTTTCCTGAGGCACGGGCTTGCTGTTTCGTGATCGGCTCACAGGGTGCCTTTGTCTGGGAACTGGGTCAGCCAGTGTCTGAGGCCTGGAAGGCCTGGCTGTGTTACCCTGGGGTGGGAGAGGAGAGAGAGGGAAAAAGGGAGGAGTCAGGGGCCTAGGAAAGGCCATTGAGGGTCTCAGGCTGCAAAACATCTAGGAAGTTTGAAAGCTTAAGAAGCTTGGAAGAAAACTCCAGCTGCCATGGTTTCTCTGTGACTTGCTGGTCATGGGTGTAGGGCAGGGTACGTGTGGGGCACATTCATTGGGACCTCCGCCCCACCTACACAGGGGGCAAGGGCCGGAATCCCTTCACACTTATCTATCCCAACACAGACATTTTGTGGAAGAAAGGCAGCTTCTCATAAGCATGAATGGTGGAGCTGCAGGTGAGGGAGGGAGGGACGATGGGCACTGGACAGTCCCGAAGGCTTCCTGGAGGAAGAGCACACAGACTGACTCTAAGGCTTTAGAGGGTGAGGACAGGAGGGCATTCCAGCATTCGGGTGTGGTGGGCAGCCAGGCTAAGGCCTTACAGTTGGGACTCACACATGCAGCCCAGTGAGGAGGGACCCATGGGGCCAGATTGGGAGGGGTTCTCTGGGCCGAGGATAATAATAGCAAAACCACAGAAGCTGATGTTTGGCAAGAGCTTAGCCAAGTGTCTGGCCCTGTGCTGGGTCTTTATAATATAAGATCTTTTTAATCAGCTGGGTACTGCTGTTGTGGTTGTCCTCATTATAGGGGGGCACTGTAGCTCTGAGAGATGGGGGGTTTTCTCAGAGGCTGGTGGTGGCAGAGCTGTTCTTGAAGGTCTGAAGTGTGCCCACGATCACTGAGTCCCTGCGCTTCTCAAAGGCTCCGGAAGGCCGGGGGCGGGGGGGGGGGGGCGTGCTGGACCCTTCTAGAGAGTTCTGTCTGCTTATGATGCTGGACTTGAGAGGGCTTCACGAGGCAAAAGTGGGACAGTCCGGTTGCTGCAAGGCATGTGGATTTCATTTTCATGATGCTATTCAGCATTTGGCAGGCCCTGTGCAGAGATTTCTAAAATTATGAAGGAGACCTGAGAACAGGGGCGATAAAGATATTTTTGATCAATTCAAGAGCAGGCTGGTCCTCAGGGTGACACCAGGCCAGGGCCACACATGGGGGCCAGGATGCACTGCACCTTGGGGCCTTCTCGTTGGCCCCTGTGGGTGTCCTCTGGCTCCTGGAGGGGAAGCCAGCTCCCCAAACAACAGTTCAGTGCAGGGTCAGCACTGGGAATCAGTTCCTCAAACTTCAATGTGCAGAGTTGCTAATTCTCGAAATTTCCAATTTACTAGAAACTTCTTTCTTATAACTACTTGCATGTAGGTTCTGAGTTTTCCAAACATTTCTTTATTTTGCATTTCTAATGGGGCGCCTGGGTGGCTCAGTCAGTTAAGTGTCTGCTCTTCAGCTCAGGCCATGATCCCAGGGTCCTGGGATTGAGTCCCCGCATCGGGCTCCCTGCTCTGTTGGGGGCCTGCTTCTCCCTCTCCCTCTGCCTGGTGCTCCCTCTGCTTGTGCTCTCTCTCTCTCTGTCAGATGACTAAATAAAATCTTTAATTTTTTTTTGCATTTCTAGCAATTAAAAATTAAATTTGAATTAAACTAAATTTAAATTTAAACTTATATTCATAAATAGCTAAAGAATTTCCAAGGTTGCCCAAACCGCACTGGCCTGTGTGGAAGTAATGGAGTTGTGGCTTCATTATGGCTGCCCACAGGGTTTGCAGTCTCCAGAGTACTTTGCTTGGCTGTAGGGGCCCAAGGGGGAAACTGCTGGAGCAGGGATCAGGGAGGCAGGGTATGCAAGGCTGGGCCGTGGGTCCCTGTGGTCAGACCTCGTGGGACTTTCATCCTACACATGATGGTGAGAAAGAATCCGAAATTAAATAATATACCAGGAAGTGACGAGAGAAACCATGCAAAATTTTACATTTTGAAAGAGAAAGGGGAAACAAATTCAGTGGTTTTGGTTTAATGAGAAATTTAAATAGGACACTTGCTCTCTGGGGACGCCCTGGGTGGCGCAGTCGGTTGAGCGTCCGACTCTTGGTTTTGGCTCAGGTCATGAGCTCAGGGTCGTGAGATCGAGCCCCGCGCTCAGCATGGAGTCTGCTTTAGACTCTCTCCCTCTCCCCCTGCCTCCCCCCGCCTAATAAATAATGAAATCTTAAAAAAAAAAGAGAGAGAGAGAACAACCTACTCTCTGCTTTCACATTGTCACTGTCCAGTCAGGAAGCCAAGAAGGAAATGATAGGCATGACAGTGACTCTTGTCATCTGACCTCAGGATTTCAGTGAGGACCTACAGGGTCATCAGGCAGCCCTCTGTCATTTCTGGGTGTCCTGGGCCTGTGTGCCGTGAGCTCATAAGGGTCCTCCTTGGGCTTCTTCCAGAGCCTCCACTGCCTTTAATTCTCTGTCTCCCTTTGTCTTGCCTCTCCTCCCTCTGCCTAACCTCCTCACTCTGCCTCCGTCTGTTTTTGGAGGTCCCGTAGAGTGTCCTCTTTCTTCACAGCCCCTCCCTCAGCTCCTCTGTCTCACAAGTCTGGAACTTTGCATTTCCTCCCTCCTCTCTCCCTTCTTTCTTCCCTCCAGCTCTTATCCATTCCCACTCTCCTCTCTGTCTGCTCAGCACCCACCCACCCTGAGCCCGAGGGACCCCCAGAGCCAACGGCAGGGCTGGACCAGCTCTGTGTTGATAAAACCAGGTTTGAAATGCACAAAAAGGAAACTCTAGGCCTATGGATAGGAGACACTCTTGAAAGCCCAGCTGAAGGTCCTGGACTCCTGTCTCAGGCTGCACTGAACAACTTCCTGTTTACTGTGGGCTTCTCAGAGGGGCGATGCCCGGGTGCTGGTGTTGATCCCTTACCAGCTGTTCTGACCCCTGGGACATTCCGTTGAGATGTTCCTCATCCAGGCCACACGATAGCAACATCTACAGCTTTTACTTACCCCAGTGGCTGGTGGGCGTTGTGACAAGCTCCCTGTTATTAGGGATTTCTTTCTTTTTTTTTTAATTTATTTATTTATTTTTTTTTTCAGCGTAACCTGTTATTAGGGATTTCTACCAGGCAGCCCAGGGTGAGAGCCACTCATCTCAGTTCAGACCTGTGCCACTTGAGAGGATGGCAGTGTTCTGTGCTGGCTGGTATAACTGAGGAACTGAATCTTAATTTTATTTAATTTTAGTCAATTTAAATTTAAATAGCTAATGTGCCTAATGGCTACTATGTTGAACAGCATAGCTCTAGATTTTACAACAGTGTTCCAATCCTGGCTGCATATTAGAATGATGTGGGAGCTGGGTTTTTTTCCCCCCTTAAGATTTTATTTATTTATTAATGTTAGAGAGAGAGAGTGAGCACGAGTGAAGGGAGGGGCAGAAGGAAGGGGAGACCCTGATGAAGGGCTCCCTTCCAGGACCCTGAGGTCATGACCCGAGCTGAAACCAAGAGCAGGCCACGTTTTGGGGAAATGCTGACATTTCTTTTTTTTTTAACGATTTTATTTATTTGACAGAGAGAGATCACAAGTAGGCAGAGAGGCAGGCAGAGAGAGAGAGGGAAGAGGAAACAGGCTCCCTGCCAAGCAGAGAGCCCAATGCAGGACTCGATCCCAGGACCCTGAGATCATGACCTGAGCCGAAGGCAGAGGCCTAACCCACTGAGCCACCCAGGCGCCCCAATGCTGACACTTCTGTAAAGATGTGCTCTCAATGTTTTCATGGATTAGCTAGGAAATAACTATAAGCTGTCTTTCTTGTGATAGCTCCTATGTGTAATTCTTGGTGGAAATGTCCAGCACGAAATAATCGTGGCCAAAATCTGACATGGTGGAATTGTGAGGGGAATGAAGAAGGGAAGGAGGAATCCTGTTGGTAACTGTAATCACTGACCTGGGGAAAATTGGACTTAATAGAAATAATTCCATAAGAGAAAACTCAAAATCGAAAGAACCTATATTTGCTAGAGTTGATAGGAACCAAAAACATGAAGAAAAAAAATCTTTGAGCCAAATGTGGTTGGAAATTTTAAACAGAAAATAGATGGTACCAGTGACACTAATTTCAGTCAAATACAAATGAAGACTGAAGAAACAGGAAATAGTTAATTGCACGGTATAGAAATATGTCAGCAAATTAAGTGTGGTTAATTTAATTTGCTCTGGAGAATGGGAGGGTTCCATGGGTTTCCATGGGAACCAATTAATGTAGGTGTATTTTTTATTTAAATATTTGGTAAACATACCCATGTAAGCAAAAGTCTCCATCAGGTCAAAACATCTGCCTGTCTAAAACACCAGGGTCAAAATGTTCATCACTGGCTCCAGACCTAATTGGGTTTGGGGTGGGGTGGCCAGATTCAAGAAAGAAACATCTAGAACACCCAGTCAAGTTTATCTCAAATATTGCATGGGACATACATATAATAAAAAAATTATTCCTTTTTTATCTGATATGTAAACCTAACAGTGGATTCTGTATTTGATCTTTCTCAGGGTGACTGTGCACCCCGTCTCCCTTTATTTTATTATTTATTTATTTTTAAAAGATTTTATTTGTCAGAGACAGAAGGAGAGAGGGAGAGAGCATGCACAAGAAGGGGGAGCAGCAGACATAGGGAGAAGGAGGCTCCCCACTGGGCAAGGAGCTTGATGTGGGACTCAATCCTGGGACCCTGGGATCATGACCTGAGCTGAAGGCAGATGCTTGACCGACTGAGCCAACTAGGTGTCCCCCCCATCTCCCTTTAAACAAGCAGGATAGAAGGACCCCAAGCTTTACACCAGGAGTTGGTCAGGAGTCATATTGCCTTAAAAAAGCCTGTTCACAGAAGTTCATGTTTGTAGTAGCGATTTCTTTGGAATAGTTGGAACCTCTTAGTGGCCTGGTGACTCCGTGAGGTGCAGCATGAAGGGGTCTCTTACCCCCACAGAGCCTCATCTGCCCTCGCTTTCCCATGATGTGGGTCATCTGTCATGGTGCCTATGGCTGGCGGGGGGCCCAGGAAGCAGTTTGGGAACCTCTCGGAAGGCCTCTCCTTCTCCTTCTTCCTATTTTTTCTTTTTTTAAAGTTTTATTTACTTATTTATTTCAAAGAGAGCGAGCGAGCACACCTGCTGGTGGGGGGAGCAGCAGAGGGAGAGGGAGAGTGGGACTCTTAAGCAGACAGTTGGGGGGCTCGATCCACTGCCCTGAGATCATGACCTGAGCTGAACGCCCATCCCACTGAGCCACCAGGCGCCTCCTCCTCCTTCCTCACACAGGGCTTGACACCCTGGCCCAGTGGAATGAGTATGGACTTCGGGGGAGGGGGAGTCTCCGGGGCCTGGTCTCAGTGAAGCTCCCTGAGCCTCTGTTTCTTCCTCCTTGGGAGTGTCCCATCAGTTGCACAGGCATCTCTCAGGGGGCTGCCTTGGAAAGGCTGCTCTGTAAAGGGCAGTTCCTTTGGGCACATCCTCTTTCCAGATCTTTCTGTGTTGTTCTCCTATCTGCTTCTGCTCCCACTCAGCCTTTTCCCAGCAAAGCCCACTCTTTAGCCAGCGATGGTTTGGAAAGGGACTAATTCATCCTGAAGTGTTGGTGACAGCTTATGGCTTAATGTTCTGCCCTTCGTAGGAGACTGGGGGACCATGCTGTCGATGCCAGACTGTGTTTAGACCAACAGGGGAATGTGAGTGGTAAGAGACAGACGCCATGACAGACTCTGAGGACATATTTGGGGAATGGTGGTCTTCCTGACTTCTGTGATGGTCCCTTATAGGCCTGCCTCTGAGCCAGGAGTAGGCTTTGGTGCCCTCAGGGTAGGGGTGTGGGTGTCCTGGTGCCTCCTGGGACAACAGGCTTAGTGTATTGGAGAATGTGGGGGTTTCTCAGGAGCTGAGCCAGAGTCTTCGTCCTTAACAAGGGGAGCCCCGAGCAAGAGGGCACAGACCCCGGGCTGAGGGGCCTGGGGAAGCAGCCTGGCTGCATGGTGTCCCTGGGCTGCACAGGGGCTGTGTTGGTGTAGTCCAGGGGTTCCATCCCGGCAGGAGCAGGTGTCCATAGAGCCAAAGAGGGCAGCTGTGGTGGCACGGGAATGAGGGTCAAAGGCTGCTCTCAGGGACCCCACTCTCAGTAGCAAGCCTCATCCTGACACGGCGACCTGGATTTCTCTGAACCTGTTTCCCCATCAGGATGACGGCCATGACAGTTCCTGTGCTGTGCAGTCGTCACGATGCTTGTGTGAGATAATGTTGGGTTTCAGACGCCTGCTCAGTGCTTGGCACACTGAAGGTGTTTAGTTAGGGACTGTTGGATCCATAGAGCCACACGTACACAAGCCATACCAACCGTGAGCGTAACATCACATGCCCTGTGGACACCTTCGTGTGCACCAACGGGCCGCACACATTTATTTTAAAATATTTAAATTAAATTATTTTAAAAAACTAAAGTAAACCCCACAAGAATATACAAATTATAAGTGGTTTTTTTTTTTTTAATAAGCAAAAGTAACCTCCTTTCTTAAAAAGTTTGTAAAGGAGGAAGTGTGAGTTTTCCCACCCTTTCCCCAACTGCTGCTTCCCTTCCCTCCAGGTGGGACAGTTTGATCCCAGTTGTTGACAATTTGGCGCATCTCTCTCTCTCTACTTCTCCTCAGCCTGTGCAAGCATCTGCTTACAAAATGTGTATGCGTGTACTTAAACAAAAATGGAATCATGCTATACATATTGTTCTATACTATACCATTAGGGACCCTTTCCAAAGTTAGTGTGGATTGTTCAGTCCCCTTAAATTAATTAAAGATTTAATTTCTTTTTTTGAGAGAGAGAGAACACGAGCAGGGGGAGAGGCTGCAGGAGAAGCAGAGTTCCCTGTTGATGTGGGGCTCCATCCCAGGACCCCGGGATCATGACCGGAGCTGAAAGCAGACACTTAACTGCCTGAGCCACCCAGTCCGGATCCAACCCCATTTTAAATGGTTGTGTGGTATTTCACAGTGTGGGTGCCCCATAATTTATCCCAACTTGCCCTTATTGACTGGGATTCAATTTCTTTCCAATTTCTTTTCTGCTCCTTCAGTGAATTTCTTTATCCAAATGTTTTCATGTCCATATATTATTTTTTTCTTTAAAATAGGTCCATGGAAGTATGATAATTAGATCAAAGGATATGAGCATACAACATTTTCATAGATTCCACCAAGTTACTTTTCAGAAATGTGTCCTAATTTATGTCCACTCACAGTATAAAAAGGTGCCTGTCAACTTTTTTATTTTTGCCCAATGCCATGATTGGGGGGAGAAGAGTATCTTATTTTCTTTCTTTCTTTTTTTTTTTTAAGATTTTATTTATTTTATTTTTTAAAGATTTTATTTATTTTATTTTTTTAAAGATTTTATTTATTTATTTGACAGACAGATCACAAGTGGGCAGAGAGGCAGGCAGAGAGGAGGAAGCAGGCTCCCCACTGAGCAGGGAACCTGACATGGGGCTCGATCCCAGAACCCTGGGATCATGACCTGAGCTGAAGGCAGAGGCTTAACCCACTGAGCCACCCAGGTGCCTCTTAAAGATTTTATTATTATATTTTTTAAAGATTTTAGTTTTATTTACTTGAGAGAGAGAGTGAGCGACAGAGAGCATGAGTGGAGGGAGGGGCAGAGGGAGAAGCAGGCTTTCTGCTGTGCAGGGAGCCCCATGCAGGACTTGGTCCCAGGACCCCAGGGTCATGACCTGATCCAAAGGCAGATGCTTAACTGACTGAGCCATCCAAGCGCCCCTGTTTTTTTTTAATTTTTAAAGATTTTATTTATTTGAGAGACAGTGCAAGAGAGGGAGGGAGATCACAGAGGGAGAGGGTGAAACAGATTCCCCACTGAGCAGAGAGCCCAATGTGGGACTTGATCCCAGGACCTAGAGATCATAACCTGAGCTGAAGGCAGATGCTTAACTGACTGAGCCACCCAGGTGCCCCTTTAAGGTTCTATTTTTAAATAATCTCTACACCCAACATAGGACTCACACTTGCAACCGAGAGATCAAGAATGCGTGCTCTACTGACTGGGCAAACCAGGAGCCCCTAACCTGTGTTTTTCTGACTGCTTGTGAAGTTGGGCATCTTTTCGTGTGTTTTATTGCCCATTTGTATTTCTTCTTTTGTCAATTGCCTATCCTTTATTTTGAGTTGCTTGTTTTTTTCTTACTAATTCATGGCAGTTTGTATGTTTGGGATCCTATCAGGAATATTAACTCTTGGTCTGTTTTCTGTGTGGAGGATAATTTCTCCCTGCCTACAAATGTTATTCCCACCCAGGACTAGACACCCAGCTGTGTGTGTGTGTATGTGTGTGTGTGTGTGTGTGTGTGTGTGTGTGTGTGTGCACCCTTAGACATTTAAAAAGAAAGAGTGGTGGTTTGCTGTTGCTAAAGTTGGGGAAATTAGGCCTAAGTTCAGCCTTTGGGTTTCAGTAGGCCGGTTTGCAGGCCCCCCTTTCTGGAATATTTGGGAGGCAGGAATATTTACAGTTCACCCTGTCATTGTTCTCAACTTGCTCGGAAGTGTTGACCCTACCGTGATTTTTCCAAGGATTTTTATGTTTTGTCCTGAATTCTCTCCAGGACACCCCTGGGTTTCAGAATAGTTTTTCTTTTGTCTTTCTCTGGATTGAAGTGGAAAACTATTTAGTTACCCTTGGGCAGCCCCTGGGGAATTAGATACTGGTGGGAAGGTTGCCAGAGGCCAGGCGGGCTCAGGGGGTGGGAATGTCCGGCTGTCCCTTGTTTCCTGCCCCTCACTGCCAGGCACACACGGCTGAGGGCTGGGGGAGCCACAGCTCACGGCCGTCTTCCCGCCAGGGATCTTAAATTTTCCGAGTGTGCTTATGCCTGCGTGCGTGCGTGCGTGCGTGTGTGTGTGTGTGTGTGTGTGTGTGTGTCCTGCCGGCCAGGGGCTCCATGAATTTCCCGTCATGCCTGATTCATTGACTCCAGTGAGGGGAAGGTGCTGCTGAGTCAGTGATGAATGGGTTTGCACTGTATTACAGGTATTTTTAGTTGACATGTCCTTGTCTTAGTTTGGAAGACAAAGAATGAGAAACTGACACATGGAAATGCTTCTGGAGCTCTTTTAAGAAATAATTTCGAACTTACAGAAGAGTTGTAAAAATAGAACCGCGAACATTCCTTACACTCCTTACTCAGAATCACTGCTTAACACTCTACCCCATTTGCTTTACATTAGTCTCTCTCCTCTCCCTCCTTTCCATTTTCTTCCTTCCTTTTCCCCTTTCTCCTATGTGAGGGTAAGTGATAGTCATCATGGCCCTTTATCCCTGAGTACTCCAGTGTATATTTCCTAAGAATAGGGATATTCTTTTACATCATCACAGTGTCGTTACCAACTTCAGTGAACTTAACATGGTTGCCGGACTTCCTCCTAATTCACTGCTTGTATTTTGTCCTATCAGTTGACCAAATAATATATTTTTTAAAAAGATTTTATTTATTTATTTATTTATAGGACAAGCGAGGGGAGGTGGGGGGTGGGGGAAGGGCAGAGGGAGAGAGAGATTCTCAAGCAGACCCCTCTCCCCCACCGCTGCTGAGTGTGGAGCCTGATGCAGGGCTCCATCGCCCAACCCTGAGATCATGACCTGAACTGAAATCAAGAGTTGGATGCTTGACTCACTGAGCCACCCAGGTGCCCCCAAATAATGTCTTTTATAGCAAGTCCTCCTCCCCTTTCTCAGTATGGGATGCAATCTAGATTCCCATATTCAAGATAGTCATTACATTTCCATAGCCTCCTTTAATCTGGAACGTTCCCACGGCCTTTGTCTTTTACAACAACTTACTTTTTTGAGTAATATAATACACCAGTTTTTTGTTAATAGATTGTCCTTCATTTGGGATTTGTTTCATGATTTCCTCATGATTAGATTCAGTAACTAATTCATGGCCAGAATATTTTGCAGGTGGGTTGTGTCTGTCTCAGGCCCTGGAGGGACAAGACGTCCCTCATTGGTGATGTTCATTTTGATCACCTGTCAAGGTGGTATCTGATTTTTCCATTCTGTATTTACTGTTCTTCCCCACCCCCATCTGAGTCTCTTTTTTTTTTTTTTAAGATTTTATTTATTTATTTGACAGACAGAGATCTCAAGTAGGCAGAGAGGCAGGCAGAGAGAGAGGAGGAAGCAGGATCCCCGCCGAGCAGAGAGCCCGATGCGGGGCTCGATCCCAGGACCCTGGGATCATGACCTGAGCCGAAGGCAGAGGCTTTAACCCACTGAGCCACCCAGGTGCCCCGAGAACTCTAATTCTTAATTATGCAACAATAAATATGTATTTTTGGAAGAGGAGAGGAAGGATGTTTCCAGAGCGTTATTAGAGGTTGAAAGGTGCCATCTGGAAATGTTAGGAGTGACCCAACACGTGCAAATGATGATTGGGGTGACGCCATAGAGCCCGCCACCTGAGGCATCCCCTGCACCAAATAGAGCAGGAGCTGCGTGTTCTGCCAGCCTTCCTGGGCCACTTTTCTTTTGGGGGCATTTGGGGGCGGGGCCTCATCTTACATCCAAGTCTTCATCAGTGTCAGTGTGAGCTACACTCACTTCTCCCATCTTCCTGCTCCCCATGTGGCTCCTAGTGCCTGGGGCTCGTGTCTGCCCCAGGCTGCTGCACCCTGTCCTCTACAGCTCACAGCGCCGTGGTGTCGGGGAAGGCTGCGGTGACACCCTCTGTGGCCAGGAGACTACTTTCCCTGCCATCAGGGTCTCCCTCTCCCGCTCTCAAACAGATAAATAAATAAAACCTTTAAAAAAAAAAAGAGGGGGCCTATTAAAAAAATACAGAAAATATAAAAGCATAATTAATACAGCTTGGAATTACATATTTTTTTAAAGACTTATTTTTTGAGAGACAGAGCGTGCCTGCATAAACTAGGGGAGGGGCAGCAAGCCAACTCCCTGCTGAACGTGGGACCTGACAGCGGGGCTGGGATCACCATGAGATCAGGACCTGAGCCGAGTCTGAGGCTTAACTGTCGAGCCGCCCAGGCGCCCCTGGAATTAGGTTTGTTTTTTTTTTTTTTTAAGTTGAATCAGATGAAATGTGGCAGCTGGGCTCTCTTTGGCAAGGCCGGAGCAAACCGAGGACGTTTTGGTTTCTTCCATGATGGTGTGTTCCAGTTCACATTCATGGGGCTCTGAGGTGCCCCAGCAGGTCCAGCAAAGGAAAGCCTTTGGGATCTGCTTCTGTCTGCCTTGTTCTTTCTGCAAAATCAAGTCGAATGCCTTTCTGAGACCCAAGTTCCTTGTCCGTAAGATGGACTGAGCGACTAACAGTACCTACTTTATAGGCCTGTTGTTTTTTTGAATGAAGGAGTGTAGAGAGAGTGCTTGGCACTTAGCTCACGTGGATAGGAGGGGAGCTATTACTAGAAGTAAGTTTCATGACGGTGGAGACTGGGTTTTGTTGGACGTGTTGAATATGTATTTGCAGCATGAATGAATTATAATATTTTTAGAATTTTATGTTCCATTTTTAAATTTAAATTTTGAGTTGGTAAAAAAACATAAGAGGTTATAAAAACAAACTGTTGAGAGAAAATGCAGTGAAAATTCTCCCTGTTGCCTCTGTCCTCCATCTGCCTACTTCTTACCCATTCCCCATAGATAACCATGGTCCTTGGTTTCTTTCTTGCTTTCCTTTTTTAAAGATTTTATATGTTTTTCAGAGAGAGAGAGAGAGAGAGAGAGAGGGGAGGGAGGGAGCACAAGTAGGGGGTGTGGCAGGCAGAGGGAGAAGCAGACTCCCCACTGAGCAAGGAGCCCAATGCGGGGCTTGATTCCAGGACCCCGGGATCATGCCCTGAGCTGAAGGCAGATGCTTAACCGACTGAGCCACCCAGGTGACCTTGTCCTTAGTTTCTTATGTGTCATTCTAGAGTTTTCATGTTATTGCTTAATCACCAATATAGATTCTGACTTTCCTCTTTTTTACACAATTGGTAGCTTATTTATTTATTTACTTAAATAGAGGTTTTATTGTGGTAAAATACACATAACGTGACAATTACCACCTTTACCATTTTTAAGTGTGTGGTTCAGTGGTACTAAATGCGACACTGTTCTGCAGCCATCACATCCCCTATCCCCAGAACTCTGCTCGTTTTGTAAAGCTGAAATTCTGTACTTATTAAACAATAACTCCCCACTCTCCCCTCCCCCCAGCCTCTGGTCCCCACCATTCATTTGTCTGTATTTCCATTAGTCTAAGTAATAGGTGGCATATTATACACACTCTTTTTTCCCCCTGAAGATTCTATTTATTTATTAGAAAGGGAGAGAGCACCTAAGGGTGGGGAGGGGCAGAGGGAGAAGCAGGCTCCCCACTGAGGAAGAGCTGGACACAGGGCTTGATCCCAGGACCCCGGGATCATGATATGAGCCAAAGGCAGATGCTTAACCGACTGAGCCACCCAGGCACCCCTATACCTGCTCTTTTGTACTCTGTTTTCTCATTTCACAATGTGCCTTGAAGCTCTTCCGTATGTAAGTCTGTGGTGTACTCACCATGATTGTACAGTTGTGCAGTAAATCAGTCATTGGGCTGTATATACTTTATTTACCACCTTCTGGGATGGACATCTGGGCTGCCACCTGTGATTTGTTCTTATAAACGATATTGTAAAAAGGCCCAGTGTTTTGAGATAAAATTGTTTCGATTTCTTTGTGGTTCATTAAAATAAACTTACTTGGCCACTTTAATTTATAACCTCCCACTTACAGCTCAGATTCGGAGGCCATAATCCCAGATGCTCCCCGAGAGTTTCTTCCATCTCAGACAGTCGCCCTACTGGGTGATGGGTCTGGGAGCCAGATCTTTATCCACGGAGGAAAAGTGTGTGCCTTGTCAATGTGTGAACTGCCTGCACCTCTCCTCCCTCCCATTGATCCCTGACCTCCTTCTCAGTCTGTGGGATGGCAGCTGGGACTTCAGCCTCCACATTCTCCTGCGGCTCCAGAACACAGCACTACCAAGAGGGATGGTGGGTCTGGGGAGGCTGGGAAAGCGGTGACATTTTCCCATGGCAGGCTGCAGGGGGTGCGGCCAAGGCCCACGGGGTTTCCTTCCTGCCCGCCAGGCTCTGCACACACTCAGAGGGGGCTCTGCACACACTCAGAGGGGGCTCTGCACACACTCAGGGCTGGCGCTGATATAGCCCATGCAGGACCCCCAGGCCCCTCCTTTGAACCGTCCTGAATCCTGTCTGCCAAGCAACCACTGGTTGGTGCCACTGCCAATGCCCCTGAGCATGGGGCATCACTGGTTGATGTAGGCCCCTGAGCCCCAGGGTCTGTGCCTTGATCTTGATCTCTGGATGCGGTGGGTCTCCCTGAGGGTCTGGACCCTCCTCTCCTGAGGCTGCCTGCATAAAGCCTCCTCTTCTCCATCCACCAGTGAAACAATGAACGAAGAGTGGCCATAGGGTTTCCTGGGATCAAGCCTCAGACCCATTCATCCTCCCCAGGGAGTCTGGCCAACCAGTCGGGCCTCCCAGAGCCATCCTGTGGGCCCACTCTGGGGCTGCCTGCTCCGTAGGCTTGAGGACAGCCAGTCTACTGGGGTGTCTCTGGCCTCTCCTCCTAGGGGAGTGGGGGCTTGTAAAGGCCACCCAGCTCCTCCAGAGGACTGGTAACCAAGGCCTGTAGGCAGGGGTGGCCTGTGGGAGGTGGGAGCATTTCAAGGTCCAGCAAGACGTTAAGGGAGGAAATAACAAACGGTCACTCCTGGCCCAGGTCTCCCTGCCTCCGGAGGTGCCTGGGCTGACAGGGGTGGGTCTGGCCTTCCCACTGCATTTCCTCCCATTGTTCCTGCCCCAATTCCGGGAATTCTCCAGGCCTGGAGGGCTGGCGGGCCGAGGCCAGAAGGGGAGGCGGCCCAGGGCAAGTCTGCTCTGGCTGCAGCCTCCAAGGATCCGGAGCTGGAGCCCCAGCAGCAAGTCTACACTGCTGGGCCTGCCCTCCTTTCAGCACCCACTGTGCACTCTGCCTTCCTGTCCCCGAGGTGATCCAGCAAGGAATCAGGGCCTCAAGTTCTAGGGCAGGCTCTGTCAATCACCTGCTGGAGCCAGTCCCTCCACTGGGCCGCCCCGGCTGTACTGTGAAGGACTGGGGGCCTCTGATTGCGAATGTCGCATGGATTCACAGGTCTTTTATACCCATGACCCTGTCATTTTGACCTTGCCTGTGTCTTGATGTAACCCCAACTAACTAATATGAGTTTGTCCCTCCCTGAGCCACAGATAGAAACTATCCCAGCAGGAGTCATTGCACAAAGAAACTTTATTTGCAGCAAGTAATATCCCTGGGAAAAACTTCCAAAGCCATGACTCCCCTAGCAAGGGGTAAATGGGTTCCTTTTATTTAAAACATTTAGGTGGGGGGGGGGTTGTCATCTATGTGGTGATCAACATGTGGTCGATCATGCGCCTTGGGGAAACAGGGCTATTCCACATTGTATGTTATGTAAATGAGGCTTGTGCTCCAACTTGGGCAGAGATTTTAGTGTTATCATGAGGTAAAGGTAACCGTGAGTCACTCCATAGGTCCCTCCAGGGTTGGACTGTGCAGGTGTTGATGCTGAGTGAAACTCGAACTGGTCTACGTGGTCTGGGCCGCCAGAGCGCTTCCTGCGGGCAGTCATTAGGGTTTGAAGGGAAGTTTCGGTTTCCTTTGCGGGATGCTATGCCAAGGGGGGGGGGGTCTTTTTTCCTGAGTGAAGAGACAAGCTGGAAAGAAGAGCTAGTAGAAAAATATGGGACAGAAGTCGGTGGGTACAAACAAGTGAACAGTAAAGGTCAGGTCTTGGGGCTCCCTGGTGACACCGAGGACACTTCAGTCAACACACTGGTGGCAGGTGCCTTCCCCCACGCTGGCCCTGGGACGGAGACCCTCCAGGAGCCCCTGCTTTTGTAAGCTGTGCTACGAGTCTGCTCCATGCTGCAAAGGAGTATAGCACACACCCGTCCGAATTCTAGAAAACATGGAATTTTCTAGCATCGCAAAGAATGAATGTGAGTGAACGTTTCTCACTCCAGCCCTTTCTTGGAAGAAATGTTAGAGAAATGTTACAAAATTCAGAACAAACCAGGTTACTGCCTTGCTAGCAAGGAAACCTGTCAGGTGACCAAGAGTCCACTGGTTCCAAGAAGAATGGAGCTCAACTGATATTAGTAAGTGGTTATTAATAATTAACTAATAAGTAACAGGAAGCTATTCATTAATTATTTTTATTGTGATAAAATATAGATAACAGAACTTTTAAGTAAAATTTTAAGTATTCTAAGTGCACAGCTCGGTGGCATTAAGCACCTTCACACTGCTGGCCAGCCATCACCACCGTCCATCCCCAGAACTTTTTCATCTTCCCAAACTGAAGCTCGGTACCCACTAAATAATATCTTCCCATTTCCCCTACCCCCAGCCCCCAGTAACCTCTGTTTTACTTTCTTTCTTCATGGGCTGGCTTATTCCAGGAATCTCATTTACAAGCGATCATATGGTATTCGTCTTTTTTTTTTTTTAAGATTTTATTTATTTATTTGACAGACAGAGATCACAAGTAGGCAGAGAGGCAGGCAGAGAGAGAGGAAGGGAAGCAGGATCCCTGCCGAGCAGAGAGCCGATGTGGGGCTCGATCCCAGGACTCTGGGATCATGACCTGAGCTGAAGGCAGAGGCTTTAACCCACTGAGCCACCCAGGCGCCGCCGGTATTCGTCTTTTTGAGTCTGTCTGATTTCACTCAGCATCATGGCTCCAAGGTTCATCTGTGTGGTGGCAGGTGTCAGAACTTTCTTTTTTAAGGCTAAGTAATATTTCATGGTATGTGTGTTTCTATTTAATTTATTTTAATTGATTAATTTTACTTTAATTTTTTATTGCCTTTCATTTATCCGTTCCTTTATTTATCCATTCATCTGTTGGTAGATTCTTGGGTTACATTCATTTTTTGGTGATTTGAATAATGCTGTATGAATGTGGATGTACAAATATCTCTTCGAGTCCCTGGGTTCAGTTCTTTCGAGTATATACCCAGAAGTGGAATTGCTAGATTATATGGTTTGATCCATTTTTGCATACTCTTTTTTTTCTGTGCCCGTCAACCGAGCACAAGGGTGCCCATTTCTCCACATCCTCACCAACTTTTGTTGTTTTCTATTTTTTTGGATAGCAGCCATCCTAATGAAGGCAAGGTGACATCTCATTGTGAGCAGCCAGGGTGAAAAATCAGCTGTTTAGGGGCACCTGGGTGGCTTTGACTCATGGTTTCTGCTCAGGTCGTGACCTTGGGGTCATGAGATCATGCTCTACATCGGGCTCCATGCTCCATGTGGAACGAGCTTAAGACGACCTCTCCCTCTCCCTCTGTCCCTTAACCCTCACAAATCTCTCTCTCTCTTTCAAATAAATAAATCTTTTTAAAAAAATCAGCTCTTTAGGTCAAGATTGAGTTTGTATTTCAATAAAACTTCGTAAAACCTATGTTCAAGGCAGTCGTCATAGACACTAGGAAAAGGATATGAATAAATAACAGGCATGCTATTTATTCATCAGGGGAAAAAAGACATCAAGGAGCAGAAGAGGAGAGCACTCCCGTGGCTGCTGATCGTTCACACTCTGACAGTCGTATGCAGGAAGCACGCAGAAGTGTGATGCAGACATCAGGCAAAAGCTCTGATGGACGCGGGCCACTGCCTGCCCATGATACCCCCGCCCGCTGCAGAGCTGCCGAAAGCAGTTCGCCCGTTTCTTAGCAGAGGGGACACAGACCTTTTCCTTGGCACCCTTTGGAGCGCCCCTTAGCTGCTCGTCCCTCGGCAACCTACTCTTCCCTAGGAGCCCATGCGTTTATGGGGCCCCCCCACCCCTCAGTCGGAGATGCTGCCTTACATGTGTGTGCTGGGACAGTCCTGGCCTCATCGGGGAGTGGGCATGGCTGCCCTGCCCCAATTTGCTTTTCTCCCTGTCCCTGAAAACAGGAAAGACTGTTTTTCATTGACGACCATTGCTGGCGGAGCCCTGGGCAGCCGGGACAGACGGTCTGTGTGGATGTGGGGTCAGAGTTACTGCAGCTTCCAGCTGCAAGTGTGGGTGGTGATGTGTGAGCAGGTGTGGTGGTGGGGTCCCCTGCTTCCAGGAGACACTGACCTGTGGCTGGCTGAGGTCTGATGGGCAAGGCAGCCCTTCTGTGGGAGTATCCAGGCAGACAGGGGTGGTGGGGCTGGGCCTCGGGGGAGAGGCAGAAAGCTGGCCTTGGGCAAAGGGAAGGTGTCTCTCATCCTTGTGCAGGGAGGGGGGCCTGGCCCTCTAGGGATGACACGTGGGATGCCCAGGGGCAGGGAGCTAGGGAGCCCTGAGGGGTCCTAGGGGACTATGGTGTTTGAGACCGATCAACTTTGTCTGCAGGGTATTTGTTTATGCGGTGAGATGGTGGTGAGGGGGTGGTATGTTGGAGGAAGAGCCGGCTCGTTAGGCTAGTTCTCAACATTCTACTTTTCTCTCTGCTTAGGTTCTTGGGAGAGGCCCAAGTCCCACTCCGGGAGGTCCTCGCCACCCCCAGCCTGTCTGCCAGCTTCAATGCCCCCCTGCTAGACACCAAGAAGCAGCCCACGGGGGTAAGTGCCCACTGGGCCTTTGGATCAGGCCCGTGTCTGGTCTGAGGTCTTGCCTCTCTGATGCTAGTGGTGTGCCAGAGTCCAGCAATCAGGCCGGCCCCCCAGCTTGGCCAGGGCTCAGGGTGCCGGGAAGGGGAAGTGGCATGGAAGGGATGGGAAGGGGACAGGAGGGAGCCCTGGCCCCTTCTGTGGGGCTCAAGTCAGCCTTGCCTCATACCAGCTTGGCCTGCCTCTGGATCCCCTCCTGGCCTGGAGGGAGGAATGGTCACCTCCTGGGATTGGTTCTTTACTTGAAACCTGATGACTCCCCAAACTTCCTGGGCAGCTTTGGTGATGGCTCCCCCAATCTCCTTGGTAGCCCTCCCTCACCTCCCAGCCCGCATCTCCAGATCTGGAATATCTGAGTCATCTGGGTCTCGGATCACAAGGGAAGGGAGACAGACACCCCCCTTCCCTGCCCACCAGAACCCGTCAGACCCTCTTCCTTTCCTCCATTGTCCTTCCTGCCCCTCCCCCAGCCTTTCCAGTGCTCTTCCAGTCCTCACAGACAATTCCCAGCCCACGTCTCTGGCTTCCCGTTATTTTTAGGGAGCTAAATATACCCTGCAGGGTTCTTTCTTCCTGGTCAGTAGAATTCCTGACCTTCCCTCTGGGTCAGCTCCGCCCCCAGGAGGCCCTGGGGGACTATCCATTTGGAAATACTTCCTCCTGGTGGGGCCCTGGGGATTCTGGGCTGAGTTCTCTTTGAGTGTGTGTGTGTGTGTGTGTGTGTGTGTGTGTGTGTGAGGGTAGGGAACATTGGCTGGCTTGGTGAGTCAGGAAGTGGCAAATCTGGCAGAACTCTAAAAGGAACCACTACTGGGCACTGAGAGCTAGAGAAAGAGAGTGATTGACTGAAGTCACGCAGTGACTGCATGTCCAAAGGGGGACACGTAGGAGGGTGGCACATCTCTTAAACTCCCAGGGCTGGAAGCGACTTGAATGACTCCTTCTCCACTGCCTTTCTGATGCTGGAACTTCCTCTTGACACTTCTTAGGCCAGTGATGGCTGGCAGAACATCCTAGTTTAGTGCGGTGATCACTTATAGGTCTGTAACCTCTTCAGGGGCTTCCCAGGTGAAATCGGGAACCAGCCCCCCTACATGGAAGGCAGGGAGAGACCCAAGAAGGAGGCAAGCCGCTCTAGCCTGGCAGGCAGCAGGGTTAGTAAGCAAGGGGACTTATCTGTGAGGCGTGTCTGGGGCGGCAGTAAGAGGAGTGGATCTCTGCACCCATCTACCAAATCTTAGAAGTTTCTACAGAGGTCTTAACTGGGTTCAGTCCTGTATACCATCCGGATAGTCTCAACACCATGTCACTAGCTCAAGGCTCTGCCTGGAGTGGCATCTGGGAGCAAGGAGGGCAAGCAGATCTTACATTGCATGGAGAGTGGAGGGGGTGAGGAGCCTGGGTTTACCACGGGTCTGCTGGTGGGCGTGTCCTCTCAGTGACCTCCTCCAGTACCACTGAGTTTGTCTCCACCTTCTGCATCCCCCTTGTCCTCCCCCTTGTCCTCCTCCTGAGCTCTCCAGTCTACTCATGCAGTTTAAGGGTTCGAGGGCCAATTTCCAGTCCCCCCACCCCACCAGGTAATTCTCTGGCTCCACCTGCGTGTCCAATAATTCAAATCAATTCTGACACTCTCTGTCCAGGGAAAGCTCTGGGTTAAGGGCTCAGTCCTACAAGGCCTCCCCTTCCCAATCCTTTGCCAGTCCCAAGTCCAGGTTCCCCTGAGCTTTCCTGACCAACTGGCTCTAGATAGGACGTTCCTACGACCCCCTCCTTGGGTTTGATTAACTTGCTAGAGCGGCTTGCAGAACTCAGAAAAACATTGTAGTTATCAGATCGCCAGTTATGATCCAACCTGGAAGCCCTCCAATCCCTTCCTTTGGGGTTTTATGGAGGCTTCATTGACAATGGATCCCCCTCCCTGGAGGTGGTGGGGGCTGAAAATTCTCTAGCCTTCTAACCACAGGGTTCGCTCCACTAGCAACCAGATGCCATCCTTAGGGGATTGCCCAAGTCAACTCATTAGCCCAACAAAAGACACCTTGATGGCTGTTATCATTTAGGAAAGTCCAAGGAATTCCTAAAAGGAGCTCTGTGCCAGAAACAGGGACAATGACTAAACATACATATAGACACACACACATCTGTAATTATAAATCATAGTACCACATCCCTAGAGTCAAGAAGGACTCCAGGTACTTCTGGATCCTGAAGAAGACCACAGCTTTCCATAAAGATATAGAACACCCATGGAGGAACTGTAGGTAGCTGGTGAGGGAGATACTTTGAGTCAGGAGTCTGAGAAACACTAACATTTACCAGTTTGTTAAACGGCATCATAAAGCATGTGCATCAACAGCCAGATGAAGAGATCCCTAGGGCAAGGTCCTGAACAAAGGAACTTCTGTCCTTGTGGAGTTTGGGGCCCTGTTTGGTGGCACATGGAAACATTCTAGTTCCCTCAGCATGGAAACTCTCTGAAGAAAGAGACCAAAAAATTGGAGTTTTTTTTTTTTTTTAAAGATTTTTTATTTATTTATTTGACAGACAGATCTCAAGTAGGCAGAGATGCAGGCAGAGAGAGAGGAGGAAGCAGGTTCCCTGCTGAGCAGAGAGCCCGATGCGGGGCTCGATCCCAGGACCCTGGGACCATGACCTGAGCCGAAGGCAGAGGCTTTAACCCACTGAGCCACCCAGGCGCCCCAAAATTGGAGTTTTTAATGGAGGCTTCATTATAGTCATGATTCACTAAGTCATTGGCTATTGGCTGATGCAACCTCCAGCCCCACTTTCTTCCCCAGAGGCTGGGGCGATAGGACTGAAAGTTCCAATCCTCTAAGCATAGGGTTGGTCCTCTTGTCAACCAGCTCCTGTACTTGCATGGGGTCCAAAAGTCACCTTCATTAATAACGAGACACCCATTTTACCTTTATGGCTCTGAAAACCCAGCATTTCTGAGAAATAGAGTTTGGTCACCTAAATTTTTTCTTAGAAATCATTAAATCACAGTCCCCATTGCCCCCAGTCAGGGTTTCAAGCTTCTGGCTGAAATGCTCAAACATCCCTCCACTCTTGCCTTCTGGGCACCCATGCCTGGTATTTCTTGTAAGTTCTCCTGCACTTGGGCTCCCCTCCAAGATCAGACGCCTGTCCAGTCCCCGAGACACAGCTTTTCACACCTGGTCTAGCCTGGCAGGCTGCAGGGGGCTGAGCCAGGTTGGTGAGTCTCCCTGAATGCCTCACCCTCCTTCTTCTTCCTCTGTTTCCACACTCTGTGCTTCGTGCTCACCAGCTGGGAACCTACTGCTTTCTTCTTTCTTGGCTGGGATGCTTGTCTGTGTGCAGAGATTGCCAGTCCTTCACAGACCATGTCTCCTAGAAGGGGGTATAAAAGCCAGAAAGGAGGGATGCGAGACGAGGGCTAAGCCCTGCTTGGCTGAGCCCATGGCTGTACACAGCCTGGGGGAGGTGAGGCCAGGCTACAGCTCCGGCCTGTGGAGAGTATCTGGGTCCATCTTCTAGTGCCTGTGATAACACGGAGTCACAGAGCAGCGCCCGCTCCCAAGACCCCCCGAGTGGGGCTTCCCACCTGCGACCTGGGGCTGGCTGCCCTGTGTGGGAAGCAGAGAGAATGGAGGTCGTGCTCAGAAGGGTCAGAGAGCTCTGTCTGAAGCCCAGGATTCTCACTGGCTGTTCACCGAGGCCAACTTCTGGGCTGGACCCCATGGGCAGAGTATGCCAGGAGTACCCAGCTGAGTTTAGCTCAGACCGTCAAAACAACCTGCTGAAGGGGTAATGGGAGTGAGGACAGGGTCTGTGGGATCCTTGGAAAACCCTGGAAGGACTGAGAGGAGGAAGACAGCCGGGGGCGGCCATGCTGTAGGCTGGCCCGTGGACGTCATGGGCCTGGCACTCAGCATTCTCCCCCACATTCCTTCAGAGCTGTGTGCCATGAGAAGAGGCCAAATCTATCCTCAGACAGATTCTAGACTGAAGGGGACAACACTGTCCCTGTCCTGGGGGAGGCTCCAGGCCTGTGGGGGTGCTGGACACCCATGGAGGAGAGAAGCCACGTACCCCCAAATGTATTTGAAGAGCAGCTTTCTCATGAGGGTGTGGACACCATGCAAACTGTCGGTATGACCTCAGTCCTAACAGCCAGAGGCAGATCAGAAGAAGTGAGACCTACTGGGTCACAAGAAAACAGGAACTCCAGTGGTGTGGGGGTGGGGAGCCAGCAGGGCCCTGTGTGTTGGGAGCAGGGACTGGAGGAGGGCACCCAGAGCTCTGGTGAATCCCTGAGTTTCTCTTCCAGGTGCTGACAACCACCCCTCCCTTAGCTTAGGGCCACATCTCACCTTCCTCCAGCTTCTTGGTGTTGTCTGAAGTAATAAAGAAGACTCTGATGCATATGAGGCTTTCCTGTCTACTCACTCAGTGTCTGTCGAGGGATGTGGGAAGGGGCTGGTCTAGGGTTTGGTCACGCTAGGCTCAGTGTCAGAGAGCTGTAGCTGAGGACACAGACAGTAAGCAATGGGGTCGAGCATGGTGGGCGAACGACCCCAGAGCTTGGCTACAAAACCTGTTAGGAGGAAATGATGAGGTTGTCCCCTGTCTTTGTCTTTGGTTTCCTAGGCCATCCTAGCCCGGTGGCCAGACCGGACCCTCCAGAGTTCTGTGTTATTGTTGACTGTGGACCCCAAGATGGCAGACATGGGTGACAGGTTCCATGCTCCAGGGCGCCATGTGCTGGTGGACACATGACTGACAGATAATAGTCTTGGGACAGGATGACTGCACGGTGGGGCCAGGGCTGGGGACTTGAGGAGCGGGGTTATCAGGTGGGGGACCTTGATGTGGACCATCTCAGAGGGACCCTAGGCCACGGTCATGTGGTTTGGGAGAGCATGGAGCTCACAGACATCGCATGGCAAGAAAATCTCAGCTCTGGTTATGTCTGGAGAAGGGGACGGGCACTGGTCTGACATCATGGTGAAGGTGGCAGGTCCTGACCCTGGGTAGGTTGCATAGACAGGCCCCCCTGCCTAGAGATTCCCTGTAGAGCTAAAGGCCTCTAGTATTAATCACCTGTGGTCCCAGAGATGTGGTCCTGAAACAGTGGTCCCCAGAGCCTGAAGCTGCCAGGGATGTCCTTGTGACTGTCTGTCTGACAGGGGAAGTAAGAGATGGAGCTGTCTCCGGGCCGGAAGTCTCATCCAAGGGCCTGGACCCACCAGGATGTTGCCATTTCCTTGGGAGTTTGATGTGGGGACTCTCAGAGTGGGGATAGCGGATACTCAGGAAACCCTGGGAGGGACAGCCTGGGTGGTCTTCAGATTCCAGGGCTGTTGCTCCTTCCCGCTTCTCTGGTGGTAGGGCTGCTCCTGAGCCCCCAGGCTAAGGCACTGGCCCCCACAGCGTGGAGGGTAGCAGTCATTCTCCTATAGGTCCACCTCTGCACTGAGCACAGAGATGGTGGGCAAAGTCCCCAAGGGTGTGGAGGGGCTGGGCAGGCAGGGCACGCTCCAAGAAATAAGAAGGGGTGTTCTCTAAGGGGATCTGGTCCTCAGGCACTAAAGGTTAGAAGAATGGGGTGGGTGGGGCTGAAAGGCAGCCAAGCTGTGACCCTTCACAGTTTGGGTCCTCTCTCCTCACCTTGCTGGGGTCCACTCAGACCACTTGATTTAACACCGCAGCTCCTCCTGCTCCCCTGCTCCCACTTGCTCGGGTTAACTTTCTTTCCAACGTACTTCATGAGTTACATTATCTATTTCATTTATTATTTATTGTCTGTCTCCTCTGCCAAGATGTGAGCTCCCCGGGGGCGGGAGCATTCGCTTTGTTCATGGAAGTATCCCAGTATCTTCAAGCCTCAGCCCGTAGCAGATGCTCCATATATGTGCAGGAAATGAATAAGCAAATGAATGAATGAAGGGGTCAGGCCGGGTATGTCAGGTGGGGCGCGGTCCAACCTTCCAGATACCTGCCCAGCTCAGGCTGAGCCAAGCAATCAGCCCACAGAGGGCCGACCTCATGGGCAGTTGGTTCCTGCACTTGCTTTAATTCTCTGCCATCTTGACCTTCCTAATACAGTTTTGACGAGGGACCCTATTTTCATTTGGCACTTGGCCTCACACTACTTCTGGAGAGTGGGAATCATCCTGCGGGCTGGCGCTTTATTTGAGTGAGATTCCTATGCTTAGAGCAGAAGCAGCTTCTCAGTTTTTAACCTTTTATTTGAAAATAATTTAAGTTTTGGAAGTTGTGAGAATAATACAAAGAGTATTTTGTTCTAAACCCTCTGAGACTAAGTTGCCAACCTCCTGGCCCATCACCCTGAATTTAGTGTGTGTTTTCTCTGATTAAGGACTTTTTCTTAGGGAACCACAGCCTTCAGAGACTGAAAGAATGAGTCTTGGTCCTGCACTGCCATCCAAACCACAGACCGCCATTCGAGTTCAACAGCTTTTTCCAGCAGTGTCCTTTGTAGCAAAAAGATCCAATTCAGGATTGTGTGTTGTGTTAGTTGTTTGCCTTCAGCCTCCTTCCATCTGGGAGAATTCCTCAGTCTTTGACTTTTACAACCTTGGGACCTTGATGCTTTGGGGAATACAGGCCAGTTCTCCTGTAGAAGGTCTCCCCGTTTGGGTCTGTCTGAGGTTTCCTTGCAATTTGATTTCGCCTGAGCGTCTTTGGCAGGAGGAGAACACAGCAAACAGATATTGCTCTCATTATATCTGGATGACTGTGCTCTTAACCTTGAGCATTTGATTAATGTCGCCTTTGCTGGCATTCTCCACTGATCACCAGTTCCTCCCCCTTTTCTAATAGGTAGGAATTGTGGGGGGAGGTACTTTGTGACTCTAAATACTCTGTTCCTCATCCAACTTTTACCTGGCCGTTTTCACAGCCATTCTTGTTTCCTTGGTTGAATTAATTCTTGTTTTGATGGTTGTCAGATGGTGATGTCCTAAGCCAATTATTTTTTTCTGCGTTCGTTCATTGGTATTTCACTGTAAGGAGAAGCTTTCTTCTGTCCTATTTATTTCTGTGTTCAGAAATTTTATTCAATGTTTTAGTCTGCCTCTGTATTTATTTTCATATTTAAATTCTCCAAGATTCGGCCAGTGGGAGTCTGTGAAAATAGGTTTCTGTGTCCTTTGGACATGTTTCTATCATTCTTTGGGTATTTTCTTGCTTTCTGGCACAGAAGTGTTCCAGGGTCATCTATCTTCCCTGGCCAAGCCCTAGACTCAGTTATTTTTCCAAAGAGCCCAACTTACCTTTTGATGAAGTGGGGGGAAACCCCAGGACGGTTGTTGAAAATACAAATGCCCGGGTCTACCCCAGACCTGCTGACTAGAATCTCCAGGAATTCAGGGGTGGTGATGAGCAGGTCTGGGCACCCGGGAGGGGCCCCAGAAGCTGTTCTTTCCTCTTTGGGCTGCAGGAACTTAGGGTACATAGCTAGTTGCCCGCTCAAGAGCGACACCTGCTGGTGATTCTCAAACCTGCATGGCAGGCATGAAGGCAGAGCCTTGGTTCCAGGACAGAAAAGGTCTCATTGCCTTCCTGGCTTTTCCCTGGGTCTCCTGAGATGCTGAGCTGGCGCTGGCTTCCTTCCTTGGCCTTGTGAGCCCCACCCTTCCTCAGGTCCTGTCCTCCCTTAGCCTGGCTGCCCCTGTCCACGCCCCAGTCTGGGGGTTCAAGCCTCAGACCGGGGCCATCCAGTACCTGTGGCCCTTTTCTGAGGACCAGGATTTGCCCCAGGAATTTCCAGAATCCCTAATATTACTCAGTAGAGATGTCTAGTGAGTTATGCTGAGCTGCTCAGAGGCTATTATGCATTATTAACAATTATGTTTGTAAGGACTTGGCAAAGCCTGGGAAATGCTTACTGTCTAATGCAAGTAAAGTAGAAAAGCATTTTCCATATGGCAGCAATCTTGTTTAAAAAGATTGGGGAGAACTAGATCAAAATGTGAATAAAGGTGGAATTATGGAAATTTGTTTTCTCTTACATTTTCTTTCATTTTTTTTCTTTCTTTCTTTTTAAAAAAAGATTTATTTATTTATTTGAGAGAGAGGGAGCACGAGTGGGATGAGGGGAAGAGGGAGAGAATCTCAAGCAGACTTCCCGCTGAGCATCAACCCTCTCTCCTTCCCCAGCCCCGCATGTGGGGCTTGATCTCAAGACCCATGAGATTCTGACCCATGAGATCATGACCTGAGCAGAAATCAGGAGTTGGATGTTTAACCCACTGAGCCACCCAGGTGCCCAACATTATTATTTTTCTTTAAGGTTTCTGTACTCCCTAAATTTCCTTAAATAGAGCACTTATTGTTTTGGTCCATAAAAAGACTGCTCCAGGAAGCCTGCTGGACCTACAGTACCAGGGAAGGCGGGGCCAGCCCCCGACTGGCCTAGGAGCTGTAAGACTGGAGAGCCTGCTGAGGCTGATTTCTCAGGTTCTGGGGTCCTTTGAGCAGTGCAGGTCTTGTTGGGGTTGGGGGGCAGTGTGTCTGTGGAATGGAAACACGGGGCAGGCTTTCCTGGCCCATGAGAGTGGGGTGACTAGTCACTCTCCCCTCAGCCGGTCAAAGCTGGAAGAGCTGAAGTTGAGATAGGGGGGACAGGGGTGTTGCTGGGAGGGAAGAGGGCTCAGAAAGATGAGCAGCACCCTGAGACTCCCAGAGCTAGCTGGGACCTGAGCAGCGTGAGACCGAGCTGCCTGTGGGGAAACAGGGGAGGGCCCTCAGCTAAGTAGGAGTGGCCAAGCGGCCTTTGTCCTGAAGATGGGCCTAGGCTGAGGGTTGAAAAATCCTGCAGGGGAGGTTGAATGGCTGATTCATTTATAGAAGCTTATGACTTACTCTGTCCACTACTTTCACTGCCACTTGACCCTACGAGGAAGGTACGATTGCTGTTAGTACGCTCATTTTACAGATGAGGGAAGCAAGGCACAGCGAGGTTCTGGATTTTGACCAAGATCACACAGCTTCTGGCTGGCAGAAGCTGACTCTGGATTCTGTGCTTTAGGCCACTTGCCCATGCTGATGGGCCTCTGGGGTGGCTTTGCCCCAGCCTCCTGCAAACCTGACCCCCATCCATGCCATCTTCCTTGGCGAAGCAGTAAGAGGAACAGGAAGGATGCTGGCTGGTGGTGGTCCAAGGCTAGTGCACTAACCTGCTGCCCTCCCACCCCCATCTCTTCCAGGCCTCGCTGGTCCTACAGGTGTCCTACACACCACTCCCTGGAGCTGTGCCCCTGTTCCCGCCCTCTGCATCTCTGGAACCCTCGCCCACTCTGCCCAACATGGATATGATGGCTGGTGAGGAGCCCACCCTGGCAGGGCCCCTGGGGAGAAGCCCAGCAGCAGTGTGGGAGCCTGGGGGCAGGAGGCCGGTGTGAGGCTTCAGGGGCTGCCCGGGTCCATAGAAGAGAGGACACTAGTGGGTGGGAGGTCCTGAGAGCGGCCTTCTGCCACACAGAGAAAGTGCCACTAGGATCGGTGTGAGGAAGCCCTCCTGGGGAGGGGCTGTTCCTGGACTGCTGCTCCGCACCGGGCAGCTGGGAGCTGGGTGGGAGGGCATGCCTTTGCTGGGATCTGCCCCAGGAGATACCCCAGAGTTGAATGCTTCCCTGCTCTGGGACTTCCTAGGCCTTTGACCATGGTGTTGTACAACACAACTGGGTGTGCCTTGAAAGAGCGCTGGGCGGATGCCAAGGGACATGGCTTCCTTTCTTGACTTTGGCACCAAGTAGCTGCGTGACTTTGGGCCGGCCACGCTCCCTCTCTGGGCCTGTCTTTATCATTTGTGAAATGAGCAGACTGAGTTAGCAAGTTCCAGGGTTGTCTCAGTTCTCTTCACCTGCCTCTGCTGGCCTTGTCACAGAAGGATCCTGCCAGGGTGCTGGGCTTGCCACTGTGAGGCTGGTGAGGCCTCCACGTGGTCCAGCCTGCTGGAATGTGCAGAAAGCTGCACAGATGGGCCAGGTGGGGACTTGGCCATGGGAAAGAGTCTGCAGTTTCTCTCTGGGTGAAGGGAGCCAGAGGCAAACGCGGCCTTCAAACCCTAGCAGCCTCTGCTAAGGGTGTGCCCTGAGCCTGCCCCGCCCAGTCACGTTGTTGGAGCTCCGAGCCATCTGAGCTTGGAGATAAGGAGAGCAATCTGGACTGGGGCGTAGGTTCCTGGGGAGGGTGGGTGGTGGGCAGAAAGAAGGGGTGCTCCTGGTGACAGAATGGGAGGTGAAGGGCCCGAGTGCTCTGGAACCAGCTTGGAGGTGGGTCCGACTGAGTTAGGGTTCCGGTTATGCAGGGAAAGCTCCCAAAGGTCACAAATCCCCAGTCCTGCCTGGAAGGTGGTGAGAAGGGACAGTCTTCAGCAGACATGGGAACAATTTCTGAATTTTGTGCCAGGCTTGGGTAGCCAGGTAGAGCAAGCTTGGGGGTGGGGGTGCCCTAGGTTGGCTCCCCTCACCCAGCTCCTTCCTCGCCTCCTGGGGCTATGCCCTGCCCCTATGCCAGGTGGGGGACAGAGCCGGGCTGAGACTTGGTCCCTGCTCAGTGACAGCACCGTGGACACGAGAAACTCTGGAAAGAAGTGGCTGGCCCCCACGGGTGAGACCCGGGTCAGGCTCTCCTGATCCTGATCCTAGCACCTGTAACCAGCTCACTGCTGCCATCTGTCAGCTCACCAGAGTGGGACCTGGGACAAGGTGGTCAGAGGCACTGATCCCGTAGGACATGGTGGGGAGGGCTAGGGCCATTTCTTTCCTTCCCGTTGACTAACTGGACTGACCACCTTCACATCTCAGCTGTTGGAAGCTCCTCTTTCTCCCTCATCCATCCTGGCTCACTGATAGGAGGGGAGGTGGGTGGTGGGTCTTTGTGCCCAAGCCCTTTGGGCCCTCCATTGGCTGGGTAGGGTCCCAAGCACCAGACCAGAGGGACCAGCCCTTATTAGTAGCCTCTCCGCCCAGACGCAGGAGGAGAGGAGGACACCGAGGACCAGGGGCTCACGGGAGATGAGGCAGAGCCATCACTGGATCAGAGTGGTGCCCCAGGCCCTGGGGCCCCCACCCCCCCGAAGAAGCCGCCTTCTCATCTGCCTCCCTACCACCCCGGGAGCAAGAGGAAAAGAAGTGCTCCCCCTTCCAGAAAGCTGCTCTCGGACAAACCGCAGGACTTCCAGGTAATGGGCTGACTCTCTGACCGCAGTCTCCTCTTTCAGTACTGTCTGTCTAGCCTGGAGCAGGTCCTAAGAGCTCTTCTAGTCAGGAGTCTGTGGTTCGCCGGGTCCCCAGCAGATGCAGAATGAGCAGGTCACACACTGTGGCCTCAGAACACAGCCCCCTGGTTTTGTGCTTTACAAAAAAGGTTGGGGGGAGCACTGGAGAGATTCAGCCCATCTTTACATTTGTTATGTGCATTCCAACAAGGCTTGATCTGGCTAGCTAGCTTTTGTCTTCTCATAGTGTGGTCCTTGGGCCAGCAG
This sequence comes from Meles meles, assembly GCF_922984935.1. NCBI lineage: Eukaryota > Metazoa > Chordata > Mammalia > Carnivora > Mustelidae > Meles > Meles meles. The sequence goes on along the minus strand of NC_060080.1, from coordinate 52,616,833 downwards.
CAGGAGCAGCACCCGGAAGCTGGATGGAAACGCAGACCACCAGCCCTGCTGAATCAGAATCTGCATTTTAACAAGATCCCCAGACAAGGAAGCTCTGTCTGGCTCCTTGTTTTCTCTCTTGATCCATGTCCTTCCTTATACCCATGGATTCTTCCGAAGGCCGTGTAGAATTTGAGCGTGTTCAAGCTCTTCACAGAATAAACCGTTATTATGAACCCTTGGGCATATTTTAATCCAAAAACCTATCCCGTTTTATTTGCATTTTAATTTTGGTCCTTTGCTTTTTCTTTTTCTTTTCTATGAAATTTCCCATGTTAATATAGTTGCATTTAGCGATATTGAGCTCTTCAGAACTACCTTTAAAGTTAAAGACAGGAAACTTAGCTCTTTACCAAGTGCCACAAATTGTAAAAATACATTTTACTTCTAAATCTTGGTAATTTAAGTGAAAGTACTAGCTGTAACCGCTGTGTATTTACCTGAGAGAAAAAATTCTGACATTATTATTATTTTTATTCCCAAGTCATGTACTTACTGCTTTTTTCTCCTTTGAAAATTAATGTATGTTTCTTGTTGAAAACAGAAAATACAGGAAAATGAAGAGAATAAAAAATCATGGATCTACCTTCTGATATTATTAGTAATATATTCTACAGTAGTATGGCTTAAAGGAAAGCATTGTTCAATCCATCGATAAATAAATGTCGACTGAAACTTAAAACCAGTAAACATCGTATTTTTCCATGAAAATTGTTCTCGTATTTTAAAATTTCATGTTTTAAAATATTTTGCCTAAATTTGGAAGCACAGATCTTCCTGAAACCTTTTTCTACTTAAAGTTCAATAGAGAAAACTCTTAATTTATTTCTCAGAATGTGAGAAAACGTTGTATCTTATAAAGAATAAAAAGTAGGATCAATTCACTGTGTCAGTTCAGTCCCTGAGGGAGCTGTCAGCGAGGGACGTTCAGGCCACTTAGATGTGTGGGCGTCAAGAGGTCTGAGGGAGGGCTTGTCGCAACAGCTGCATGGAATGAGCTGGGCTCTGGGTCCTCGGCCTAGGCCTGGAATTTAGAGCTGGGAGCTTCCTTGGGGCAGCTTGGCAGCTCTTGTGCGGAACTATGGGGTTTTAGAGATGCAAGGGACCTTGGTAGAAAAATATGACTGTTTTTATAATGCTCTTCCTAATACCTGTTTAATACCCTTCCCCAGAAGCCAGCAGTGAGAATGGTCCCTGAGATTTCTGACTCTCTTGGGGCCTGACTACATCCCCCTCCTCCTGCTCATGGCTCCTCTTGGCTTCCAGATCAGGGTGCAAGTGATCGAGGGGCGCCAGCTGCCAGGGGTGAATATCAAGCCTGTGGTCAAGGTCACGGCTGCTGGGCAGACCAAGAGGACACGGATCCACAAGGGGAACAGCCCGCTCTTCAATGAGGTGGGAGATGCTGGGTATAAGGACGAGGATCTCGGTGGCCCTTCCAAATTGGGAATGCATAGCAGACATGTGACAGTCCATTTGGTTTTTGAATCGAGAGATATGCTGGGTCCCAAGTAGGTCATCTGAGGAACTGGGGTGGGGGGGTGGTTCTAGCTCTTCTTCCTGCCTTGCGCTCCCAGTGCTCCATGTCTCTGACACACCATAGGGCCAGCCTCCACCCCACCGAGATGACAACCTCTGTGAGGTCAAGGGTGAGATACCCCAGAACTTGTGGAATACCCAGAGCCTGCTGTTGGGCTGAGCTCAGTCCACACTTCCGGGTGGACCAGACCTGAAGGCTGTGGGCAGCGGCTGACCCTTTCCTTGGCCCCTGGCGTGGGCAGGCACTCATTCGTTTCCCTTTTGCCCCGAATCACAGACTCTCTTCTTCAACGTGTTTGACTCGCCCTCGGAGCTGTTCGAGGAGCCCATCTTTATCACGGTATGTCTCAGCCATCAGTCTCCTCTGTGGGTTACGTGTGTACTCGCTTGCATGCCATGTGTATCAGCATGCACCTGTGTGTGCACCTGACAGTGTGAGTGTGAGCGAGTGTGAGGAAGAAGCCGTGCAGCCCAGGGCACGGGTGATGGATGCGGCTCACTGCCAAGCTCTGCTGGTCACAGAAATGCCTTTGGCAGCTCAGATGGAGGTAATAGCAGAGTGGGGAACCCCCATTGCCCAGCACAACCCGTGGGGCCAAAGGTCAGGGTTCTGAAGCATTCTCGCTGCAGACCCCGATTTTTATTTTATTTTGTTTGCCCATGTGCCTGTTTCTGGCCAAGAATTTCTTTCTTTGGGCCTCAGCTCTTTTTTTTTTTTTTCCTTTTTTTTGGGCCGTTCTTCTGAATGGCAGTATGGTTTAGTTTTTGAAGGTGTGGGTTCTGCGCCTGCCTCTGTCGTTTAGGGGTTGTTGATGCTCTACAAGTCCTGTAGCCTCTCTGGGCCTCTGTTCCTTCATCTGTAAAATGGGCATAATAATAGTCAGGGGGTTCATGTGAGTTTAAACTTTGCTCAGAGTAGTCTCAGAAGAGAGCGCGTGCTCTAAGCATTGGTTGTTACTGTTTGGGAGGGAAGAGCTGTTGTATTGGGTCCTGTCTGGGCTAACATTTACTTGTAAATGAGAGTTTTAATTCATCTCCCTCTCCCAGGTGGTAGACTCCCGTTCTCTCCGGACAGATGCTCTCATTGGGGAATTCCGGGTAATTATGCATTTTTCTGAAAGCAGTTAGTTGTTGCTAATTCATGTTACTGGAGATTCTGTAGGTAATATGCAGAGGCTGGTACTTTGGGGGTCCTGTTCCTCTTGGTCAGTGTTGGGAAATACAGTAAAAAAAAAAAAAAAAAAAAAGGGCAAGACAAAATCTCCAAACTCAAAAATCCTCTCCACGAAGGTCGTAGAGAAAGAACAGAATTTTATTATCGGATACGTATCAATCCAGAAGGTGATGCACACGACAGGCTATCCACTAGGAGACTGCAAAGGCAGCAAGAAATCCTTTACACCGCTGAGAAATCCTTTACAACCCACCCCTTCCCTGTTCTCGCAGGTAAGTAGTCCTCACGGCAGACGACGGACAGCGCCCTCGCCACGCACAGTGCATCCTCACGACCTGGTGATGGGTTGACCATCGGTGTTAGCTAACTGACTTTCTCCAGAGGGAGAAACACAAAAGCTTGCATTTTTGTGATGAGGGTTTTTTTTTTTTTTTTTAACAACTCGGACCCAGGCCTGTGCCAAAGGCCTGCCCCTCCCTTCCCACAGAAAAAGCAGATAAAATACTTACATTTTTAAGGTTTCCAAGGTAAATGATTTGACAGAAAGAGTGAAGAGGGAAATCTTTTCCCTTATGTCCAACAGGGGGAATTTGGCTTCTTATTCTGATTCATATCTGTCCTTATATCTGGGCAGACATTGGTGGTTAGGCGGCCTTCCCCCTCATTCTGACTCAGGGCAGGGTGATACCGGTGCTCTGGCTTGCGAGTGGGGTCCAGATGCGGAGTCCAGGGGGATCAGGGTGAGACACGGGGAGATGGGGGAGCCTGCCCTCTCCATCCCCATTTGTCCCATACAGTACAGAAGCGAAGAGTGCACTTTAGAGAACCAAGGACTGACTAGGACCCAGCTCCCAGGGAGGCATCAACAAATCTCAGGAAGTAAAGGCAAGTAGCTAGCAATGGAGACCTTCACGAATGGTGGTTTTTTTTTTTTTAAGATTTTATTTATTTATTTATTTGACAGTGAGAGAGAGAGATCACAAGTAGGCAGAGAGGCAGACAGAGAGGCAGGCAGAGAGAGAGAGGGAAGCAGGCTCCCCGCCGAGCACGGAGCCCGATGTGGGACTCGATCTCAGGACCCTGAGATCATGACCTGAGCCGAAGGCAGTGGCTTAACCCACTGAGCCACCCAGGCGCCCCACGAATGGTGTTTTAATGCAAACCTCACTGATTCTCTCATTTTCGAATCTTCAGGCATTTATCAAATGGAAAGAAGGAGTACAGGCTTATTTTAACCTCCTTTTGCTATTGAAATAAAATATGGCCCCTTCTCTGGGGAGTAGTCACAAGATAAAAAACGAAGGCAATTTTTCTGGAAAAGCAGTTATAAAAAAAGAATGGGATCGGACCCGGGTCATTCTGTAATGAATGGGGTTCTATGTCTTGAGTCTCTAATCTTTGAAGCATATCCTTAGTCTGAGAACCCAGAGGTTAAGGTAAAAAATTGTTTTCTTTTTTTCTAATTATGAAAGTAATCCATGATCAAAACAATTTTTTAGAGCGGTTTTAGGTTCATAGCAAACTAGAGTGGAAAGTACAGAGTTCTCACGTATCTCCGGCTATCCCTGTGCACAAGCTCCCCGACCATCCATGTTCCATTGATCTATGAATTTTTATAGAAAATTATAAAATATAGGAAAGGAAAAAATAAAATAAAACTAACACTTAAGTCTACCAGCCAGAGAGAGCACAGTCAGCCTTCTGTTGTGTTTCTTTTGCCTGTTCTTTCCTATGTGCTGATAAACCTTACCAAACTTTGAACATGTATTCTGTGCTTTTTCCATGTAACGTCAGCTGATGAGCATTTCTCCATGTCTCCAAATGATCTTCAAAGTTTGATTTTGAATGTGATGGCGTAATGTACCATCTTTCACTGAATGCCCCAAGGGCAAGAGTTTGATTTGTGTTTCTCGGTTTAATTTCAGATGGACGTGGGTACCATCTACAGAGAGCCCCGTGAGTCACATCCTCATCCCTTCAGCCATATCCTTGCATTTTGGTTCTGGAGGCTGTTGGGGACAGCCGTTTGGGACAATCGCCTTTCTCCCTTGGGGTTTTAGACTTTAGAGGTAGAGTCTGATCCTCGAGATGAGAGCCGCAGGAAAGAAGAGAAGGCAGGCTTCCATCTTCCAAGTCAAGGCCCTCAGGGAGATCAAACCTTCTCATGGGTCTTGGCTGGCCCAGCCAGGGATGCTAAATCTGGAAGGCCCCAAGCAAATGTTGTTGAAGATGAAGTCCGCTCTAACAGGGGTGGGCCATTTTGATAACAAGTCTAGATTTCTTCACACCCTGGCTTTTGGTCCGGTCACTTCCTGAAAGGGAGGTAAATGGCCTGGGGTCTGGCTTTGGCAGACTCTTCTTGGGGTTTCTGATGACATTCCTGACTTGGGCCTACATGAACACTTAAAGTCTGGCCCCCATGTCCCTGTGAATAAATCCTTCATCACCCAAATGTAGTTGGCTCCGGGCTCTGGATGTGATGGCCGACATGGGTCCTTCCAACTCTGCCCTCACCAATGGATGTTGTCTCTCTTAGGACATGCCTATCTGAGGAAGTGGCTGCTCCTCTCGGACCCTGACGATTTCTCTGCTGGGGCCAGAGGTTACCTGAAAGCAAGCCTCTGTGTTCTGGGGCCTGGAGATGAAGCGCCCGTGAGTACATTACGGGGGTCCTCCTCACAGCTCCTCCATCTAGCAGGAGATAGAGGGAGAGGGAGAGAGAGTCCCAACATACTCGGAGTGAGCACAGAACCCCATGCAGGGCTTGATCTCAAAACCCTGAGATCACGACCTGAGCCAAAACCAAGAGTCAGACACTTAATCACCTGAGCCACCCAGGCACCCCATCTATTTTTTTTGTTGCTTTTTAAAATTGAGATGTAATTGACATACAACATTATATTAGTTTCAGTCATATAATGAATAAACGATTCATTGTTTGTATACATCGTGAGATGATCATCACGGTAAGTCTAGTTACCATCCATCGCCTTATGCAGTTTCAAACTTTTAGGATCTATTCTCTCAGTAACTTTCAAATGCACAATAGAGAATTATAAACTAGAGTCTCCGTGCTGTGCATTATATCCTCGTGACTTACTTATCTGATAACTGGAAGTTTGTACACATTGACCCCCTTCCTCCAGTCCCCTTTCCCCCACCCCGCGACAACCACTGAACTGTTGTATATTTTTCTTTTTTGCAAAAGTGAGATAATTCTCTATGTTCTACTCCAAGTTGAATTTTATCACCTGAGAATATACCATTATCATCTTTACACACCAGTAAGTCAAGTTCAAGTTGGAGATGGGAAGAATGAGATAGGTATGCAGACCTGGGGAGGTATCAGCATCTTTTGATGTTTGGCAAGAAAGAAGGTTGGGAATAGCTGTGGGAGAGGGAGGAAGGGTTAATTCCAGGTAAATGGAAGGACACAAGGGCGCCCAGCTCTGTAGAACGTCGTTATACTCAGGGGCCTGGAAGCAGGTGGGTGGACAGCCGAGGTGTTGGGCGTGGGGAAGGCAGGACTAGGGGAAGCGCAGGGCCAAGGTAGCTTGGGCATCGGGACATGGCTGGTGGTGCTGGGTGGGGAGGGTGCAGGAGTGCAAGGCTTAGAGCTGGTGAGGGGGATGGAGAATAGGGAAGGGGTAGGGAACGCACATTTATTGAGCAGCTGCTGTGTGCCAAGCTGTGTCGGGAGCTCCGCTCTGTGTGAGTGGGAGGTTGGAGGAGGCAGATAGGTTGCAAGCGGTCTTCAGAGAAGGGTTTCAGTGGTCAAGGTTTTGCTAGAGGAGTGGCCCTGAGTGGCTGGAGGTTCCAGATGTGACCGTACTTCTAGCAGCGGAAGGGAAGGGGTGGAGGAAGGGAACCTTGTTGGCAAATGACTTGACCACATTGATGCGGAGAATTAGAAATGAAATAGGCAAGTGGTGAGGCAGGTGCTGAAGTCGGGAAGGAACGGTGAGCACATGTCCTCAGCTTGGTGGATGGTATCAGTGAGAACCAGGGGAGAGAGTGGCGCATGGGGTGATGGGGTCTTCAGATGAAAGACATGGTGGAGTGATGGGGGGTGCAGGTGCCAGGTGTGGCCTTCTCTTCCCAGCCTGGGATGGCCAAGAGGAGAGGGAGAGGCAAGAGCGGGGAAATCGGATCTCCAGGGGAGAAGAGTGGCAGGAGGCAGACGACAAATTCTATGAGAGTCAGGAATAGGAGTTGGCTGATGACAAGGGCTCAGAAAGTCACAGTGGAGGGGGTTAGGGGATGGAGAGCGCAGGGTTCTGTGCTGTACAGGGGGCTGATGGAGCTCCAGTGGGCAAGCCCCACCTAAAGACACCTGTCCCTCTCTTTTGTCCCATACAGTCCCGTCCTGTCCTTCTGTAGCATGTCTTTCCAAACATCATGCCATCTTGCTCCTTCTCAAGGCATCGCTGAGTCTATCACCCATCTCTAAAACATTTCTTCCTCTTCTTCCTTTGAATTGGAACCTTGCTTTTTCCTGATGAAGCCACTTCTTTTGAAACCAACTCAGGCAGAAGCCCCTACTTTCTGCTCCAACTCTCCGTGGGTTCTGGAATGGGAGGAGTGGCCAGCTTCAGTGTTCCCACTGCAGCCTTCCCGCCGGCGGCTCTTCCCAACCGCAGCACGGCCTCCTCCTTTAATTACAGGCTGCTTTGCTGGTTGTTTCTCCCTCTCTGGGCTGTTACCTACCCCTCCCACAGGCAGAGCTTGTCCAGGGGTGTCCCTGCTTCCTGATTCTCACCTTCACCATTGTCCTGAGTGACATATCCTCACTGATGAGCCACCGATGTCTGATTTTATTTCCTTTAAGACCCTGAGTTCAGAAATCCCTCTTTCCACCACCCTGTCCCCCTGCTGAAAGACAGTCCTTCCTCCCTGGTGTTACAGTCCCCCCCCACCCCCCAGCTTCTGCTGGTTTTCGCAATCCGTTCGTGACCTCCTTCCACGCTCTCCCCTCCTCCAGCCTGGACGCCATCCTCCACCACAGCCCTCACCACGTGCTTCCTGGCCCCATAGTATGGGTCTCCTGCCACACCTCAGGACCCCACCATTCCTCACCGTTTACACCACTCCTTGGTCAGTTTCAGTGGCAGAAGTCACCTGGAGGTGCTGGTTAGGTGAACATGGGTGATATCAACCTCTTCTCTTACTTGAGTGTGGTTTACTCCTTGTCCCATTCGCCACAGTGCTGTTTCCAGACTTTGCTCTCTTTCCTAAGCCTCATTCTCTGCCTCCTGAGAGAGGCAGAGCTGCACAGTGGTGAACAATAGAAATGCCTGAAGCTCCTTCTGTCCTCATTCCTGACTTCATTTGTCTTTTGTCACTTCCCCAGCTTCCTGCCTCCTTTGCCCTGTGTGCCAGTCCTCCGCCATCTTGTTCTCCCTGCTCTCCTGAGTGTCTTCTCTTCTGCCCTTAGGCCTGTACCGGGCTCAAGGTTTCCCTACCTTCAAACACCCTCACCTCACTTCTCTCATTTCTCCCCACCCCTCTTCTCCAGGTTGCTTGCAGCTCGCTTCCAGGCATGACCAACTTCATCAGGGGGCACGCTGGGAACCTCTACTCCTCTCCCAGCTGCTCATTCCTCCTCCGCTTCATGATTCCTACTATCTTCCTTCCCTAAAGCCTGGAAGGTCCCCATTGCCAACCTCCAGGGGTCTCTTCTCTGCTATTAATCCTCTCTGTTCCTCCACAGCCTTTGATTCCAGAGCCCATGACTTAATTCAAATTCTCTTTTCCCTTAGCATGGGAGATTTTTCTTGATTCTTGCTGTTTTTTTTTTTTTTTTTAAATATAGATCCTTCAAATTCAGTGGCTCAGTAAAGTTCCCTTGCTTGCCTCTTTGCTGTGTCCTTGACCCTCACTTTCATGGAGCCCATCTCTGTCCATGTGAGGCTCCTAAATTGATCCAGCTTGGACTTTTGGAGCTCTAGACATTCAGGTTCAGTTGCTGAGTAATAAAGCTGCAGAAACATGTCCCTTAGGCCCCTCTAAATTAACATAGGAAAACTCAGGTTCATCTGCTGCTCACTCCTCATGACGACTTCCATCTTGTGTTAGGTGACATCTTAGGAAACAGCATCGTCATCCAGTCTCCCATGCTAGAGGCCTTTCATTCCTCAACCCTCAGTCCCACATCTGTCAGTCCACATGCACATGGTTGGTCAGTCTTTTTGGCATGATCACCTCCGAGCATACTTCTCTCTCCCATCCCAAGAGCAGAGTCTGAGGTCATGGTCCCCTCACATCTCCCCTGGGCCCTTGCGTGAATTAAGATATAGGTTCAGCTGCTGTAACAAAGATACCCTGAATAATAGGCATTAAGGAAGATTGAAGTGTGTTTTTCTCCCTCATAAGTGCTTGGGGGAGGCAGTCCAGAGCTGGCACGGTGCTCCCGCAATGACCAGAGATGCAGGCTCCTGGTCTTCTCCCTGCTGTCTTCATCATGTAGCTTCCATCTCATGATCCAATATGGTTGCTGCAGTTCCCACCATTGGGTCTGTATTCCAGCCAGTGGAACGGCAGGACAGGAGCTTGCTTAAAGGTGGGCTTTCACTGTGAGACGGTGAGCTCTGTGGGGGCAGGACCTCTGTCTACCTTGTTCACTGCTGCATCCCTCCCCCTTCAGCACAATCCAGTCATCACTCACTGACATAAACACTTGTTGAGTGAACAAACACATGTTACTGAAGACAGACAGGCCAGCTTAGACCTGTCACTTCTGCACTCTTGTGAATGGGTGGAGCAGGTAGGAGACCAAGATTCTTGAATGCCCGCCATGTGTGTTTCCACATTATTGAAGTTGATCTGTCCAGCAGTCTGCAAGGTCAGTGTTACTCTTTCCACTGTCCAGGTCGGGGAGTTGAGTCTCAGGGGGAAGGATCCTGCCTGAGATCACACGTTAGTAAGTATCAGGGCGAAAGCTACCTTTCTTCAGAATGCACCATTTAGGGGGTGTTGGATGAAGAAGGGGAGATATTGTGCTCACGAACTCTTTAAGGAATCACATTTGGTTGCTTTGTAGCTGGAGAGAAAGGACCCCTCTGAAGACAAGGAGGACATCGAAAACAATCTGCTCAGGCCAACTGGCGTGGCCCTTCGAGGAGCCCACTTCTGCCTGAAGGTCTTCAGAGCTGAGGACTTACCGCAGAGTGAGTCTGGTGTCTTCCCTGGGCTGGAGGCCCAAGACTGAGATTGGGAGCAGAGCCCCTGGGCTGGGGAAGAAGTCACTAGATGGTGGAAGGCCTCAGTGTCTCCACAAATGAAAAACATCTGTCCTCTTGGTGAGCCGTCACTCCAGTTTGCCTGGGATGGTCCCAGTTTCAGCACTGCAGGCCCACCCTCCATCTCTGACCAACCGGGGCAGTGGGTCACACTCACTGTGGCCACATTCCCAAGAGAGATAGGGTGGCCCATGCCTGGTTTCTTCCAGCGACTGGCCCTGCACTCGCCCCATCCTGTGGGCTCAGTAAATGCTGGGGGAATCACACTGAATATTTTAAGTCGTGGGTGTCGATCTAGACTGCATGCTAGAACTGCCCGGGACCTTTAAAGGGGCTTTAAAGATGCCGGGACCTCTCCTCCGGTGTTTCACGCTGACTGCGTTTGGAGTAAGGCTCACACACGGGTCGTTTTTAAAGGGTGAGCCCCTGTTTTGAGGCATCTATTAGCCTAAGCAAATGTTTCTGTCCATAGCAGAGTCAGTGAGAGCATTTGCAACTTAGGTCCTTGTTTATAAGTCTTGTATAAAGCTAATTATTTGAGGGTTTCAACCCTTTGACTAATGACTCAATAAAAGAAATGCATCCCTTCTGTACAAGCTTAATGGTACCCAGATCATGGGGAAAACCTTTAAGAAAGTAAATGGGCATTAAAATACATGCTTAATAACCATCTTCATTTGTTGGTTGAAACTATGCAGAAGGGAGGCTGGTGAGCTCCCATAGGGGGCTGGGGAAATAGAAATGTTTGCTTTGTTTAAGATAAATGTGCTTTATATTTAATTCTCTACAAGCTTGTTTAAATATAAATAAAATGAACTAGGTGGGTAAATAGGACATAAATATTTGCTAGTTGTTGTTATCTTTTGTATTCACATAGACAGCAGCTGGTATATAATCTCTAACTGTCCCTCCTCTCTTTCATATGCACGTAGATATCTATACAAGCTATTAATACACATAGGCACTTATCCATCTATCTGCATATATATATATATATATTTATTTATTTATTTATTTAAAAGATTTTATTTATTTATTTGACAGAGAGAGAGGTCACAAGTAGGCAGAGAGGCAGGCAGAGAGAGAGAGGAAGCAGGCTCCCTGCAGAGCAGAGAGCCCGATGCGGGGCTCGATCCCAGGACCCTGAGATCATGACCTGAGCCGAAGGCAGCGGCTTAATCCACTGAACCACCCAGGCGCCCCTGCATATATATTTATACATAATATGACTAATCCAGTAAAATATTGGTTTGGAGTAAAATAAAATCATTTAAAAATGATTGCATTTATTCATTTGACACACACACAGAGAGAGAGAGGGAGGGAGCACAAGCAGGGAGAGTGGGAGGAGGGAAGCAGGCTCCCTGCTGAACTCCAGGGAGCCCAATTTGGGGCTTGATCCTAGAACCCCACGATCATGACCAGAGCTGAAGGCAGACACTTCTTCTAGTGGATCTGTTCAGAAAGTCCTTGAGAGCAGGGGCTGGTGAACAAAGCTGTTTGGGCAGGGTCAGGGGCTGCTGTTCTGGGAGTCCCCAGGCTGTCACGGACGCCGCAGTGTCTCTCTCACAGAGTCCCAAGACTGCTGGGAGATGGGTAGCTAGAAAGTGAGGTTTTGGAGGTTGGATAGCCTGTGGGCATTGACCAGCATGTTCTCCCCAGTGGATGACGCCGTGATGGACAACGTGAAGCAGATCTTCGGCTTTGACAGTAACAAGAAGAACTTGGTGGATCCCTTCATGGAAGTCAGCTTTGCGGGGAAAATGGTAAGGAGTAAGGAAGCAGGAGGAATCTCTCCGGAGGGGACCGTTGGGGGTCCCCGTGGATGGTGCTGAGCAGAGTAAAGGACATGAGGTGCGCACAGGCAGCCCTTGGTGCGGCCCTATCAGAAGGTGCACCTGGGCGGGGGGGGGGGGCTCACTGCGGGGCACACGGTGAGACACTCACCCAGGCCTGGCTCTCTGGTCTGCTTCAGTATCTGGGACGGACACATGGGTGAGAGACATGGGGAGGACAGGTAGACAGTGGATAGATAGAAGAGTGTTTGGGGGAAAATTAAGCACTGGCATGAAAACCAGAGAAGGCATAAAGATGGGGGGAGCTTAAAAAAAGTGGTAGAAACATAATGATTATTTTAAAAAAGCTGTGGCAGGAGTTGAGCAGAGAAAGTCCACTCTGTGGGGGACCTGGGATGACTCACACCTCTCTTCCTTGCAGCTGGCCTTTGCGCCCAGAGACAGGGCTGCTGCTGGGGCTCCTGTGGGCCCCCTTCCAGCCCATCCCAGGCAGGCAGGCCCTTCCCAGTCTCCCCTGCCTGTCCCACAGGCTCTCCCAGGCTTCAGGCTTCAGCCTTGCCCCTCTGCGGAGGACTCCCACAGCTGTTTCGCTCTGACACCTTCTTCAGCCCCAGACCTCCCCAGGGTTTTGTGCATCCCTGGTGCCCCTTGGGCCCTGTGGAAGACTCATCTGCCCCACCTGCCCCACTTCCAGGAGCCTCCATCCTACCCAGGTACCACTGCCAAAGGCAGAGAACGTGGGCCTGCCTTGATTCTTCCCTCTTTTTTGACCTCCTTCCAACAAACATCGCCCTCCCCCTTTGATTTCAAACGTGTCCCAAAGCCGTTCCCTCCCCTCCACCCACTGTCATCTCTTCCCAAGACCACACAGCAGCCTTGGGTTCATTCTCTTCTCTGGGTTCTCCCCATAAAAGGCTCTAGAATAATTACCCGAAAACGTCTCTACAATGACGTTCAAGCCGCATAATCCGGCTGATCTGGTCCTGCCCAGCGGAACTTTCTGACCACATCTCCTTGGCCTAAGTCAGTTCTTAACGTGTTTGTGCGAGTAAGAAAATGGCGCCCCCTGCCGGGAACGCGCACCTCTGCAGCCTGGGCTTGGAGCGCTGGGTTAGGCGGGGTTGCAGCCACTGGGGCTCCCTCCCCGCACTCTCGGGTGTGTACAAACTGTACAGCTCACACAGTGGCCTTGTGTCCTCTTGTCTGCCCTGTCTCCTCTTTCCCTTATTGGTCACACCTCTAGCCTTTGCCCGTGTCCTTCCTGCCCCCTTCCCCACAAAGCCCAGCATCTTTCAGTGTCCGGCTTGCCTACCCCCACGGGCCCGAGGCACTAGTTCATTCCTCGGCGCCCCACGGTGCCCTAGGCCCTCTTTTAGCCGATTTTCCATTCCGTTCTGGTAGCTGTTAGCATCTGTTTCTCCGACTTGTGGGCAAGAACCTGTTCTTATTTAGTCCATGACCTCAAAGCTGAGACTGTGGTGGAAATTGTGGGAAAAATGACAGGTCAGGTGGGCGCAGACTGCCTCCCCACACTGCGCCCAGAACCCCTGGGAGCGGGCTGCCTCTGGGATGTGTCTGACCGCAGGGAGTTGGCAAGGGTGGGGGGCAGGGCCCTCTGAAGTTGTGCCAACCTTGCGGAGAGTTCCACCTGCTGCAGAAGCTGGGGTGGGAGAGTTGAGTCAGATGGCTTGGAGGTTGACGGGAAAATCCGAACAGGGCAGAGCAGACGGGCTGAGAATCTGAGCTGGGTGGCCGAGGATGGGCGTCCCAGGCCGGCTCCCCCTTTGCTCCCCAGGCAGAAGTGGGGCGGAGGAAGACAGCCCGCACGGGTTATAGGACAACTGGAGAGAAGTTTTAAAAATTTGCATTAAACACTAAAAGCTGATGGTAGTGATGGAGTGATGGAGGCGGTGTGGGTTCCTATTTGTAGAGCACTTTGAAATTTTCCTTTCACTTAATCTTTTCTTAGATTCATTTTGAAAAGGAGCTGGCAGCTGCCAGCCCATCCCACCAACAAAGGCAGTGGAGGGGGGGCGGGGGGAGGGAGGGGTGTGTTCTCTCTGATGCCCAGACTCACTCCCCGCCTGTTGTTTCTTCTTTTATTACTGACGTACCTGTTTACTAAGCCATTTTGAAAATTACAGAAAAAAGTAAATAAAATGACCCATAATTCACCATATAATGTTCATTTTTGGTGCCTGTCTTTCCAGTTTTCCCCCTGTATATAGGTGATAGGCATTTTCCTCCTGACTCTTCATTGTGAATATTTTAAAACATCAAGAAAAGTTAGAAGAGTTTTTGGATGAACACCCTGTGCTCTGTATGACCTCCACTTAGATGAAGCAACTGCTAACATTTTGTTGCGTTTGCTTTCTATATATAGATACTTTTTTTTTTTCTGGCTGAATCATTTGAAACCTAGTTGCAGACTTTATTCCTAAAGGCTTCAGCAGGGATCCCGAGAAGAAAAATTTTTGTAACTACAGTAATATGATCACACCTACGAGATGGAACAGTCATTCCCTAACATTGGCAGATTCTGGCTCATAGAAATTTTCTCTGATTATCCCAGAAATGTCCTTTGGAGCTGGCTTCATTTTGTGCTGTTCTAAGACCCAACTAGAATTCATGCTCTGCATTTGGCCCTTAGGCCTCTACAGTCTCTTCTGTAACTGCCCCTCCTGACCTTCCCCACCTACCCCAACCATTGTTCTCACCCCTTGACTTTTTGAAGAGCCCAGGCCTCTTGTCTATGTTCTGGATTTGTCAGTTTGTTTCCTTTTGGTGTTGTTTACGGTGCTCCCTCTGGCCCCTGCATTTCCTACAAACTGGAAATCAGTTCTCAGGATGAGATTTGTTTCAGATTCAGTATTTCAGCAAGAGTGTGTCGTAATGTCGTAATGACGTTGAGTGTGCAGTGTTGCATCATGACAAGAAGCAGTATGAGGTTGTTCCATCACTGGTGATGACTATCTGGTCATTTGCTTAAGACGGTGATTCCGGATCTCTCTCTTGTCAAAATACATGCTCCCTTTTGTACTTTGCAAGTCATCTGTGGGCAGTGTCTTGGCACCAGGTTTATATCCTTTTCTCAGCAACGTCTTACCTAATGGTCTATGTGGCCATTGATCTCCTTGCCTGAATAAGTCATTTACTTGGGGTAGCAAAGTGGTGATTTTCTCATTATCATTCCTTTTCTCTTTATAAGTTGGTGTTTTTCTGGAAAGAAGAGCTTTTCTCCCCCTTAGTGTCTTTGAGTATTACTATGGAACTCAATAATTTTTGTTAATTCAGTGGGTTAAAATCAGTCATTCCTGTGTTGGATGTTTGATCTGTTCTGAAGTTGGCCATTGGGGGTCCCTTCGAGCTGGTTCCCCTCTCCCGAGCCTAACTCAGGGTCTCAGTGAAAATGTATGTGGGAGAGGTAACTCGGATCTTAAACTCTCTCCCACTGAGTTGTAAATGCTCACTGTGGGTCCTCGCCCAAGTGTGGGTCTTCACCTAAGTGCAGTGTTAGTTTGGACCTGGGATCAGGGTCTGATGCCCTGTATCTAGCCTCAGGAGGGATTGTAACACAAGGAAGGAAGGCGAGAAGGAAATGGGAAGATGTGGCTGGACAGGCTTGTGGGACACTTCCTCTAAAGACTGGGATTAATTTCCCAATTTGACAGGTAGGGAAAGTCATGTCTCAAGATTGTTTTTATTTTTTATTTCACGTTCCCCCAAATGGTAGGGTGCTTTGATGGTGGGAAGAACCAAACCGGACCTGCCTTCAAATTTAATGGCTTTTCTGGGGGCCAAGTCTCAGAGCTCCAGGGCTCCTGGCTGCTCCTGGGTCATCGAAGGCACCTTGATCTCTCAAGGTCTTCTGTTCTGAGATGTCCTTGGTTGGCCCTGGGGGGTTTTCTAGGTAGGTGCAAATGTCTGTGAGAGGTGATGAGCTAGGGGAACCTGAGCAAGGCAAGGGACATATAAAGCTGGTGACCGGGCTTCTGCAAGAAGCTACACACCCTTATTTTCCCCCTAGAAGGAAGGAAGGGGCTTATTGTGACCAAGGAAGCTGAGCCCCTCCCTTCTGAAAGCTTCAGCCTGTTGGACTTCCCTGGTGGTCCCCAGATATTTGTGTCAGCCTCTCTCTCCTTCAGCTACCCTTACTGTCTGTCTCCTTCTGCAAGTCCCTCTCCCTCAGCCAGCCCGTGTGTCACTTTTTCTCATTACAACCTTATTTGGAGTCCTGGGGTTTTGTCTTCTGTGTGTCCACCCACCACCCCAGCTTGACCCTCATTGCACTTCCTCCCATGGACACTTGGTGGCACTATTATCCAAGATGTGAACCATACCGGATTTTACACACACACACACACACACACACACACACACACACACACACACACACTTCTTGGTGAGAAGGAAAGGAGAGGTACTTGGGGACAGGGTGGGAGACTTTGAAACAACTTTTTTCCCGAATGCAAGAAGAAAACCAATTGATTATTAAAAAAATTGTAAATAATCATAGAAAATAAAGGAAAATGAAAAAGAAACTAACCATATTTCTGTACCCCACATTACTGTGGAGATAACCACTGTTAATATTTGTGTGTATTTCTTGTAGTATGTTTTTCTTTCTACTGCTTTCACTCCCAACCCTCCCCTCTCCCCTGGTGGAAAAAAAATTAGATTCAGAATGAATTGGTTGTCATTATTCGTGGATTCCATATTTGCAAATTCACCGACTCACTAAAATTTATTTGTAATCCTGAAATTAACATGAATGGTGCTTCGTGATCATTTGTGCATGGTGTGGAATGGCTGATACGCGTTGCCACCGAGTTGGAACAGCGTGAGTCTGCCTTTTCGTTTCAGTTGTCATCCTGTAAAAAGTGCCCTTTTCTTGGTCTACCCGGTGTCATGTTGGTGCTTTTTATGTGATTTTGCTGCTTAAAATGTGCTCCCTTGTGTGTGCCAAAGGGCTGTCTGGGGTTCTCATGGGCAAAAGGGCTGGGATGTGCCTCAGGAGAAAATACGTTAGATAAGCTTCCTTCAGGCATGAATTATAGGCTGACTGTGTGTTTAGTGTTAACAAATCAACAGGTATATTAAATAAGGTATCTTTGAACAGTAACACATGTGACACAAGGTTACATATTGATTAGCTAACGAAAATGTGACAGAGGTTGGTAGAAACCTAACCCTGAAATTCCCCAGAGCAATGGTTTAATATTCACGAATTCATTGTTTTTGGTGATTTATAGAATGTGTAATGACTGTCAGTAACAAGAATCAACTGTATCTCCTCAGTTTGGTAAACCATTTTTAGAAGCCCGTATTTTCTCAGGTGATTGAACAGCCTTTGAAATGAATTTCAAAGTACAGTATGATGACTTGACTTACAGATTGCAAAGTGATTTTAAGTTTAGTTAACATTCATCATCTCAGGTAGATAACAAAAAAAGGGAAGAAAAATATGAGTTTTCCCTTGTGATGATTAGAGCTGCGTTGTGGGGAGGGACCACCATTCATTTAATCTGGCCTCTCTTGGACCCATGGGTTGTTCCATATCCTTGATAGTTCAAGCCACGTGGCTGTGAATAACCTCATCACAGGTCATTCTGCACAGAGGCAAGTGGTATTGCAGGATAAATTTCTAGAGGTGGACCTGGTAAGTCAACAGGTCTTTGCCTTCGCAGTTTGGAAAGATAGTGGTCAGTTGCTGTCTGGAGCGTCGAGCTCTTTTTTTAATCCCACCAGCAAAATATGAGCATGCACTTTCCCCCTAGCCTTGCCAGTTAGAGGGCTGTCAGATTTTAGAGAATTTTATGAATGTGATGGGTGAGAAATGGTTTTTTGGTTTTATTTGTGTTTCTTTTCTTATGAGGGAGGTTGAGCGTCTTTTTATGTGCCTTCAAGCCTTTGAATTTTCATTCACTTTCTGCCCATTGTCCCTCTCTTCTGTCCTTACTCCTTTCTTTGTTGGCATGAGGAGCAAATCTTGAAATGCACCCTTGCTCCCAGGCTTTGCCTGGGCTCTTTTCACAGGGAGGTGGGGAGGATGGGGACAGGGGCTGGCATTGGGTGGACCGAATGGAGACAAAGTCCTGGCCCCCCATGGAGGCTGCACCCTCCTTTGATGGAGGAACTGGAGCCCCTGATCAGATGTTCATTAAATGAGATAATGCACAGAAACGCTGAGCACAGTGCAGGGCCCATAGTAAATGCTCTGGAAAAGGCTGCAGGACAGCAGACCCATCATCTATGTATCTGAAATAGAGTCTTTACCTGCTGTCCCTGTGGGGGTGCGGGATGCCCTG
Source organism: Meles meles (assembly GCF_922984935.1). Lineage (NCBI taxonomy): Eukaryota > Metazoa > Chordata > Mammalia > Carnivora > Mustelidae > Meles > Meles meles. The sequence goes on along the minus strand of NC_060080.1, from coordinate 52,598,739 downwards.
GAGCTGGCTAAGGGGTATGCCCCTCCCGCCCTCCCCCTGGGGATTCCAAGCACAGGTAGGGAAACAAGCCCCTGGTTTGGATCTAGTTTCCACCTTTGCTGGGCTCCTTGATTGTATAAAGTCCAGTCTTAAGAGCCGGGCTAATCTAAGGCAAGCTGGCTGATGGGATTTGTATGTTTGCTGAATTCTCTTGTTCTCAGATGCTGGTGGCTGGTCCCCAAACCTTGGCTCTCCCGCTACCCTCTCCCCTTCTCCTCCCCATCTTTAATCTTCTAGGGCTCACATTCTTCCAATGGGGCAGGTGGTCTGGGCTGACTGGTAGAGGTTAGTGCCTCAGGGACTAACCCCTGACCCCTGGGAAAGCCAGTCTGGATTCAGGGCCCACACAATAGGGTCATGGCCTTTTGGGAGGGGCGGGAGTGGAGGATTTCCAGCCAGAGGTAGGAAATAAGCGTAGAAGTGCTGTGGAATTCAGGCAATCGCCCTCCATGTTCCCCACACTTCCTTGCTACCACATCCCATGCCACCTAGCTCTGGGGTCTGATTTACCATTGAACTTTTTCTCTGCAATCCCCTGTGTCTGAGGCTTCAAGGCCCCCAGGCTCTTCTGCCCAGCTTGAAGGGTGGTCAGCATGGCAGAGAACAGCCCCTGGCTGATGAGGTGGTCCCCGAGGAAGTCCATAGGCCCCTGAGCTCCATCCACCTGTCCTCTGTGTCTTCCAGCTGTGTAGCAAGATCCTGGAGAAGACAGCCAACCCTCAGTGGAACCAGAGCATCACGCTGCCTGCCATGGTGAGCCTTGCCCCCTCGGGGCCATTCTGGGATCCCCTGGGCTCCCGGCTTCACCAGTATCCTGCCCATATCCTGGACTTCCCCTCCTTTGAAAGAACTCCACCCCAACACGTCTCTCTTCTCTCTTCAGTTTCCCTCCATGTGTGAAAAAATGAGGATTCGTGTCATGGACTGGTGAGTGCTGAGTCTTGGAGTCTTTGGAGGCGGTTATCTTCAGGGGTCACTGGGTCCGTCAGTTCCCCTCAGTTCAGAGCATGTAGTGGAGAATCTGTTTCAGGTGAGGGAGCATCCTCTGCTGGGAGGCCAGAGAAGGAGACGGTGTAGGCTGTTCTTGGGAAGCTTACTCAACAGCTAGGCTCCAAGGCACAGGAGGGCAGCCAGCTAGTACCTGAGATACCTTAGGGCAGGGGGTGCCAGGAAGGCTTCCTGGAGGAGGTGGGGTTTTGATAAGTCCAGGGTGAGGGCACTCCAGTGAGGAGAGGATCATAAGCAAAGCCAAGGAAGCTGGAAAGAACAGAGCTTCTGGGAGGCTGGGCTGTGACCCCCTCCCCGCTCCCACGGGTTGCTAGCATGAAATGGTTTGGGGCCTCTGCAGACTTGGAAGAGGTGAGGGCAAGAGCCACATGGACATCTTAGAAAAGTGCTGTAACACTTGCTGAGCAACTACTGTGTGCCAGGCCCCGAGCCCAGCAAGTGTTTCACATGCGTGACAGCTTGACTCCTGGCTACTTTATAGATGAGTGAGTGATCTATGTGAGGGGACAACTGGGAAGCAGCTGAGGCCGGGATCGAACCCAAGCCGGCTGCTCCCAAAGCCTGTGTTCTTCACCCCTGGGCTGTCCGCTTCCCACTGCGTTAAGGTGTGTGATCTCTCTCACACCTGGAGGGCTGTTAGGGCTCCCACGCATGAGCTCTAGGGCTTTCCATACATCAGGCTTTCCATAAAGAGAGTTGTCCTTTCTCTGCCCCCAAAAAGTCTTGGCCGTGCGGTTCCCAGCGTGTTCTCCTTTGGTCTCTGGCCATGGCACCCCCAGCCAGGAGGGTAATGAGAGACCAGGGAAAACCCCCAGGCCACAGAGCCATTAAAGTGTGCGCCAGTTCCCCAGGCCGAGAGAAAACAGCTTGTGGGAATTAAAGAGGAAAGCAGCAGCCAGGAGGGCCGGGAGGGAGAGGCCTCTAGGGCCCTGACCGCAGGTATGTTCCGTGGGCCAGCGGTCGGGGGGGAGAGCTGAGCTCTCCATCCCCTGACCCACCTCGGCCTCTCTGCCCACGGTGCATGCGTGCACCTGAGCGCGCCACGTGATGGGGGCCGATGGCTGTCGGCGTGTCTGCGGGTCTGCGCGCGTGGACACCTGGGTGCGCATGCGCTCGTGCACGTGGGTGCGGTATTGTGTGTGTGTGTGCGTGCGTGTGTGTGTGTGTGTGTGTGTGTGGCGGCTGGGCCTTGCCCCGGGCGGTGTGAGCTCTGTCAGAGGCATCAGCACACTGTACGATCCAAACACATTATGGAATCTGGTGGTTGCATCTCTGGTTTGGGTTGAAGTGGCATTTTTATTGTGAGTCTATTTTCAGACTTGCTGTATTTTCCAAAAGCAACCCCAAGCCCCAAAGCCCAACTCTTGGCCAAAAAACCGTTCTGCTGCTGCAAGTTCCTACCCAGAAAAGTGCTCCTCCCCCCACCCTCCCGCCTCCCGAAAACGCAGATAAACTTTTGTTATTACCTGAATCCTGGAAATACGATGTGGTCCACATGGCCTTTTCCCTGTAACTTAATCTTCCCTTCAGTTCTTTAATATTTGATTTTTTTGTTAAAGAACAGAAACTCAAAAAGCTACTTCCACCCCCATGAAAACAGAATCTCTCTCCTCCCATTTTCTTGCCTTTCTCACCAGGTTCAGATAAGACGAGAGGTGAGAAGTCCCATTCCCCTCCCAGTGCCGCTCTTTTCCAGGGGTGGGTTGTGAAGGCAGTTTCCCGAAGCCATCAGCTGCCACTCAGCTGGCGTTGATGAGCTTACTGTCGAGTGTTTAAGGAAATTTTTACTTTCCAGAGCTTATTAACATCATTCATCAGGAAAATGGTTGAAGATCTCTGCTGACAATGCATGCACTCTTCTAGTTAGTCCCTGCCCGGATGAAACACTTTAAATCAGATTAATCACCGCCCCGGGAAGTTCAGAGAGGAAGGGAGGGAGCGGCAGAGATCAGGCATCTAATGGGTATCAGATTTAAGAGGAAAATAAAGACATCTTTCCCAAGTGTGTCTTTCCAACAGGGCTTGGGTGTGTTGTCGCCGGAAGCAGGCCTGTGACCAGGGTACTCACAGGAGGAAGACAGACCCAGGGAAATTTCAAGGAAGAAGATGGGTCTGGCCCAGCCTGGTGTTTCTCAACTTAACACTATGACATTTTGGGCCAGAAAATTCTTTGCTGGGGGAGACTGTCCTGTGCATTGTAGGATGTTTAGTAGCAATGGTGGCTTCTCTCTACTGCTTCCCCCCAACGCCCAGCTCCCAAACTGTCTCCAGACATTGCCAGATGTCCCTCAGGGTTGAAATCACTGGATTGAGAATTCTTGCTCTAGCCCGACAGGAAGCAGTGGGCGGCTGCAATCAAAGCTCTGGTTCCCGTGTCAGGCATATCTGGCTCAAACCCTGGTTTTGCCATCTTGGCAACCTCTGTCTTGTCGTTCGAAATTGGGGCTAATGGTAGTGCCTGCCTCATAGGCCAAGGGGGAGTTAGAGCTAATTCATGTGACGATGTTAGCATACCGCTGGGCTTTCAGTTGGTGCTCAATAAATGCCAGCTATTCTGTATATTATTGTCAAGGGGGCAGGTGTGGAACATAGAGGAAGAGGCTGCATGGATATTGTTAGCTAATGGGCTTATCAATGATAGCTAGTCTGCTCAAACTGCTACGCACAGTCTCCTATGCTGGTTGGGGAGGGGAGAAGTCTTCCTCCTGGGAAGCTGGACAGGGACAGGCGCCCCTATTGTAGACTGGAGCAGCATGGGCCATAGCAGGAGAACTGGACCAGGAGTCAGGACATCTGGGTTTCAGTTCTGGCTCTGCCCCTCCTCCAGGTTGACTGTGGGCTAGGACCTTCCATTTCTGAGCCTCAACTTGCTCATCTGTGGAATGGAAAGGGGAATAAAAATAGCCATTCCTCCAGGTTCCTGAGAGAGACCTTTGAGATAAAAGAGGTTAAAATTGTTTTGTCCACACAAAGTCAGATATAAGGTGTAATTGTGGAATAACTAATGTAAGCTCATTTAAGACTGTGGCCTTGGAGACAGTTTCTTCCCTGTCGCCCGGTTTTCTCCTGGTCTGGGTATTTCTTGAGGTTCTGGAACTTGGCTCTCCATGGGTCTGGGGGTCTGGCTCTCTGAGCAGCTTCCTGCTCCCTCGCCCTGGCTCCTGCCTCTGGCCTCTTTCCTTTCAACCTGCAGATGTCTCCCCAGACATTCAGGCTGGCAGCCCAGTGTTGGCTGGCTGCTGGGATGCTGTGGTCGGCCAGATGGACTAGTTCCCTCCAGAGGAGTCTTGGGCAGTGCTTTCTTTCCAGTCTCTTCTTCCCTAGGATTACCAGGCCTCAGTAACATACCCAGTGTGAAGACAGGCACCCCTAAAGATGTATAACCAGGGCCCTCTCCTCCCAGAGTGGGCTGTGGCCTGCAGCCGCCCCACTGTGCTCAGGTCCCCTTTGCCCCTATTCTAGGGACCGCCTCACCCACAATGACATCGTGGCCACCACCTACCTGAGTATGTCGAAAATCTCTGCCCCTGGAGGAGAAATAGAAGGTAAGTTCCCCTTCTTTGTTCTGTCCTCTGGTCCCCTGCACTCTCCCCTGACTCACCCCTACCTGTCTTGTAGCTCTAGTTTTGAGAGTGCAGAAAAGGGAATATTAATTATAAGGCCTTCGCAGCCCATTTTCCATAAAGAAGGACTGTGGCCAATTTGAATGGGCTTACGGCTATTTGGGATTCTGTACACCTTGGCTGGTGGGATACCCCGCTGACTGGTACAGAGAGGATCATTCAGTCCCACAGTTAACTTCGGTGGCTGGAGCTGTGCCCCGTGCCAGGTTCTAGGATGGCCAACTGTGCTCCAGCAGCTTCTATATTGAAATAGCTTTTATTGGCCAGTTAAAAAGTAGGCCATGATCATTTAGTAAAATTTTGAAGATAATGAAGAAGAATATGAAACTTACCCATAAAATTCCTCATCTGCTTACCCCCCAGACAAGAGCTAATTATTAATATTCTGGGGGTTTTTCGTGTGTATGTATGTATATGTACACATACACATGTATGTGCAATAAAACATATTTTGAAACAATTGTTTTGAAAATTGCTTTTTGCCACTTGGCAATACAACAGAGATGTTGTATTCATGTTATTAAATATTCTTTTACAATATCATTTTAAATGAATACACATGTTCTGTTGTGTGGGTATACCATAGTCCACATTCACTAGTTAATGATGAATACTCAGGTGCTTTCTAATTTTTCTACATTAAAAAGAACTAAATTTTATTGAATATTTTTGTAGCTGAATCTTTATACAAGTTGTGATTTTTTTGAATGAATACCTAGAAGTGGAATTGCTGTACCAAAGTATTTGTACATTTTAAAGTGATTTGTAAATCACTTCGAAAAGACTGGACTAATGTCCACTTTGGTCACTCACATAAGCTTCTTTTGCTGTACCTTTACCAACACAGGGTAAAATAATATTAAAAAAGAACTTTGTTAATTTGATGGGTGAATTTCATTGTTGTCTTAATTTTCATTTCATCAGTAGCCAATAAAGTTGATGAACACAAATTTAAACATATTTTAATAATTAATTTATATTTACATATTATATATATTTATAAACTTTATATTTATTCTATTATAAATTGCCTGTTCATTGTCTTGTCCATATTTCTGATGGTATGTTTGTCTTTTTCTCATTATTTTGTAAGTGTTCTGTATATGTATGGATATTAACTATCTGCCTGTCATATAAGTGGTAAATAATTCTTGTCTGTTTTATTTTACCATTTAGTAGGACTTGATGCATGGAAATTTATAATTTTTATGTAGCCAAATCTGTTAACCTTTTCCTTAGCCAATAAGGCAAGGATATAACATTACTTTTTTCCACAATTGTTCTTTGGTAATACCAACAGTGTATATTGAATAATCTTTTGCTTATATTTAGAAATGCCACCTTTATCCCCTGCTAAATTCCTAAATGTGTTCTTGGGCCTGTTTCTTGATTTTCTGTTACCTTTAATTGGTATGTCTGCTTGCTGTTTCTTAGGTTTTGGTATCTGGGTAATGCTGGCTCTGTGAAATTAATTGGAAAGACTTAAAGTCTTTTCTAACATCTGGACCAGTTTATATAACATAAAAATATAGTCTTTTGAGGGTTTGAAAGAATTCACCCATAAAACCAGATGGGCTGGGTGCCCTTTTTGAGTTGGTATAGCACTAGCTCTTTAAAAACTTTTCAGTTTCTCCTGTGATCACTGTTATTTTTAGTTTGTTACTTTTATGATAGTCAATTTTGATAATTTATATCTTCCTAGAAGTGTATTCACTATGCTGAGGTCCTCTAATTTATTTGCATATTTTTTGTAGAGAGCCCTCTTTTATAATTTAAACAATTCTTTCTACCAGTGGTATTGTCCCCTTTCTTATTTTTAATGATATGTGTTTGAGTTTTCTTTCTTTTTTCTTGATTAACCTTGTTACAAGCTTCCCCCCTCCTAGCCCCATCACATGCGTGTGTGTGCATGCGCGTGCACGTGCACACGGACACACACACACACACACACACACACACACACACACTCTTTGTTGGACTTTCCAAAGAATTTGGATTGATTTATCAGTTCTAATATTTTTTCTTCAGTTTTTGATTTTTTATTTTCTAATTTCTATTCTCTTATCTTTTTACTCTCATCTCTAACTCTCTTCAACTTATTTTGTTGTTTCTTTTTAAGACTTTCTAATTAACGTCTTGGACTTATTTGGTTTCTGCCTCATAGATCACGCTTTTGGCCTTCAGCAAACCCCAAGGTTATATTGAACTCCCTTTTTATTTATTTTTTTTTTTACATTTAAATATTTAGTCTTTTGAATTTATGTAGGTGCACTTTCCAAGAGCAGATTTTAATTTTTTTGTAGGTGGTCTACTTTTATCTAACTAGATGCTGCTTGTAGAAATGCATGTTTTTTCTTATGGTTAAATTACTTTGATGTATCCAGGGGCAGGACTCTTTTCATTGAATCTTGTCTGAGACATGCTGAATTCTTTGAGTTGAGTTAGAATAATTTATTCTAACGTGGGAATAAAGGCAGGGTGGGGTAGGGATCAGAGCAGGAGCTCTGGACCAGGCAGCTTGGGTCCCAATTCTGTTTCTTTGTAGCTGAGTGAGTCACTCCTCTTTCACTAGTCCTGGCCTCATAAGGTTGTTGTAAAGATCCAGTGAGATTATAAATGTAACATTCTTAGAGTGTCTGGTATACATGAAACCCTAAAGTAAAGTAACGTTTGCTGTGTAGTATCATTATTATTGGCTTTCTGCATCACTAATCTGATTTTTTCCCCCTGTACCAGTTCTCCTGACTGCTTTCCATGTGGTTTAAAATTGGCCATTGCATTTTTAGTTTCTTGTCCCGCCTTCTTTTCCCTTTGTCATTCCTTTGATATTTCCATTTTCTTTTTGGTCTGTTCTCTCCCAGAAGTTTTACTTTGTTCCATAAAAGCGACATCTTCTTGCACTCTGTTGAGAATTCCAAATCATTTCCCGAGACTTTCGGGTAAATGTTCTCTGGAATCTTACAGATGCTGTTTCGCCATCTTGACTGGTGCTCTGTGAATCTTCCTTTCTCCTTAATTTACTCTCTAGCAAGTCCTGGTCAGTGTTGGTGTCTTTCTACAGATGGGTGCATTGTTCTCTGTCCATCCATCTTGACAAATCTATACCTGGAGCATGAGCGAATGTGCCCAGTTTCTGGAAGATTCCACCTAGTGCTCCTGAAGTTGAACAATCCCTTTTTCTAGGTTCTCTGAAACATGAACCCCCCTGCCCACCTTTTAATTATAGAAAATTCAAACACACCTGAAAATACAGAATCGGGCAGTGGAATTCCAGGCGTCCTCATACAGCTTTAATATCTAGCTGCTCTCTGCCATTCTAACTTCATCGTTGATACTTTTAATTGGCAAAATACACAAAAATTGCCTTCCACAGGGCCCTGCTGGGAAAGCCCCTCCTGCCCCTGACCCTCCCCCTCTCAAATGGGAACAGTCATCCCAGGAAGGATGCAGTTTCCCGTCTCTGGCGCTGCTCAGATCATTTGTGAGAATGGCTATTTTGGATGGATAGATAGGAAAATTTGATGTGGAGGGCAGTGCGTCATGAGGATGGGATGGGAGATAGGGCATTCTGGACCCCTTGCAGATCAAAACTCCTGGTATGGAAGGAATCTTCTCCAGTTTTCCCATTGGTGCTATCCCCCACCCTTAGAATCCAGGGCCAGACTGTTCTGGTAGAAGCACAAAATGACCTTCTGACTCTTCTCCGATGGCTACTGTTTCAAGAGGCTACGGCTGTGCCTGCCACCAGCTGCTGGAGGGAGAATTTAGATTCCTGTCTCCCATCAGTCTTCATTTCTGTTGGTGATGTTGGCCTGGATCTTTTTCAGGGTCACTGTGAAGGTTTTAATGGGAATGTGAGGAAGATGTTTATTTGGCCACTAGATGGCGCTCAGGTCATGGGCAAAGAGGGAGGCCTTTGAAGGTGGGTTCCTCCTCTCCCATCGATTGTTTTCAGAATAAAGGAGAATCTTCCTGCAACTATGGCGAATCAGGGTTAAATGTGTTATTAAGTAGCTTGATTTCTGAAACAATACAAGCGTGTAATTTACTGCCCAAAATGGAGCCGTGTTTCATGATGCTTCTGGAGTCCCTTCCTTCAGAGGCGCGTCTCTTTCTGAGACACTAGTTAGCGTTTGCCTTGCTCCCTGCCTAGCTTCTCCCATGTGTCCCGAGGGCACCTCAGGACGTGTCACTATGACTTTCCTTTCAGTTGTTCGTCTTTTTGCTTCACACGAGAGGGATCCAGCCCACCTGGTCAATGCACAACACTGTTTTCTCACACCCCCTACGCCCCAGCTCGACCAAACTGTAAAAACCAGTTGTTTCTCTTTATCCCTCCACCTCCTCGTTCACCAGAATATTTGGCCCGACCAGGAGTTTTTGTTTTCATGTTTGTTTTTCTTTCCAGTGAGGACAGGACCGAATAGTAGCCTCTTAAGCACGTCTGCCCACAAGTTTGCCTGGGCACACTTAAGTATTCCTTGGACCCTGTGCTCCGAAGCAGTTAGTAAAAATTTTGTTTTCGAAAAAGGAGTGATTTCCTTAGAAGCTGTGGTTCTTTCAAAACGTAACAGGCACATGAGACCCATGAAACGACACAGATTCGAACTTTATACCTATGGAAATCATACTGCAAAGATGGCACTTGTAGCCTATAGTTTTTTCTAAGAAAACCAAAGTTTTTTGTTTTAGGTGTTTTTTGTTTTGGTCTTTGGAGCTCAGATGATGATTTCCCAGCTGTTCTCGGCCTCTCCTCCGGTCTGGCTCCCGCTGGTGTCAGGCTGCCCAGCTGTGGGCATGAGAGATGTGCTGGGAGAGGGAGCAGGCAGGGCTGGCAGCAGGAAGTGGCCTCGGCTTCTCCAGGAGGAGACGTGGGTGTCCATGGACGCTGCAGGGCTGTGACATGTGGCCCACAAGGCCAGGGTGGCCTGCTTCTGGTCTTCTCTGACTCCCCCAGGTAAGAGAATTGGGCTTGATGGCTCAGGCCACAAAACCGAGACTAGTCCTCCGTGTTCTGGGGCTTCAACAGCCCTGGTTCTCTGGGCTTGGAGAAAACCCAGCAGGACACTTGGGTTTTGGCGGAGGACTGAATGGTGGCTTTGTGTGAAACCAGCCGCTTTGCCCTTGACTTTATGAGCCGTCTGCAGACACAGAGGAGAGAGCCTGGGATGATCCTCAGGACCCTGGAGACCTGTGGCCCTGCCCCCAAATTAGGAATTGTTGGTCAAAGTTGTCAGCAGAGGCATGTCTTACCCCGTGCCCAACACTGGGCCTGATTAGGTTTGTCGAATGAGCGAAGCAGTGAGTGAAGGAATGAAGGGATTCATGAAAGGTGCCCCTGGGAAATAGGCCGGTTGGCAGCCACCTACTCATTTGTCCTGGACCCCAAAGGTATGTTTTGGTCAGATGGCTGGCAGGGTTGGGGGACATATGTCTAGGCTGGCCTACCAGTTAACCGCCAGAATTCAGAGTTGGTATGTGGATGTGAAGCCAAGTTCTCCTTTGCAAGAAGCACGTGGTGGTCAGAGCTGTGACCTTGGCCTCATTAGCCTGAGATAACTGGCCAGGTCTGTTTGTAATCATTGGGAAGGAGCTTAAAATGGAATCTGTTTCCTTCCGGTGGGCCCCGGCTGCTGCTCTCCTCGGCGTTGCAGCTGTGCCGTGCTGGTCCTCTCGCTATGGCTGAAAGCTCCCCTATGACCAGGGGCCTGGCTCCCTCACTGATGAAAACCTATTCCTGTGGATATGAAAATGACCATGAATTATGGCTTCTGCAGCTCTGACTTCTGCTAGCCGGCATTCCTTTCGGAGGCCTGGCTGCAGAGAGCTGTGGGGCTGGGTCGCAAGGCCTGGGCCCCCTGTAGCCAGGTCTTGCCCTTCTGATGTCTTCTGCACCAGTGGGGCAGCCCTGACCTTGTATCTGTACTTCCATGTTCCCCTTCTCTCCCGCCTCCCCTCTTTTTCTCTGTGTCTCTACTCAGTCTTCCTTCATGGCATTTTGCTCAACTCTTGGCTCTTAACTACAGTCGTGGGGCTATGGGAAAATAGTCATAGGTGAATTTTGGGGGAGGAGACAAATAGGTAAAGATGACCAATGAATGAAAATAATCAAAGATTTCACCAGCTGTCTCCACAGGCTGGGTCAAGGCCCCAGACCTGGTTACACTCAGCTAGTTGGAGGAGGAAACAGGGAGGGTCAGAATGCAGGAAGAGGCTGAAATCAGAGAGGACCACTGAAATCAGGAGACTGAAGGGTGCCCACCCCCTGTGGGGTGTCTTAGATCTGCTTAGAAGTGAGAGACAGATTCCCAGAGCCCAGAAGTTTGCTAGAGCATGTCCTTCCTTGCTTCTCTCATTTCTTGCTTCTCCTTCCTTGCTTCCTCATTTCTAGACATCCCTTACCAGCATTCAGGGACACATCCAAGTGTGTAGAACCTTCAGCTAATGGGCAGTGTCTGGCACTGTGCTTCCCTTGAAGTGGCAGGTGCCTGAAGCCTGATCCCAGTGCCTGCTGTTGTGAAAATGCAACATGGTGCCCTCAGTGGCAATCTTGAAAGTGGCCACTAGATGGAGATGTTGTACCTTGAAACGCCATTGCACCGTGACCTTGGTCGCAAGCGTCAACCTGCTTGTTGGGTGGAGTGCTGGGTGTGCCTGGGGACTGTTCAAGTTTCCCCCACCCTTTCTTTGTGTCTGTACTTTGTTTCCCTCACTTATTGGCTATAATATAGAAAAAAAGCAGTTTCTTTTTAGTGTTATTACTCGAATGTAGTGAGTCAAGTTTCAGGTTCCATTTTCATTTTCAATTGGCAAGCAGAGCACGTACATACGTAGGCAGACAGTGGTGGGGAGGGACCTCAGGGCTCACCTTGGCGTTAAGGGCTGTGTCTGGCTGGGGGTGGGGTAGGGGGGATGGAGGGGTTGTGGGAGGTGGCACTGTGATAACTTTATGATGAATTCACATCTGGGGCCTCGGGCCACATTTGTTTCCCACACGGGAGCTGTCTGTCTTTCCATCTGTCTGTCTGCCCGCTCTCCATCCACCCGCCTCTTCACGTAACCAGTCCTCCTCTCAGTCATGTCCATCCTAACCCCTTTTCCATTTCTTTACGCTTCAGAGGAACCTGCAGGTGTGGTCAAGCCTTCTCCAACCATGGACCGTATGTGCTTCCCCCCTGGGGATGGCAAAGGGGTGGGCTTTGGGGTTGTAGCTGGAGGGGAGAGGGTGCTGGTTGCTGGGACGTTTCTGATTTGCCTGAGGTGGGGCTGAGATTTACCACCACTGGTCTGTGAGCTTACCTTTGGCTTTTACCTCTCAAAGGAGGTTGAATATGAAAATTGCTTGGAATGCTTTAAAGACAATTCCCCTCCCTGTCCTCACTGCCCTGCTTCCCAGCCCTTTCCTGAACCTGCTGGGCTCCAGCTCGGGCTCAAATGAGTCCACTCTCTTAGGCAGGGAGCGGTGGGATGCGGGCCTGGGTAAGACATCTTGGGGACCAGGAGGAGGTCAGGGTGAGTGGAAAACTCTTGAAGTTCACAAGGTAAATCATAATGGAGATGATTAGTACACATAATTATAAAGCCCGTGTTAGTTTCCTCAGCCTGGGCCTCCCACCTCAGTCCCAACTGCCAGAGCCCTGGGTGTGCTGGGAACCTGGGGGAGAGCCATGACGGTGACTGGGGCCAGCTCTGTGGGGAGGCACGCTCCTGCACTCTGGTCGGCAGGATCTCTTTCTCCAGCCCTGTCTTTGCCCGCCCCGCATCAGCCCAGGGCCTTGGCATGCAGGGGGGACTCGGGTTCACAGCTCCTGTCCTTAGGTCTGGGTCTCAAGCATTTCCTTGCTGAGGCCATTTATTCTGTGCCTGCCTTGCTGCATCCTTGCTCCTATGGATTGGATCATCCCAGATGATTCCTGCTCGTGGGTCCACTTCCCACTTGTGGCATTCTGGGAACAGCCTCTCCCCCCACTTCCTCTGGAAGAGACACCCTGGCTTTGCAGGGTTCTCAGAGTCTGTTCAGTAAAATCCTGTCCTGGAAAACTTGGTCTTCGGCTGGAAAATCATGACATAACAACAGAGGGCCTCTGAAAAGGAGGGAAGTGACGTAGAGAAAAGATTTCCCTCCTCATTGGTGGGATTCGCCTTTTCACTCTCCTCCAACCTGTTCCCCTGAAAGGTGGTTCTTTGCATAATGTGGGGAGGGAGAGAGAATGCTAGCATGAGTCGGACTGTTAGGTAATCTGTCTCGACTTCATAATGACAAGGGGGTGGTGAGGAGGACATGTGCCCCAGGGGTGGGGCAGGGGACTGCCTTGTGGGTTGGGACATCTGACCAGGTCCCTGCCCTCCCTCCCCCGGGGGTGGCTTCTCTGGTCACTCTGGAACCTCTTTTGTGCCTCCCCAGACTCCTGGGCAGAAGGGAGTGGGGACACAGGACAGGGTGCAGCCTGAGAGGAGCAGGGCAGTGGGGGGCCCTGAAGCCCAGCTTTGCATGCTGGCTAAGTGCGTGCATGGGCTTTGAGCTCAGAGCATTGTGGGTGATGCCACTCTGTGGTGAGGTGTTCCTTTGCATCCCTGAGCCTCAGTTTTCTCATCTGTAAAATGAGTTAATAAAAGTAATAAACATCTCTACGTTGCGGCAGAGTGGTGAGGATTTGGGGGCCTACAGGAGACAAAGGTCAGTGTCAGGATTCTTCACGCCCTTGTGGGTGCTGCATCCATGTGTGTTCAGGGAACTGAGGGCCAGGGATGGGCTCAGGCCTGAAGCTGGCTGGGTTGAGCCCTAGATGGCTCCACGGAGCTGGCCCCTCTGACCCCCACTTGTGTCACCCAGTGGACGACCATCTGGGCTTCCTCCCCACCTTCGGGCCCTGCTATGTCAACCTCTACGGCAGCCCCAGGGAGTTCACCGGCTTCCCGGACCCCTACGCAGAGCTCAACACGGGCAAGGTGAGCGCACCAGCACCCCCGCACACCCAGATCCCCGTGTCTACATGTAGGGAGGGGCCTTGCAGCCTGGGCAGCGTCTGCTCCGGTCCAGACTACAAGGGCTTGAGAGGACCTGGGGCCAGACAGCCCCCACTTCAGAGAACCCTCCTTCCGCCTGGCCCCCTCCTGGGTGCTTCTTCCTTCTCCCTCCCCTTTGCTTTTCCTTCAGGGCCAGCCTGACCCTCTTGTCCCCTCATTTTCCTCGTCCCCGAGGGACCCAGGGCTCATCCATTCATCTCTCCCCTGGCTGGGCTGGAGTCTGGTACTGATCATCTGGGTGGCTTGTCACGTGCCCTGAACTCTCTGGGCCTCCGTTTCCTTATCTGCAGAGTGATGGGGGGAGCCCAGGGCCCTGCTGGTCACCTAGGAGAGGAGCAACTTCAGGGCCATATTTTCCTTTCTTTCCTTTCCTTCCTCTCCTTCTCTCCAACCCCCCTGCTCCTGGTGACCCAACCCCTCTTAGGGAGAAGGCGTCGCCTACCGAGGGCGGCTTCTGCTCTCCCTGGAGACCAAGCTGGTGGAGCACAGCGAGCAAAAGGTGGAGGACCTCCCTGCTGATGACATCCTTCGGGTGGAGGTGAGGGGCGTGGCTCGGGAAGGGGTGAAGGCAGTGGCAGCCAAACAGGGCTGGCTCCTACTGTCATGGTGGGGGGAGGGCTCAGCTCCACCCACGGTCTGTGCCTTTACCCCTCTGGGCCTCAGTGCCTCAGCTGTGACGCGCCAGGAAGACCACGGCTACCCCGTGTCCCTGAGGAATGTTCAGAGGCTCAAAGAAGATAAAGGAGAATATTTTACAAGCCTAGAGCTTGATACAGAGCGAGAGGCCCATTTTATAACAATGATGTAGAAGCAGCTGACACTTACTCATCCCTCCCCGTGTGTCAGAGGCTGTGCTATGACCCTTGATGTCACAGCGTCCCCCCAGCAGCTGGGAGGTGGCTGCGTCCAGTATCTCCATTTCACAGATGAGGACCCTGAGGCTCAAACATACCAGAGCAGCAAAGCGGGAGAGCTGAGCCTTGTGCCCAGGAGGCAGCTGGATGGAGTCTGTGTGATGGTAAATCTTTCAGACTCTAGCCAGAAAGCGCAGGTCTGAATCCTGGCTCCACCACTTACCAACTCTAGCACTTTCCTTGTCAACGAAGCAAGGGTCATAAGTATACTTACCTCCTAAGACCGTTGCGAGAATTACATTGACTCAAAGCCCTATGTGATGAGCGGTCAATAAGCGTTAGCTGTTACTACTGTTTACGACATTCCACAACCTGGTCGTGTAACCCTCTTCTCTCTGCCTTCCGTGGAGGGGATGGCAAAGTCCTCTTGGTTCAGACCAGGCTGTGCGATCGAGAGCCTGCCATGTCCTCAGCCGTGAGCCCGATGCCCAGAGGGGACATTCCTCCCCAGCACAGGGCAGCCTGTGTCTACCGCACAGCTGGAGGGCGTGCTGGGGACCCCGAGTGGCACGGGGTGGGAGCTCTGGGCAGCGGCCCCTTTTGAATGGCAGATGCAGGAGACCAGGCTTCCCCCAGGGTGGGGTTGGGGGGGCGGGGGTGGTGCCATGGCTGCTGGTTTGGATTAAGGAGCAGCATGACCTTGGAGGAGCAGACCTTATTAGAGGAACATGGCCAAACACACAGGCCTGGAATGAGTTTGCTCAGTTAGTAACCAAATCTGGGCACTGCTGCTTAGCTGGACCATCCACCACCCATCCGTCCAGCCAGGGTTTACTGGGCGCCAGTCACGGCCAGGGCCTGCCAGACATGTGACCCCTCCCCACCCCAGTGTCTTCCTTCCTCCTCCATGACCTGTCAGCTGCCCTTTCTGCCCCCAGAAGTATCTCCGGAGGCGCAAGTACTCCCTCTTTGCCGCCTTCTACTCGGCCTCCATGCTCCAGGACGTGGATGATGCCATCCAGTTTGAGGTCAGCATTGGGAACTACGGCAACAAGTTTGACACGACGTGCCTGCCGCTGGCCTCCACCACGCAGTACAGCCGGGCGGTCTTTGACGGTGAGGTGGGGGGCTGTGTGCCTGGCTGGGACCTGGGCCACAGAGCAGGGGGCCCAGCCCGACATCCTGCTTCTCCTGCAGAGCTAGCTGCCGGAGGCCCACCCACAGGCCCCGGCCCAGGCAAACCAGTTTGGGGTGACTCCCTGCTCTGTGCCCCTCTGTGCCATTCCGCACTCCCCGCTCCCATCTAGGTGGCTGTCTGCTGCCAGAACCATGCAGAAACAGGCTGTGGTCGGCACTGCTCCTGACCTAGGGCCGTAGCTGATTTTCACGGTGGCTCTCCCGAGTCACCTAGAGATTTTGGAGAGCTGGGTTTCCCAGGTCCTTCTAGCAATCCCTCTGGGTGTGCTCAGGAGCCCCTCCGAGAGCGGCAGCTGTTTGTTCAGCAGACGAAGGGAGCTCAGGTGCCCTGTTTGGCCACTAGGGAATGTTGGCCACTCATGGATGTCCTGGGGGTTCTTAGTGGGAGGGAGCAGGAGTCTGAATCAGTCCTGGCCTTGGTCCCCTTCCCACCCACCCCTGCACTCCTGGCTCAGGACCAGGCCCGTCGTG
Organism: Meles meles; assembly: GCF_922984935.1. NCBI lineage: Eukaryota > Metazoa > Chordata > Mammalia > Carnivora > Mustelidae > Meles > Meles meles. The sequence goes on along the minus strand of NC_060080.1, from coordinate 52,582,520 downwards.
TCCTTCCAGGGTGCCACTACTACTACTTGCCGTGGGGCAACGTGAAGCCTGTGGTGGTGCTGTCTTCCTACTGGGAGGACATCAGTCACAGAGTTGAGACTCAGAACCAGCTGCTCAGGATGGCGGACCGGCTGGTGAGTGGAAGCTGCCTCACACCTGCACCCTCCTTGTGCCCCACCCTGCCCCCATGGGTGTCCATAGACCAGGCCCCCAGGGGTGCACGAACTTACACAAAGCTATGCGCATAGACTCTCAGGGTGCCTGGGGTCCCTTGTGTCCTGACCGTGGCCTGCCAGTTTGGAGATGTTGTCCTGCTAGCGGGAAGGGAGGAGAGGGAGTGTGAATGATCAGGGGGCCCAGGGAGGTAGGAGACAGTGCAGAGAAGGAGCTGAAAAGAGCCAAGCGGGAGCAGTGGGGCGGAGCCTTGTACCCATTCGTGCTTGCATGCATCCATGCATCCTCCTGCCACATGCCAGGGTTTGCGCTGGAGGCCTGTAGCCACAAGGGAGACTTGGACGAGGAGCTGCCCTGCCTTCAGGAGTCAGTTTAGTAAAGGCAAACACAGGCTCACCCACACTCTCGCACAAAGGCTCCAGGTCCAGGGGCAGGTGACACTCCAGGACACAGTGAAGAAGCCTGGGCACTCCGAGGAGGGAGAGGGCCAGGAAGCGGCAGGAGGGCGTTGTGGAGGCGGCGAGGAGAGGGGAGGCAGGAACCCTGTTAGGGTGCCATGGCAGTGGTCCGGGAGTGATGACAAGGCATGGGGCAGGAGGGGACCCTGGGGACAAAGCTGCAGGACTTGGGTTAGAAGGACTTGGTGGTTGAGGAGTTGGGAAGGCAGGAGAAGTGGAGTGTATGAGGTCAAGCAGGAAGTTGTGTTTTGGAGGTGACTTGGGAGTTCCCTGGGGGGTTTCCTGTGGATGCGGAGAGCTGAGGACCCAGGGGCTCGGCCAGAGAGTGGAGGAGAACTAAGTGGACAGAGGCGGAGAGACTAAGGGTGGGGAGCTGCTGATCCTGGAGGGGTGGGTGGCTAGGCTGTTTCTGCATGTGCTTGACATGGAGCGTAGCCCACGGGAACCTGGGGGAGGCAGGTGTGGCCTTGGTTTGGGAGTCAGGAGCAGTGTGGTGGAGGGAAGGGGTTACTGAAGCTCCGGCTTGTCTGTGGCTGTGGAGGTGAGCACAGCGAGGACGATGGGGCGGGGGAAGGGAAGGACGGTGTTCTCGGAGGGGAAGGGAGGGGATGCCCGCCTGGGTGAAGGCATGGTGGCCAGCCTTCCTGAGACTGGCACTCTTGCATAGGGAGGGGACCAGCCAGCACCCAGGTCCTGGAGGTCTTGGAGTCCTTGCTCTGCAAGTCCAGACTCCGTCTTTTGGGGTGGTCATTCTTTCACAGGATGTTCCCTGAGGGCCGCGACTGTGTGTTCTTTCCAAGTCCTGTCCTCAGAATGGCATATGCTCAGGGAGGCCGATGGGTGGGGAGGGGACCTGAGGGGTCTGAGGAACAAGCCTTTGACCTGACAGGTTTTCTGTGAGAGGTCTCCAAGCTCTGGGCTGAGGTCCGTGGAGACTGCCACTGACCAGCTCCAGCAGGAGACACATGTGACCTGGGAGGGACTGGGCCACGCGTTTGGAGAGGGAACTCTGTGTTATTGGAGGTGGTCTCAGTGTTCCTGGAGGCAGGAGAGGATCAAGGGTGCTAGGGCTGGGGAATTGGGGAGGGATAGAATGTTCCAGGTGGGGACCGGTGTGGGCTCAGAGGGTCCCTCACCTGTGAGATGGCAGACTGGCTCGAGGGACCCCGGGAGGAGCAGAAGGCAATGGTATTGTGTGGGAGTCTGCACACAGTGCTCAGGTCCTTGTGACCAGGCCTATCAGTGGAGTCCCAGGCTTGGGAATTCCTATCCGTGTGGTGTGGGGAGCCCTGGAAGGTTCTCGAGGTGAAACAACTCCTGGCTTGTTGCATCTGGGCTCTGCATTCTCTGTTCTCACTGTTCTCTCCCTCAGTTCAGGGCGTCAGGTTCAGATTTCGGCGACAGGGCCCAGGGGCTGGGAGGCTGTTGTATACCCTCCACCCCGCCACTACAGTCCCAACCCTTGCCTGCCTGTTCCACAGGAAGCTGGCCTGGAGCAAGTCCACTTGGCCATGAAGGCGCAGGGCAACACCGAGGACGTAGACTCCCTGTTGGCTCAGTTGTTGGATGAGCTCATCTCAGACTGCAGGTAGGGGGTGCCTGGCACCCACACGCCCTTCCCTCCTGGCTCAGCAAGGCCCTTTCCCTGCGAGTGCTCGTGTGTGGCGGTGAGCGGCGGCACATCTCCCCAGCCACGCTTGGCCAGCCGTCCAGCCTGCGCTGAGTCCAAAGGTGGTGCAGCCAGCGCGGGGAGTTGAAAAGGTGACATTTAGAGCAGGTCATAAATCTCCCTGCAGCAGCAGCAGCTGTGGGCCTGGGGCGGACCAGCTCACCTGAATGGGGAGCATTGTGTCTCTGATCCCCGACCTCTTAGTTCCCTGATGGAATCTCCAGGAGGAGCTGGCTGGTGGGGCTGACGGCGCCCCTCCTTCCCAAGGCCACGTTGAGGACCACGGCTTCCAGTTAGCCTTCTGTTGACTTCAGGAAAAGAGGGCTCTGGGGGTGATGCAAAGTGGGGGTGCTCAGAGATCCAGCAGAAGGGGAGGCATCTCAGCATCTCCCCCAAAGCTAGGAGATTTGGGACAGGCTACCCACCTGCTCTGAGCCTTGCTTTCCTCATCTTCAACCCCACGTTAAGAATAACTGCTTTTAATAGCACAGAAGCAAAATGCTTGGCACTTTAGAAAGTATGTAATAGATGCTGGCTATAATTACCATTAGGAAGAAGCGTCAGGAGACTTAGGTCTTGTCCCTTTAACCAGCGTTGTGGCTTCCAGCAGCTTCACTTCTCTGGACCTCAGTTTTCTCAACTATGAAATGGACTTCATGATACATAGTTGCTTTTCTACTATCTTTGGGGTTAAAGGTTAATGTAGGAAAAGTGTATTCCAGGCTCCCCTCGATCTTACCATCCCACCTTCTGCTTATCATCCTACCACCTCTCAGGGGCGGAATTCTGGGCAGGTCATTAGGTATTCCCCGAACCTTCCTGGAGCCCAAAGCCTATTGACAAGCCTGCAGCTTCAGCCTCTCCAGGGGTGACAGATGGAAAAGTGAGCCAAGGAAGCTGGGTGTGTTGGCGAGTTTAGAGGCTTGTGCTGCAGGAGCTCAGAGCAGGTGCGTTCCACTCAGATTCAACTCAGGGGAGCTTCCTGGAGGGGTCGCTCTCCCTACATGAACTCTGAAGGAGGAGTGGAAGGAGCTAGCCTTTGCAAAAGGGACTGCCCAGGCAGAGGTGCAAAGCCTGAAGTGCCTGCCACCTCTGTGGTTGGCAGGCGAAGAGGACGCCCAAATGGGATTGATAGGCCTGGGGTCCGCTAAGGTGAGCTCAGCACTGGGAGACTTGTGGAGGGCACGGGATCCCTGTGGTTCTGGTGCTCGTCCTGGCTGCAGAGCAAGGGAGGGGTTGGTGGTGGTGTTGAGGAGACTCTGGACAAAGGTGTCACCGAGGCCAGGGACATGGGGAGGGGTGGGGGCCAAGGGAGGCAGAAGGCAGTGTGGACTCTTTAGCTGGCATCATGACAACCACAGCCTCGTACGGACACTTCCTGTGGGAGGTGCTGTTTGCGAGCACGTGACACGTATGGACTAATCACAAGCACCTTATGAGGTAGGAAGTGGGGAGATTCATGTTTTATAGAGGAGAAAACTGAGGCGCGGAGAGATTACCTTGCTCAGATTCACTCAGATTCCCGTGTGAGTGGCTGAGACCGCTGGCTGGATCGCTCTGAGGAACAGGACTTGCGGGTGTGTTGGATGTGGGGGCCCGAGGAAGGTGCAGAGTGATCTCCCAGCTCTGGCCAGAGCAGCTGGGTGGACAGCAGGGCTATTCTCAGGGAGATCACTGGGGGAAAGAGGAGCTTTTGGGGAAGACGAGGCACTTAGGACTGGCCGTGTTGGTGGGAAGTACCCGAGAGCATCTGTGGTCTGGAGGTTGGAGGACAGGGTGAGGCTGGAGGGGCATGGTGGGGTGTGCTCAGCGTGGGGAGGGGCTCCGAGTGACTTGCGGTGGACCATGGGCCCAACTTGGCAGCCCGGGTATGGAGGGTGGGTTCTACCCATGGCACTGCTTGTGACTCCTATGGTATGTGGACCTTGGCAGGGGTCAGGTGCCTGAAGCCTCAGAGACAGGTGAGACCCAAGTCCAGACCCAAGGCTCTGTTCTCAGAGGATTCAGCTAAACACACTTCTGCTAAAGCCTGGTCCCTTTTGAGTCACTCTGCTGGGGCTAGAAAGCGCCTGGGGGCCTCCTGGGGGAGTAGGTCCCAGGACAGGAGGGTGGGGGAGGAAAGCTTCCCATCTTCTTGGAAGCATAGTTGGGTCTCCAGGGAGGAATACCAGACATCAGGACACCTGCCTTCAGGCACCGCTTGAGGCCACTGATAGCCCTGGGACAGCAGCAAGAGGGCTGCCTTCACCTCTGCTCTGGGCTGCTGAGCAGGCGGCCAGGCATGGGGACCCCAAGCCAGTGGGTCACAGCCAAACACTGGCTGCACTCCATTCCTTCAGCCAGACCTTGTCCCACCTCCCAAACCAGTGTCCTTCCTTCCACACCTCTCTTTTCCTGGCTTCTCTCCCTCTTAGCCCCCATCCCCCTGCCAGGGTGCCCCTCTGTTCCTCCAGCCCAACCTTCTCCTTTCACCCTTGGACCCACGGACCCATCTGCCTGCCCCTCAGCCAGTGCTTCCAGCTCCTTCTTGGGGGTCTTCCCAAAACTGGGGCCTCGGCTTCAGCCCTCAGTGGCTCCCCCTGCCTTTAAGGAGCGGTCCCAGCTCTCATCCTGGTAGACAGGCCTCTGTGTCTGCACTCCCTCTCTCCCTCACAGACCCCAGCCATCCTGCCTTCCAGCCCTTTGGAGCCCCTGGGCTGGCTTGTCCAGGTCTCGCCACCCCATGTGTGCTCCCTCCTGCCTCTGAGCCTTTTTCCTGTGCACGTACTGTTCCTTTGTCTGGAACACCACTTGGCTTTTCTTGGCCCAACTTGCTTCCTCCAGGAAGTACTTCTGACTCTGAGGCTGCCGAGGGGGCAGGGGTCTAGCCTGTCTGCCTCTCTGTTCTGGGTACTCTGGACCTAGCCCTGTCAGGACCCGCAGAGCTGTCGTTCACGAGGAAGAAAGGAATGACCCCTAGACCAGTTCACCTTTCAGGCTGGACACTGTGCCTTCTTGGCAGCCGTTCCTAACAAAGATTCCCGTGTCACTGCGGAGGTCGGCAGCGTCTTTTCAAGCCATCCATCTCCACTCTCGGCCTGCGCTGAGCCATCCTGGGCCTGCCCACCATTTCCAAGTCAGCCAGGGTTGGCAGGGGGACCGTCCCTGTTTGGGATAGGGACATGATGCCATCCGACCTCCTCTTCCCAGTTTCCCTTTTGTTTCATCCCCTCTACCTTGGGCATTCCTGGGGCAGGAAAGGGCCAAGACATCTCGTTGGTGGTGGTCACGGGTCCTGGCTGTTTTGGGGGGAGTCTTGGCTGGGCTGGTGGCCTCCGTGAAAATCTCCCTTTGGTGGTCTAGGGCAATCCCTCCCAGCTCCCGACCCAGGCTGGGAGCATAAATCACCCCGGTTGGCTCAGCTCTCCAGATCCTACTCCAGATCTGCCTGCCGCCGCCCTCAGGCCCACTCAGGCCTCCTTCCCGGGCAGGCCCCAGCCCAGGACTCGGGCCCAGGCCCCCCTTTACCCAGGCGGCATGCCCCTCCACCACGAATCAAGTGGGCTGGGGATGGAGGCCGCCCCTCTCCTGGCCTGGGGCAGCCCCATCCGCGGCACCCTCGGGGCAGTAAATATTATATTACTACAGGGTGTGCAGTACGTGACCTGAGACAGGCCCCGGGGCTTAAGTTTCCCGAGATGGAGTTTGCGTACTGCTCCCCCCACCCTAAAAATTCAATTAAAAAAAATAACAGGAAAAATGTAGTGCGCCGAGGGCCTGCCAGAGCGGTGTATCTGGCGGCGGCGGTGCCGCTGCGCTCCGGCGGTAATTGGTTCTGCATAGCTCGGGGAAATTGGCAGAAAAATAAATCAGCCGGGAGCCGGAGTCGAGACGCTGCGGGGAGGGGAGTGTGAGCTGGGGGGGCTGCAAGTGGTGGGGGCAGAGCTGGTGGAGCGGGTTTGACTGATGTCCTGTTTGGGAGTCAAGGGCTCAGTGGGGGCGGGGCGGGGGGTGGAGCAGCCCCCACCCCCAGCAGGGATCATCTAGAGGGCTCCTGCATGGTGAGGGAGAGTGCAGACGCCCCCCTTCTCTTCCACGTGACCCTGCGTGTGTATTGACTGACCCCGGAGTTAGAGCCTGTGAAGGAGGACTTCTGGGGAGCCCATGGGGGGGGCAGGGTGGGTCAGAGTCCCGTGTCTCCGAACAGGATGGAGTTTAAACCCAACCCCCACGTGGGGCCTATGGTGGGGTTTCTGGGGCTACATGTACCCTCTACCTCCTCTCCATAGGCTTCCCGAATGGAGGGTTCTGAGAGGGGTGTCCTGGGGCTGCCCCAGGTCGGCACAGCTGTATTGCTGGCTGCCGGCCTCCCCACAGCGTCTGCAGTGGCTTGTCAGGGGTCCATAAATTTCCTTCCTGAAGAACGTGTGAGTGCAACAGAACGGGTTCATTTCAGCCCAGGGCAACTTAGCACTCTGGCCTCTGCTCTAGGAGGATGCAGGGGGCACAGAGGGAGCTGTTGGGCCCTCTGAGGGCTTGTGGTGGTTTGGACAGAGGGGATACCCGGGCCAAAGAACTCCTAAGTCCCAGACAGGTGCCTCCTGAAGAGAGGGTTGAGGGACTTCCGAGCAGGAGGCCTGCGAGCCTGTGTAGTTAGGGAAGGCTTCCTGGAGGAGGTGAGGAGGGAGCAGGTCCCATAGAGAGATGGGTCAGGCTGGAGAAAGCACCTAGGGCTCATGGAGCCCCCGGCAGGCAGGCTGAGGGTATGGGGTTTGTTCGGGGTGGGGCGAGGGCTGTCTGTGCACGGGTGTGTGTGCTGGGCTCATCCTGTCTGTCTGTCCCTCACAGCCAACCCCTAGGTGATGTCCACGAGATACCATCTGCCACCCACCTAGACCAGTACCTGTATAGGCTGCGCAGCCGACACCTGAACCAGATGACTGAGGCCGCGCTGGCCCTGAAGCTCGGGCACAGCGGGCTCCCAGCTGCCCTGGAGCAGGCTGAAGACTGGCTGCTGCGTCTGCGTGCCCTGGCTGAGGAGGTAGGAGGCCCTGGAAGGTGTCCTCCTTCCTGCCTGCAGACATCAGAACTGGGAGGGGCATGGGGACTGTCTGGACCCTGATCCGACCCTGACTCTGTCACTGGGTGAGTTTGGACAGGTGACTTAGTGTCCCCTATTTGCAGCAGGAGGAGAGGGGATGCAACTGGACGCTGGGTGTTATGGGGCCTCGCTGAGAGCCTGGTGTGCAGTTAGTGTTCTGTCAGTGCCCCCCACGGGCTCGGTACGTGTGTTTAATCAGAGTCACTACAGTACATCAGAGACGGAGCTGGGACCAGAGCCCCGGAGCGCCTGGCTCTGGGTCCAGTGCTGGGGCCTGCTTCCCCAGCGACCCAACTCCTCCCTGCCAACCAGGATCTGTCTGCCCCTGGCCTCAGACCTACCTCTCCAGGGACACTGTACTTCTTGCTGTCCTGGATGCCTCCCAGCCCCAGGCCTCAGGAGGCTGTATTTGCAGGAACTGTGTCCTACCTAATCAGAGAGAAGCGGCTGCCTTTTGTTCCCACCTGTAGCCCACCCTCCTCCTTGCCCCAGGTCAGATGCACCCCCTACCCCAGTTCCCAAGGCAAGCAAGCCTTGCACAAGTTTGTCCAGAACAAGGACAAGGTTCTGCTCATGTGTCATGGGCAGACCAGCTGCTGCCCACTCTGACCAGAGGTGTGTGGCCCCCTATGGAAGCGGTGGGGTGGTGAGGAAGGATCTCTCCAGAAGGAGTGTGGGGGCAGGGCAGGGCCCAAGAGGGGCTTTGGAGGAGCGAGTTGTTGAAGAGGAGAGAGGGGTGCAGGAGGTGGAATGCTGCTCAGAAGGGAAGGCAGCCCAAAAAGTTGATCTCTGAGAGTCAGCCTTGGACTTGTCCCTGATCAGGCCTTTGGGCATATGGCCAGCTACCTGGGGAGAATACTGTTGCTCAGCCACAGGCTGACCCCATGCAGTGGCTACAGACCATCCTCTTGGGCTGGTCAAAGGCTGCCTTCCATCATCTTGACCCAGATGGCTCCAGGACTCTGAGCACAGACTGGGAAGGGTTAAGGTCCAATGGGTGCTCCTGACTGCAAGGGACCCCAGAGAGCGTCTTTCTCAAATTTGAATGTGCATCAGAATCCCCTGAAAGGTTTGTTTATTTATTTTTTTTAAAGATTTTATTTATTTATTTGACAGACAGAGATCACAAGTATGCTGAGAAGCAGGCAGAGAGAGAGAGGGAAGCAGGCTCCCTGCCAAGCAGAGAGCCCGAAGCGGGGCTTGATCCCAGGACATTGAGATCATGACCTGAGCTGAAGGCAGAGGCTTAACCCACTGAGCCACCCAGGCGCCCCTCCCCTGAAAGGTTTATTAAAACAGGTTACATGCCATGTCTGACCCTGCATGTCAGAGCAGGTAGAGCCTGAGAATTTGCATTTCTAGCACATTACCGGGAGCCGCTGCTGCTCTAGGGACCACACTGGTATTGCGGTCGGGAACCGCTATTTGGAGGCAGAAAAACCTGGTTGGCTCCTACTCTCTTTGGGCTTGAATTTTCTCACCTGATAAATGGGGCTGCCTGTCCTTGCTGCAGGGAGTAAGTGAAACAATGAAATGCCCCATGAGCCTCCAGGGGCTCTCAGCCATGGCCGTGGTCCTTGTTAGAGACCCAGAGCCACCTCAGTGAGCACGCTTTGCTCTCAGGGGTGAAGAAGCTTCTTAAGTGTGATGTCATCTCTTGGGTCAAATCAAATCCTCCAGTCCCAGCGCCCCTGGGAGCACCTCTCTGCTCAGTGGAGGGGATCTAAGAAGATAAGCTCTGGGCTCCAGGCAGGAGTGTCTCTTCCCAGAAAACGTGAACACAGCTCCGTGAATTTTTGGCAGGCTTCTCATGTGCACGGAGGCAGCCTCATGCCCTGTGCTTGGGGGCTGCTAGCCGTGGAAGACAGAGGGACCCAGCCCACCATGGGGGTCAAGGAGGCTCTTGGGGGTGGGCAGTGGGGGAGCTGGAAGCTGGGAGGGAAGGTAGCTGCTGGTGGGCCATGGGGCATGGGCCTCCCCGACTCTGAACGCTACCCTCTCTCCAGCCCCAGAACAGCCTGCCCGACATCATCATCTGGATGCTGCAGGGAGACAAGCGGGTGGCGTACCAGCGGGTACCTGCATGTGACATCCTCTTCTCCCGACGGGGCGCCAGCTACTGCGGCAAGAACTGTGGGAAGCTGCAGACGCTATTTCTCAAAGTGGGTTCCTTTTTCTTAAGTCCTGATCATATCTTCTTCCAGGAAGTGTCCTTCCCCTTTCATGTCTCCTTCCGGTCTCCATCTGATTGAGAGTCTGTAGGCTCTCGGAGGGCTTTGGGTAAAATCGTTTCCCTTCAGGTCCTTGAACCCTGCACACCTGGGCTGGGAAGCTGGCAGGTGAGAGCTGGAATCACGAGGTGCTGGAAATGAATGAGGCAGGGTTTTTACCCCCTGCTCCCCACCCCCAGGCTGTCTGGTGGGGCTGACTCCCGAGGCTGTTCTCAATCTCATAGCCAAGTCTCTGGTAGGGGGGTTTAGCCCTCAGCCTCCACCCCAGCCTCTAAGAGCCCTGGTATGGACCTCCTTGCCCTGCCTGAGTGATTTGACTCCAGCTGGAGTCATGCTCAGGTTCAAGTTCTTCCCTGTGGGAAGGCTGGCGTCAGGGGACTGAGTGTGCCTATGGCTCTGGCCCATCTGAGAGCTGGAGGCAAGGAATCCAGGACCCCTCATGCTGTCCTGCCTGCATCTCGCCTCCCCTTTCTCCTCCTTCAACCCCAACACTTGCTCCCCGTCTATCTTCTTTCAGGGTACTGGCCAGCCTTGGGCTGGGTGACAGGGATGTGAGCAGGTGCCTGAGCATGCCCTCTCCTCCTCTCTGGGTTCACGTGGGGACATGGAGCTAAGGTTTTGTGGTGGGGTACTGTGGCCTGGTGTCCAGGACATAATTCAGGGAAATCCCTCCTGTGCTATGACTGCCCGGGCCCCAAGGGAGGGTCCCTGTCTGGAGGGCTGTCACTGAGGCTGTCCTGCAGGAGGAGTAGCGCTCACTCCAGAAGGCTCTCTTGGCATTATAAGCTGCCTGGCCTTCAGCCTGGCTGGTCCATTTTCCCCAGCCCCTTGCTCTCAGCCTTCCCTTCCAGGCCCCTCCTTCCATCCACACCAGGGACCAGCGCCTGCCTCTCCTCTTCCAGGAAGTCATTGTTGGCTAGCCTTAACCTCAAACCTCTGAGTGCCTGTCGGTCAACCCATTCATATACCGGCCGGTCTTTCTTGTCCTGCCCTAGGCTGGGAAGAGAGGATAGGTTTCAACAGTACACCTGTATGGACAGGTGGCAAGGTTGGCTGGAAGCCTGTGTGGCATTGGGTAGGTTGCCTGGCCTCTCTGAACTGCTAGTTGTCTTCTCACCTGTAACACGAGCATCAGGATGCCCACTTCACAGGTGTTGAAGGTTGGAACTAGGAGACACAGGTCATGGGTCTTGCTTAAATGAGGTGATCAATGAGTATCGGTTTCTCTCCCCTTTTGTCCCCTTTTTCTTCTGGGGTGCTCCCTTGCTTCCTGGGGAGAGGTATCTTTCCACCAGCATGACTAGAAGTGAGGTGATAACCTGGACCCCAGGTCACTGGAGAGGCCAGCCCCCCTCGCCTGCCTCCATGCCACCTGGGGCAGGTCCCCTGTGCTTTCCTCACCTCCTAGCCTCCCGCCTTTCTGTTTCCTCAGCTGGCTCCTCGCCAAGCCGGGCAGAAGGGCAAGGAGGTCGAGGAGCTGACATCTCACAGTGGGGTTCACCGGGGAAGTCTGTCTGGCTAGAGCTCACTTGAGTAGGATGAGCTTCAAGCTCTGACCTCTCGGCCCTGCATCCTTGGGGAAACACAAACTGAAAAATTTTCCCTGATTCCAAGCAAAAAAAAAAAAAAAAAAAAAATAAGATATAGAATTGTTTCTCGAAGTCTTCCCCACTGAGTTTATGAGCCCCGCCAGTAGCTCCTGAGCAAGTTGTACAAAAATGTTGGCAGCAAGCAGAGACCAAGAAAACATTGGTGTTTCTTAACTTAAACCAAAGTTGGAAAAAATGAGCACCAGTAGAGAGGGAGAGGAGCCCCAAACTAGACATTTCTTTATTTGCTGTTGCTATTTTGGGTCCGGCAGGCTGGCCCCGTCTGGGGGAGGGCAGGGGAGAGACTAAGGGTGGAGGGGGAAGGGGGGGTCAGGCATTCCTGCCATCTCCCTGGGGCTGGTGGTTTGGAGGGAAAAAGGCCACTCACCACCCCAGGGAGGAGACCGCTGAAGTGAATGGTCATGGGAGGTTGCCAGGGGGTGACATGTGGGGTCAGGCCTTCCTCCAGGCTTCACCGAGGATGAACCAAAAGGAAGAGAGGCTGGGTGAAGGGGGAGATGGTCATTGCCTTGTCATGTCCCACACCCCTTCCTTTTCCCCTTACCTGGCGTGGGCTCTCCCTCTGGGGATCTGGGCCTCCCGAACCTGCTGGCAACTTCTTTCTTAGTCACCCCCCCTTCCCTCTTCTGAACCCACCAAGGCTCCTTTTTCCTCTCCCTCAGCCCCTGTTACAGAGGACGTACCTACCCCTCCAGGCTCATGCTCATGAGACCTATGGGCTTAATAGGCTCCTTCCTGGAAGGGACAACGTGTGGTCGGGAGAGGGAGGCGCTCCGGCTGCTCAGGCCGCAGCTGACTGTTGATTTCAGTCAAACGGTGAAGTAGTTGTGGAGAATAAGTGTTTCATGTTGGGCTGTCGTGGTTATTCCATTTTGGCAGAGCTTCTGAAAGTTTCAAGGTAATAAGCGATTGAGGACCAGTGACGAGTGGCTAACATGCTGATAAGCGCTTGAAAGGGTAGTGATATCAGATGGTAGGCTAACATGTAGCCAAAACAAAAATAACAAAAATACCCCTCATCGCCCTACCCCGAGGGGGAAAAAAAAAAACCAAACTGCAAATTAAGGAGGAGGTCTTAATCTCTTCCTCTTCCAGTCCTGGATCATTGTGTCTCCTTCAGAGACACATTCTAGAACAGCACTGTCCAATATGGCCACTGTAAGGGGCCATTTGCATTTCAATTAATTAGAATGACATAAAACTAAGAATTTAGTTCCCCAGTCACCCCAGCTGCATTTCGAGGGCTCGATCACCGCATGGGGCTAGTGCTACGAGATTGGACCGTTATATAAACCGTTTTGTAGCAGGGTCATTCTAGAAGAGAACAGAAATGGGGACGTGGTGGGAGAGGGGAGAACGGGGGATTCTGGTCTCGGCCTGGTTCGGCTTTGCAGAGAGCATCAGGATGGGGATGAAGCAGTCTTCTTTGGAGAGAAGGAATCTTGGCAAGTGTGGAGAAGCCTTTTTAATTAAACACTCCCTTTCTGTGAAATTCTGGAAAGTCCTCCAACAGGACACATATCTAGGCATCAGGCTGCTATGCCCAGTCCCTGCCATAGTGGAGACATCCTGATCTTAAAGGGGATCCTGACTTTTTGTCTTTCTCTGGTACTTAGTACCCCATGGAGGGGGTGCCCGGAGCCCGGATGCCAGTGCAGATACGGGTGAAGCTCTGGTTTGGGCTTTCTGTGGATGAGAAGGAGTTCAACCAGTTTGCTGAGGGGAAGCTGTCCGTCTTTGCTGAAACTGTGAGTGCCTGCCAGCCTGCCCTTGTCTGCCCCCTGCCCCCAAGCTGCACTGGGCCCCATTTACTTCTCTTTATCACTTGCTCCCCAGTATGAGAACCAGACCAAACTGGCCCTTGTTGGGAACTGGGGCACGACAGGCCTCACCTACCCCAAGTTTTCTGATGTCACGGGCAAGATCAAGCTCCCCAAGGATAGCTTCCGCCCCTCAGCTGGCTGGACCTGGGCTGGAGACTGGTTCGTGTGTCCAGAGAAGACGTGAGTCAGGGGCAGGGAGGAAGGGGGTCCCCCTCTGCCCTGTCCCTTCTCTGAAAGGCCACAGTCCTGTTAATGTCTCTGCTTGCTCCTCTTGCCCATAAGCTGGGCCCAGGGGATCCCACTTGAACTCTTCCAGGGCTGGGGGCTTGCTAGGCACCATTGTTTCTGGAAAGGCTCCAACAATGGAAAAGTCCTTTACTATTGAACTAGTTGGCCTCTGCTTGACTTTGCATCCCTTCTTTGCAACCTTCTCCCAGAGGCCACAGCCTGCTTCCTCCTCCCCGTGTTAACCCTTCCCATGCCTGAGGAGCCTCCTCTCTCTCTCTGTGCCTCTCAGAACAAGGCCATCCTGTTGTAAAACCATCCCCACCCCTTTCTCCTCTCTCATTTCCTGTTTGGTTGATGTTCAACACCTGGGGTTCTTTGGGTTTTTTGCTTTTCGTTATTTAAATCGAAGCATAGCATATATTATACTAAGTCCACGAATCTTAAGTGTGCAGCTTGATCACATTTTACTTTTCAACAACTGTCTACCTGTTGAGCATCAACAACCCACCAGGCTTTTGGTGTCTTTGGCTCCCTTTCTCTTTTTGGTGTCTTTCTCTTTCTGTATCTTGGGTGCCGGCATGTTCTACTGTCTGGGAGTATCTTTAGGACCCTCTGGGTGACCTTTTGCTCTATCCGCCTTGACTCTCTGCCCCTTTTCCCTCTCCTTTCCACACTTTTGTTGTTGGTGGGGTAAGGCTGAGGCAGGAGGCTTGGCCGAGACCCCAGGACTGCTCTGCTGGAGGGGGTGGGGGGATCTCTTCAGCAGAGGTTCTGACCCTCCCCCCACCCCGACACCCAGGCTTCTCCATGATGCCGATGCAGGCCACCTGAGTTTTGTGGAGGAGGTGTTTGAGAACCAGACCCGGCTCCCTGGAGGCCAGTGGATCTACATGAGCGACAACTACACAGATGTGGTGAGTGGTTGCCCCAGTGATAGGTGGACTTTGAGTTCCTGGGGTCCTGGACCTTGAGGCTCAGGAGGGGCCCATTGGCTTGGAGGAGGTAGGATATTTTCTCCCCTACTTCCATGTCCCCATCTTCATGCTCTGGTTTCCAGAAAGATAATGTGAGGTCCAGGGCGGGAAGGACGCTCATCTGGGTTCCCACCTGGGGCTTCAAGGATGTGTGTTATCAAGTTGCATCTCTTCTGCTGCCCTGATGACGTCTGTCTCTGCTGACGCTTGCCTGTCCTGTGTCACTCTAGAACGGGGAGAAGGTGCTTCCCAAGGATGACATTGAGTGCCCACTGGGCTGGAAGTGGGAAGATGAAGAGTGGTCCACGGACCTCAATCGGGCCGTTGATGAGCAAGGTGGGCAGCACATGGGGCCTGGTGAGACCCACCCCAGGGTGCTCAAGAGGCATACTGGGGACAGCTGAGTGCAAGGCCTCATGCTGTGGGGCACGGGACTTCCTGGATTAGCCCTCACCTGTGACTGCAGAATAAGTCAGATTAAGTCAGTGGTCCCTCATGAGCTGTGACTGTGTCTCAGAGGGAGAGCTAGCCTCTGAAAGGATGGGGGGGGTGTGGCCGGGAGGTGACCGACAGGAGCCCTTCTCCCAGGCTGGGAGTACAGTATCACCATCCCCCCGGACCGGAAGCCAAAGCACTGGGTTCCTGCCGAGAAGATGTACTACACACACCGGCGGCGACGCTGGGTCCGCCTGCGCAGGAGGGACCTCAGCCAGATGGAGGCCCTGAAGCGGGTGAGTCCAGCAGATGGTGTGGGGGTGCAGGGAGGCCCTGGCTGGGGAAGACCTGCTGGGCACATGTGCATGCCTGTGTGCACAGACACATGGTTGGATGCCCAGGACACATATAAGGCACATGGACTCCCTCGAGATGCTCATGGATGACACCCAGGCCATGCCAGCTGCTCACAGGTCACAGCACTCGTGCAGGTCATACCAGTCCATGTCCAGATGCTCACAGACAGAAAACCTCCGGGCGCCCATGACTGTGCAAGGGGATAGTACTTGGGATCACACATAAGACCCAGAAGGTGCCAAGACCTGCAGAGACTGGGTCTGTGGCCTGGAGTCTGAGACAGGGGTTTGGCTGCATGGAGCTTACTGAAGCTGGCGCTCGGGGGGCTTGGACAAGTTGGTTTTGGCGTGAGCTGTCAGGTGGAGAGGGGTGCACCCTAGAGCACCAAAGACTCGTCCTCACCTGGAGGCGAGGGGCTGGGGTTTGTATGCTCTCGGTTGTGTCATTGGCTGTGGTTGCCAGGGTGTACGTGGTGCGAGCCCACATGTCCACGGGCGTGCCCAGATACCCCCAGGACAGAGGCATGGAGTGGGCACGTAGGAGTGAACACAATGATGCACCCACTCTTGGAGACCCCCAGAGACCCATGTCCCGCACAGTCTCGGTGCCTGCCTCCCTGGTTCCTCTTGTGCCCTGTTCTTCTTTCTTAAGCACACATTTGAATTGTGGCCCAAGAACCAGGCCTCCCCCAATCCAGGAGTAGCCTTTGGCGTGACTAGATTTCTTCCTTTCTTTCTGGGCACAGAGAATCTAGAGAGAGATGTCACTGGGTCCAGAGAGAAGCAAGGTTTTAGGGCAACATTAACCGGACAGACTCCACTCTCCCTATAGGAGAACGCAGGGGATGGAGGCCAACCTTGTCAGGCAGGGGGCCTCATCCACTCCATCACCCCCAACATCCTTCCTGGAGAGGGAGGCTGCTGCCCTCCAGAACTGGCTCCTGTTGCTTAGTTCATGGCTGGAGTGCGAGGGGCACCCGAGGACAGTATCAGGTCATCAGCTGGATAGAAAGGGGATTCCAGGCCTCCCTCCATGCCTGGGAAAGGGTCTCCTCGAGGAAATGCGGTGGGGAGGGGGCCCTCCACAGCTGATCTAGGCCTAGCCTCAGGGAGAAACAGCTTGGGGTCGGGAAACAGAATCTTCATTTACCCACTTCTATTTTTATAAGCTGGGATGTGAAGAAGAAAAAGGAAATGACAAGAAAACCTTGGATTCATGAAATCCACCCGTAATCCAAGTAAACAAACAAACCCAAAGCCGAGGGTTTTCCTTGCTGCTTTAGTCTACCTGCCCTCTCTGGCTCCTCGGATTCCTGCAGCCCAGGGAACCTTTTCCCTTCCTGATTTTCTGACTCGGACTCTTGTCTTTGCAGAAGCTGCTCAGAGCCCCCCTCCTCCAGGTGGCCTTCCCAGCTGTTCCCACCTGGAGGGTGCTGGTGTAGAGTGGGTGGGGAATCCTGGAGGGCAGGCCAGAGAGGGGAGAGGCGCTGCAGGAGCCCAGCTCAAGGTCTCCCCGTGGGGCCGCCAAGCAGTGCCTGAGTCTGTCCTGTTCTCCCCACACAGCACAGGCAGGCGGAGGCGGAGGGTGAGGGCTGGGAGTATGCCTCGCTCTTCGGCTGGAAATTCCACCTGGAGTACCGCAAGACAGATGCGTTCCGCCGCCGCCGCTGGCGCCGCCGCATGGAGCCACTGGAGAAGACGGGCCCTGCGGCCGTGTTTGCCCTTGAGGGGTCTCTGGTATGTCCCTGGGCCTGTGGTGGGTCAGTGAAATGCAGCTTGCTTCCCCAGGGCTGTTTATGCTGGAGCGGGAGCCCCCAAGATGGGACTTGGGTTGGAACACTGGTTGGTCACCTTGGCTTCAGTTCCTTTGCGGTTGCCTGTGGGGAAAGTGGATGGCCATCTGGGTGTCCTCCTATCATCAAACAGCCCCGCTCCTGGCACCGGGAGACGTGCTGCTGCTTTGTGTAGTCAAGACGGGAACAGACAGAGAGGGTCTCGGTCAGACTGATGTCACAGGTCTGCCTTCTGACTGGAGCCAAGGGACCTGGTTCTTCTCAAAGAAGCTGGCTGCCACAGGGTGGGTCTGAGAGGCTTTGACGTAGCCCCCAGGAGCAGCCAGAGAGGTCTAATGACCCCTGAATGTTCTTGGTTGGATGGGAGTCCTCCTTGGTTGGACAGAAGCCATCTCATGGCATCCCCGAGATTCTGGGGGAGAGATGTACCTCAGAAACTGAACCTCAGGCTGGTGGTCCTACCATAGAGTATACTTTCAGGGGCCAGTAAAATTGGGGTCATCTCCAGGGTACCACAGTCTGGCTGATGTGTTCCCCCCGAAGATGAGCAGGCCCTTCCTGGACAGTCTGAGTAGGGCCATTCTCTACAAAACATTCTGTTTTGGTCTGGAGATTCCTGAAGGTGGGAGGAGATGCCCAGCATGAGGCCGTTCCTCTGAAATCCAGGGAGGACTGCCCAGGCTCTGGGGCTTTGGGCTGTGACTCAGAGAGCAAGTCCCACCAGCTTCAATAGCTGATGGGACCTGAGTGTGTCTATACTTACCAGTTGTGTGTGTGTTTCTGTGTGTGAATGTACATGAGGACTTGGTCGGAGAGAGAAGTGGTTGGGCTTTGCCCTGAGCCAGGGAGCACAGAGGGCAGGCCTAGGACCTGACAGGATGGATACGGGGAAGGTAGTTGAGATGGGTGGTGGCCCGAGGTGAGGGGGCTTCCATCCCTTAGGCCTTGATGGTGGGCCGGCTACAGGGGTGGCAGTGTGGGAGAGGAAGCCCTCCCAGGACCAGATAATCTCAGATGTCTGATGATGTCTTGGGGCCAAGTCGTGAGGGGGCTGGAAGGAGAGAGCAGAGCTCTGGGGTGCTGGGCTCGTGCTCAGTCTGGGTGGGAGGAAACTGTTGCCCCCGCTGGAGCAGCCTCAGCTAAGGTCTTGCAGGACAGAGGTGGTATGCCTTGACTCCCTTTGTCCTGTCAGAAAGGGCCTGGCTTGGGCACAGGGCAGGGCCTAGGGGTGGTCTTGCGGCTCCAGCTGAGGGGTGGGGGAATAAAGGCCTTGGCAGAGCTCAGAGTCAAGGTCTGAGAAGCCCGAGTAGAAACCCTAAGGAACAGAAACTCAGTGAAATGGGCTACAGAGAGAAAAGGAGTTTAAGGGGGCACCTGGGTGGCTCAGTGGGTTAAGCCTCTGCCTTCGGCTCAGGTCATGATCCCAGGGGATCGAGCCTGCATCAGGCTCGCTGCTCAGCGGGGAGCCTGCTTCCTCCTCTCTCTCTGCTTGCCTCTCTGCGCTACTTGTGATCTCTGCCTGTCAAATAAATAAATAAATAAATAAATAAAATTAAAAAAAAAAAAAAAAAAAGAAAAGGAGTTTAAGGCCTCAGACGGACGGGAGAGCTGGAGCTAGGACTCTGTCTTGGCCTCGTTCTCAAACTGGCTCATTCTGGGTGGTAAAAAGATGGCGCCAACATCAGCTTTACAGTCAGCAAAGCCCTCTGGGTAAAACAGCACAGCCCACCTGGCATCTTCTGTTTCCCTCACAGCTGGAGACCACAGAGAGGAGAGTGCTGTTTTCTCCATAATGCTGTGACAGCCTGGGGTGTGACTGACTGGCTCTCATGGTCATGTGCCTATGCCAGCCCGAGCGTGAGGAATGGAATGTTCTGATTGGTCACTCCAGGTCATGCCCCTTTTGGGTAGTTGACAGCACCATCAGGATGGGGAGGAGAATATCTGAAAAGGAAAAAAAAAAACAACAAAAAACCCACAAACAGTGCTGGGCAAAGAGCTATTGATGGTGGCCACAGGACTCTGTTTCAATGAGCAATAGGGAGCTCGTGTGGGTTGTTGAGCAGAGGAGTGCTCTGGTCAGAGCCGGGGTTCAGGGCCTTTAGTCAAGTAGCTGTGGAAGCTGGTTGGGTGGAAGAGTGGAGACCATCGGGAGACTCCCTGGAGTCTTGGTTAGTGGTCTGGGATGAGGTAGCCATCTGGGGTGGGAGCTGGGGGCCGGGGTAGAGGGGAGTACAGTGGCAGGGTTTGGGGAGGGTCAGATGGGCCCAGAGGCTCTGCTGGGTGCATGGTAGGGCTTCTCCCATCGCCGGGCCGCAGGGCGGGCGGGGTGGACCTGGGGCCGCAATGAGTTCATGGTTGGCCCTGGCAAGTCTGACACATGGTTGAGTGCTGTGTGAAGAAGGCGGATCTGGTAGCTGCTTGCCAGGCCGCCCAGGGCAGGGAGGCCAGGGCCGTGAGAGAGAGGGCGCGAGGCCGGAGGTAGTCAGAGACACATGGACGGCAGTGTGGATGGGTTCTGGGGCTGGCCAGGATCTGGGGGAAGAAGATGAGCAAGGCTGGGGACCCACTGCCAAGCTTTCATGGCTCGGTGACTTGGAGAACGAAGGGGGGCACTTCCCAGAAACAGAGAAACCAATCCGTTTATTATTTATGTGGGAGAAAATGTTGTGAGGGAGCACTGACATCAAATGTCAAGTCCACAGACATGGGGAGGTGGTTGATGGAGAAGCAGATGGGCCTCGCCTGTGATAGTAGAAACCAACATAGCGAAGCCCTAGGAGTCCTGGGGGAGCTTGGCTGACACAGAGAACCAGAGGCAGACAGTGGTTGGAGAGGCTGGATCCCACAGACCTGGAGCAGGAGGACACAGTTTGGGAAAGCCTTTAGGTGTGGCCAGCATTTGGACAGGGCCATGGGCCCGTTGGACAGTAACTATCTGGACCACTCTGCTCCAGTGAATTGAACCTCCATCAGCACCAACACACGTGCACGCACACACGCACACACACATACAAACACACACACACACGTGCACACCCTCTCCTTCACAGTCACCTAGATGTGCTCCTGTCCCCACATCTGCTGTCCTTTGTCCTGGGAGGTACTGATGGCCTAGCAAGGCACTGGGACTAATGTCCAGCCTGCATCTTGGGAACAGGTGGTAGGGTTCTCTGGGTGCCCAGACCCTGCTGCTATCTCGGGGGCTGGCCTTGCCCCCTGGTCACTGATGTCTGATGATTGTCTTGGCCGGAACATGGTGGGATAGACGAGGTTTCTGAGCGGAGCAGGTCTGGTCTGAATTCTGCTGGCTGTGCTTCGTAGCTGTGGACAGGTCACTTACCCCTTCCGCAACTCTGTTAACGCATCTGTGAAAGTCACTGCATCCTAGAGTCATTGTGAGGGGAGCTGTGACACCCCTAAGGAAGTGCTTCTCAGGCTGAGTGAACATAAGAGCGATGTGGTGTTGGGGGGGGGGTCTTGTTAAAATGCTTACTCGGGGTTCTGTGTCTGGGTGAATCTGGGAGTCTGCATTTCTGAGAGAACTCAGGGGATACTAATGCTGTCAGTCTGAGGACCATCTTTGAAGGGTGAGGATGTGAAGCATGTCGGGCATCACAAAGATGAGGGGGAGTTGGTCCCATTGACCTGCTCCCGCACTTGGATGCCTTTCTCAGAGAGGCAAGGCATACGCATGACTAGGTGAAGGTGTGGCCAGGATCCCACAGAGGGGAGCAGGAAATGATGACGTGTTCTCCTTGCTCCCTGGTGAGACAACAGTGATCTTTACTTCTGACGATCCCCTGATATGATGGTAGAGGCCTGGCCTACGGGGAACTGTTATCTGATTAGAATGAGAGGTACTCCCATGTGAACACAAATGAATTCAACAAGATCTGCATCTTTGAGGTCCTGGAGGGCAGAATTGGAGTCATTCTAGAATGATGGTGTCCACTGAGGGAGACTTCCTGGGGGAGGACTCTGGGAGGCAGGCATTGAAGGAGTCCAGGGAAGCCAGGTGGTCTTTCTGGTAACCTGACATTTCGGGATGTCTGGGCCTAGAGGACCAGGCCCGTGGTGCCCCCTTGCCTCCTCCCATCCCACTCCTGGCCCACGGGTCCACCGGCAGGCTGCGCCCTGCCTGCCAGTTTCCCTCCTGAAGACATCTTGCTGGAAGGCAGGCCCCGTCTGCTCATTAGCACGGGCAGTCTTTCCCTGAAACCTTCTGCTGGGGCCAAGCCTGGCTCCCTCCGTGGAGCGGGAGGCCCTGGCTCCGTCTGCTAATCGTCTGCTGTCTCCATCCCGAGCATTATTTTATTTTCGTATTATTCTTTTTCCAGCTAATATCCTGGCATTCCCAAAG
This sequence comes from Meles meles, assembly GCF_922984935.1. Classification (NCBI taxonomy): domain Eukaryota; kingdom Metazoa; phylum Chordata; class Mammalia; order Carnivora; family Mustelidae; genus Meles; species Meles meles. The sequence goes on along the minus strand of NC_060080.1, from coordinate 52,561,326 downwards.
ACACCGGTTTCATAATCTTCCTGGCGTTCCCAGGGAGCCGGGAAGCAGAGCACAAAGCTGCTATTATAGCGCGTTCCTTCCAGCCTCCCTCTCCTCGCCCCACACCCCTTGCTGCCGCCGCCGCCGGCTCCCACCCAGGCACCCCTTTCCGACGCCACCAGCCTCTCTGGGAACTCTGGTGACGGCTGCTGGGATGAGCTCACAGAATCCATCCTGTCGCCCTTGCCCTGGGCCTGCCCTCCACGCGCAAGGATTTTTTCCAGAGCCCTGCCTCTGTGCTTGGCCCTGAGTGTTAGGAAGGGTTTTTTTTTCTGAGATGCCTGAGCCTGGGCAGGAGGGAAGGAGACGGAGACTCAGCAACATGTGCTCGGAGCCTTGGAGATTTTTAGAGCTGGAAGGAACTTTCATGTTTGAAAGGCACTCCCCACCTGGCTTTGGATCCCCTTGAAACTGGAGGCGTAGCTGTGGGTGTGCGGGTGTGATCGGTGTTCACAAGTATGTCTGATGTGGGAGCACATGGCTGATGTGTGCACACACACATGTGTGCCACAGGCCCGTGTGTGTGATATGAATGTGCACGTGTGTATGAAGGAGTACGAGGTGTGCGCATATGGGATACGTGTGTATGTGCCCCGTGGGCATGTGTGTCTGTGATGTGTAAATTCTGGCCTAGGGTCTGTGGTTTTCTCAGTTCTCAAGGGAATTTGGGAGTCCGAAGAGGATAAGAATTACTGAAATCCATCTTACCATGGCCAGAGATTGGGCTGAAAGCTCTCTGTACGTGGTCTCATTTTATCCTCACGGTGACCCCAGAAGACTGGGTTCTATTATTATACCCATTTTACAGTTGGAGAGACTGAGGTTCCAGAACTGCATTGTCTAACATGGTAGCCACTAGCCTCTTGAGAATATATTGATTTACATTTAAAGTAATTAAAATAAGACTATTTCGTTCCTCAGTCCCACCAACCACATTCCAAGCACTCAGTAGTAGCCACACCATGCTCGTGGTTATCATATCTGACCGTGAAGCTATAGAATGCTTTCATCATTGCAGAAAGTTCTGTCGGGCAGTGCTGTTCTAGAACAACTCTGAGCCCCTAGTATTACTCCAGAAGAAACTGAGCTCTGAAAAGGGGTTTGCCCAGACACATAATATGAGTCAGTTCTAGAATGAAGGCCATACAATGGGCCCTTCTGTCCTCTGTTCCCAAGTTCATATTCCCATCAGGACATAATGTCCTCCTAGAGAAGGCCCTCAAGTGAGGGTCCTAGAGAGGGTCCCGGGCAGTGGGCTGGATGCCCCGGTGTTGGCACCACTTTTCCTGTGTAGCCATGTGGCTTGGCTTCCCTGGAGCAGTGGGGCAGGTAGAGAGGGGCTGGCACTGTGACCCCCCACCCCGAGAGGCCTCCTGTTGCTTGTCTGATGTCTGAGTCCTGACCTAAAGTGGAGAGGATCTACAGGACAGGCCTGAGGATGAGGGCAGACATGGGCAGCTGGGAGTTTCAAGTGCAGGAAGGGGCATCAGGCAGGGAGAGGCTGGGGCCAGAGAGGAATACTTTGGGATCTGAGCTGCCTGAAAAGGCAGTGAGATGTGGGGAAGGATGGGAGGGCCATTTCCTGCACCTGGACGAAGCCCTGCTCTAGGCAGGGTACCCGGGCCTAGTTCCCAGAGTGGGCACTTGGACCAAGGGCAGCATCTGGGAGGTGAAAGGGGTTGGCCTCATTAGGTAACCCAAATCCCCACTTGGTCTGCGTAGACAGGGGGAGGCGATTCCATGTCTCCCTGGATTCTGTTTCTTGAACATGCTAATTGAGCACCTGTTCTAGACCTGGTTTTGTGCAAGCGGGAGCTAACTGAAGGTTGGTTGGCCTCTCAAGCAGGGGCCTCCCTGGCCCTCTTGCTGCCCATGGGAAGACCATTTGGGTAATTCCTTTAAATTGGTGGACCCCAGGATCTTTCTGACTCCAGATTTGGATGCTGAAGTCTGGAGGGGCCAACGGTGTGTCCGTTTACCTGAGACAAAATGCCAGCCCCCAGGCGGACACGGGTGCAGAGGAAGGCATGTCACAGATGGGCAGATGCAGTGGGGCCCCCGTGTGTGTCACTCTACACACACTGGGGTCTACATCCACAATGGCTAGGGTGACAACTTATTGTCCTAATCATGCTGGGAAACAGGCGTAAGCTGGGGCTGTCCCAGACAGAGGGGGACGCACAGTCATCCTAATTACGGAGGCGCTTTGGCATGGGGCAGAAGCTGCTTGAATGTTCTCTGCAGACCCCACATTTGGGCACACGGAAGTCTAGAGGGGCACGTGTGCGCACACACACTCGTGTACACACAGACAACTGCGCTAGCCCACACGTGGCACTGTGGATTCTCTAGGTTTCCTGATTCCATCCCTGAGCTCCCGGGGGGCTGGCCCGTAGTTGTGCAAGGATTTTTGCAGCTGTTTCCAAGCCTCGGCTCCAGCTGTAAATTAAACGGGGTTGCACCCTTGCCTGCTATTCTACTTAAGGCTGCAATCAGCCCTGATTAGGAAGAGAGATCTGTGTTCCCAAATTCCGTCTTTTAAAGTGTTCTCCTCCTTCGTCCTGGCCCTCTAGCCTGTGTGGGGTTTCCCTGGAAGGTGAGGCTGGGCGGCCAGGGCAGTGATGTGGGTCCTGGGCTCCCCAAGGCCACGACTTGGCGCTCAGCCCTGTCCCGCCCCGGAGCCCCACTCAGGTGCTGAGTCCTGATGTGGAAGCCGAAGCTGGGAAGAGCCCGGAGGGGTTGCTGGGGGACACCCCTTCCCCTGCCCCTGGCTCTGCCAGTTAATTTGCCGGGTGACCCTAGGGAGGGCATTGACCTCTCCAGGCCCCCGTTTCTTCACTTTCAGGATGACGGTGATAACACAGCAAGAACAATAACACCCCCTTCCCGAGCAGGGGTCGGCAAGCCACAGCTAGAAGCCTAGTCCGTCCTCGGCCGTTTTGTGTTGATGGGGCTTTGGTGGTGCATGACCAGTCTCATTTGTGTCTGCATTCTGTGGCTGCTGTCCCATTCCGGGGGGCAGCTGAGGAGTTGCAGAAGAGACCACAGGCCCTGCAAAGGTGAACAGATTCGCTCTCAGGCTCACTCTGAGCCACATCTACCAGTCATCCTAGAGCGTGTGCCTGTGGTGCAAGGCATTACCTCCGCCCCATTTGTGTATTATCTCCTCTAACGCCCCCAGCAGTCCTAGGACATGGGGGTTATTACTACTCCCATTTTACAGATGAGCAAATGAGGTACAGAGAAGGCAAGCCTTAAGGATTCTAGGAGTGTTTCCTCCCACGAGCACTGAGAAAACTGCCATGATAGTGGTGGGGTTGCTCGGGGTCTAGAGCCTATTACCTGATGTGGCTGTTACCTGGTTGTCGCAGCAAAGCCAGCAGTGAGAAGAAGTCCTGGCAGCTCAGCCTAGGGCATGCTGGTCAGCGTTTAGTAACTGGCTCTCCAGAAAGGAAAAAAAAATCTGAAAACCAAACCCAGTCTGGTTTGTCGCATGTGCTGGTTTCCGTGGTGTAAATGTCCTCGCTGTGGCCAGTTGCAAGCTAGCAGTGTGACATCCCTGAGACTGGAAATGGGAGGAGGTGAGCAGGGAGCAGGGGCTGCTGGTTAGGTAGGATTCCCAGCCCACGGGTCTGTGAGATGTACATAACCTCAGGAGCGGAACAATAGTCAAAAGTCGTAAAATAATTAGGAAGTGATGAGCTTGAGGATTTATTACCTTTTCGAAAAAGATTTATTTACTTATTTTAGAGGGTGGGGGAAGGGCAGAGGGAGAAGGAGAGAGAGAGAGAGAATCCCAAGCAGGTGCTGCACCCAGCACAGAGCTCAATGCAGGGCTTGATCCCAGGACCCCAACATCATGACTGGAGTCGAAATCACGAGTCAGACGTATAACTGATTGAGCCACCCAGGCACCCCATCACCTCTGTTTTAAATTTCTGTAGTTATAAATTTATGACTTATTGTTACAGATGGCTATGTTTAACAGCTGCCTTGCAATACACCTGAAAACTTACTAATTTGCTCTTCGGAGCCAGGCAGGCCAGCTCCAGTGCTTGCTGTTCTGGGGGTGGGGGGTCCCCTGGTCTTGTTTACATAAGAGATAAGGGTCCCATAGTAGCATTCTTCCCAACAGCTCTGTCACCTGTGATCTTTCAGTCCATCAGGCACTGGCACCGAGCTCTCCTCGGAAGCCAGGAGGGTGGCTGGTCCCCAAAACCCACCTGCTTGACTCCGATGGGACAGAGGGCGTCCCGGTAGCCCCCTGAGCTATCGCCAGAACTCTGTTGTTTCTTTCATGACCATCACGGTGTGGCTGATGGGGGCTCTGCCCTCTGCCTGCTCAGCCTGGGGGACCCTCTGCTCCGCCTGTCTTTTTGCTGCATCCACCGCTGGTCTTGCCCCTTTATTCTCCATCCTGCCTCTACGGATGAGGCGTCACACCCCTGCCAGAGGGAGGAGGTGTGTGTGTGTGACCGACAACCAGTGGGACAGGAGGAATTTCAGACACGCTAGCGGTCTAGTGCTTGGTCTTGGATCCAATTTAGGTGGGCCGTGGGGTCCCCTTCTTAAGCAGCGTGTTTTCCCAGAAACCGCCCACCTCCTCCTGGTGTGGGGCCACACAAAGGTCCTGGGACAGGAGTCCATAGCAGACAAGGTGGGTTTGGCCCCTGGTTCTGGGGACCCCCGGGGGTAGCCCTGCACCATCTGGGAGGGAGAGAGTTCCTTGCATTTCTGGGCTCAGGCTCTTCCCAGGAGCCGCGGCTGCCGGCCGGGCAGTGGTGGGTTGGATGCTGCCCAGTCCCCTGGGTGAGCAGAAGGATCCCTTACACAGCTAGCCCCAGGATGGAGTGTGTGGCCACAGACCACAGTCTGGGAGTCGCATAGGCATGAGCTATCGAGGCAGGAATGTGGCTGTGGGAAACCCAATGCCCAGGGCCTGCTGGGGCTGGGGAAGAGCGAGTGTATGGGGGGGGGGGGAGTGGGTGGACAGAAAGCGAGGCTTCAGCTGCCACTGCGGCCTGGCACTCTCTGCCCAGAACTCCGAGTGAGAGCAGAAGCAAGCCGGCCTTCCTCTCCTAGCTTGTTGTGCCCTACCTCTGCCCCTTTCACTGAGTCTTCCCCTGAGCTCTGGGGGCACAGGCGCCCAGCACTCTGCTGCACCCCTTATGCCAACATTCTCTTTCCCTCCTCCAGGAAGCTTTCCTGAGTGGGACCTTCTGAGGGTCCAGCCCATTCTGTTCCACCCCAGACATGGCCTCACAGTGTGTGTGTGTGTGTGTGTGTGTGTGTGTGTGTGTGTGTGTGAACCTCTATCCCTTGTTCTTTCTGTAGTAACAGCTTACTGAAAGAGGGTACGGTGTGATGTGTATTTTCCTAACCTTTCCCCTGAGACCTGAGGTCTGATTGCTGCCCGCGTGGCTGAGGACAGGAATGCTGGTGATTCATTTTCTGTGACAAATCTTCATTGGATGACTGCTAAGTGCCTGGTGCTGGGCTGGGTGCAGGGAATAGGGGAGTGTATGTGCCTTGCCCATACACATGGAGGGATGGATGCGGGAGAGAGCTAGGAGAGGCTAAGTGGGAGCTGCTGCGAAGGCATGGCAGCCACAGCAGTATCCAGGCCTCAGTGGTGACTGAGCTGAGACAAGAGCTCAAGTTAGCTCACCTGGAAAGGCATTCTAGGTGACAAGAACAGCTTGTGCAAAGGCCCTGAGGCAGAGAGAAGGTGATGGATTCCAGATTTAAAGAAACAAGAGATTAAAGGGGGCCAAGTATTATATTAGTGTGAGACTGGAGAGTTGTAAGATAGAAAAGGACACCACTAGCACCATTTACTGAGTGCTGCTTAAATGCTAGGAACCTGCCAAGGGCGGGAGGGGGGTGCCCCATTGCATTAGATTTTCACCAGGGGGTCTCCAGAGGGGGCAGTTTCTATCCCCCACCCTGTCCCTCAAGTGACATTTGATGATGTCTGAAGATATTTTTGGTGGTCACAACTGAAGGGGCAGGAAGTCCTGGGGATCTAATGGGTTGAGACCAGGAATGCTGCTAAACATCCAGCAAAGCACAAGACAGTCAGAGGGAAGGACTGACAGGAAGGAGGTGCCTCCCAGAGGCTCCCAAATCAAGTTTTCACGTGGCTTCATTGTGTGCCTAGAGAGAAATTCTGGTGTGTGAGACTTGCTTGTCTACACTTGAAAACTGAAATGTACCTCAGGATGAAGGAAGTGTGACATGGGGTTATCTGTTACCAGACAGACTGATCCCCTGACCTGGGTGACAGGCTGGCCTCCTTCATGAGCTGTAGCCATAGCTCATGCTATTGCTCTCTCCTGAGGTGACCTCCTTCTTTCATTTATCTGCTCTCCAGATGTGAACTGAGCACCTGCTGTGGGTAAGGGGAGCTGGGCATATGACAGAAATCTCCCAGTGCCCTCAGTGGGAGGGCACAGACACGTCAACAGTGAGAAGGGTGCTAGATGTGGTAAGAGGGGATTCAGGGCATCGCAGAAGCCCCTGGGAGGGGGGCTTACTCATCCTTGCACAGAGACCTCGAGGATGAGTCTAGACACCTGGAAAAAGAAGGGAAAGAAGAGGGTGGAGAGACCAATGTGGGGGCAAGAAAGGCCTGGGGGCAAGAAAGGGGTTCCTAGAAGATTTCAGCTGGGTTGAGCATGAAAGTCATCAGGGGTAGAGGTGTTTGGGGGGTGTCCAGACTGCTGGAGACTCAATTCAGAGGCTGCGGCTGGGCTGGGAAGGAGAGCTGGCCTCCCTATCTGGTCACAGGGTCTGAAGAAGATGTGTGCAGAGCCCAGCCTGCCCTGTGAAGGCCAGTGGGTTGGAGGATGGAGAGACATCAGCCAGAGGTGTGGGTAGAACTCTGCCCAGGCTGGGAACCAGAGTGGCTGTGGGGCTGGAGCTCTGCTGGGAGGGACTGAACTTAGTGGGTGTCCCTCAGCCTGGCTCCTGGTTCTCCCAGCTTCTTCTCAGCAATCCCCATCTGTCATTTTGAGCTGAGGGAGAAGGGAAGGAGGAGGCAAGTCCATACTTGGGGGTGTAGGTTGAGGACTAGGGGCAGTGTGGAGGGTCCTGTGGAACCCCCATTCTGAGGGCAGGACAGGTGAAAAAGCCCCGGCAGTGTGAGGGGCCTTCCCCAAGGGGTTACTGGTTCTTCCCTCTGAAGGACATTGTTTCTGAGGGCCAGGGCCCGCCGTGGGCCAAGCACTGAGGTAGGCCTGAGATACCTGGCACCTGCCTTTGTGGAAATCCCAGGGAGGGGGACACCTTTTCTGATCACAGGAGGGCAGACTGCCCTTGGACAGAGACCCAGAAATTGCTGCCAAAGCCCCAGATCGAGGCATTCTGGTGGGAGTGGCGCTTCGGGGAGGCCATCTGGAGGAGATGTGAGGTGAGTGGGGAAGTGTGCTGGCAGCCTTCAGCAACCACGGAGGTCCCCGCAGGTACTGGGAGGGGGCGAAGGCATTATGGGGGCCGTGGGAGGCAGAGGCAGTCTCCCTCCCTTCACTCATCTTAGCACCCGACTCGTGGGGGGCACGAGCATGTTGCTGGGCTGAGATGGCAGGGCCACAGGATCCCAGGCCTTCTACCCTGACTTTAGCCGGACCCCTTGCCCTCCCACCAAGGTGCATTGGGCTGCATGTGCTACGGGTGGTTGTATGGGGGGGCTGGCCAAGCCCCGTTTCCAGTGTTCTGATCTGCTTTCCTTGGCGTCCTATGCCTCTCGCCTGGGGTGGCCTGCGGGGCCCCCCAGGTCCAGCCCTATGTGCGGCCTTGCAGATCCTGAAACTGGGAGCCATTAGCTGTTGGATGTGGTGTGGGCTCTGGCGGGATGCCAGTGTAGCATGGTGGGGCCAAATGCTTTTTCTGGGGGGAACCCAGGATGCCTGGGGTCTGCACCTGCTCAGGAGAGAGGATCCTATTCAGGGGCTTTCCCTGTCTGTAGTATGACACCCTCCCTGTTATCCTGCTTTCCTGTGTGTGCATGTGTGTGTGTGTGTGTGTGTGTGTGTTGAGAGACTGATTGCTTGATTGATTGCTTTTGATTTCTGCCCAGGGCTGTGGCTCCTGAAATGTCCACTTTTCCAGCTTCTGGAATAATTTTGAACAAATATGAGGTATAGGAATACCACCCCTGAGAATAATTGCGAGATTTACAGTTTATGCCCTACCCAGCCTCTGCCCCACTGTGCCTTATTTCTTTCATAAGAAATCATTGCTAGCAAACACTTACTGAGCATTTATTATGTGCCAGGAGTTGTGCTAAGAACACGCAATGCATCTCCTTAATAATCACAGCAACTCTGTGAGATAGATACTGTAGAATTATTCCAAATTTATGGACACTGGTTCAGAGAGGTTAAGCAAGCTGCCCAAAGTCACACAGCCAATACATAGCAGGACCGGAATTGGAGCCCCAGAAATCTGGTTCTAGAGCTTGTGTTGAAGTTATGATCAAAAGAAGGGGGTCTTTGAGGGGGGTGTCCTGTGGTGGGTGCCAGAGACTTCCTGGTTGAAGCTAGACCTCGCTGAGACCCCTGGGAAAGCAGATGGACACGTCTTTCCTGCATGTGTGTCTTAGGGACCCTTTTGTAGGAAGGGAGCAGAGGAAGACCTGGCCTATGTTAGGATGCATTTCTATGTTGAACTAGAGTGATCAGGGCAGGCTTTCCCTTGGTTGCTAAGATGCCCTGAAGATGGAGGGGTTTGGGATAGTCAAAGGCAATTCTGGCTAGGGAAGAGGAAGAGCTTGTGATGGAGCAGGTGTGTGTCTTGGCCAGCTTCAAGGGGCATGGCCTGCCTAATGCTGAGTGCTGGGTTTGGGGGAGGGAAGCCCTGGTGTTGAATGGGAAAACGGCACAGGTCACCTGAGATCTGATCAGGATCCTTCAGGTACTGAGGCCCCGTGAAGGATTTGGGCTCTGGATAACGATGCTGGTTCTGGCTCTGGGTGTGGGCAGATCAGAAGTGGGAAGGCAGGCATTCTGGGAGGCTTCTCCAATGAGAGGTCTAGGACTGGGCCCTGAGAGTGGGTGTGGCTTGGAGAGGACCATGTGGAAGTGGCCATGTGTCTTCTCTTTGGAGAGAGGGTAAGATTCCTGGGAGATGGCTGTGGCCAGGTGGCAGGGTGGAAAGTCCTGGCAAACGGCCACCCCGTGTGGGCCTGGGCCAGATTAACAGGTCATTGGTGGTGAGCCCAGAGTTTCTGTTCACACACAAGGGTGTGTGAGCTTGTGTGTTGGGAACAAGAATAGGGCAAGAGAGTGGGGCAGGTGATGGTAGGGAAGAGAGAGGCGAGGGACCTGGAGAAATCTCTTGGAGAGGCCGCAGAGAGAGTGGACAGCATGGGAACACTGTCCAGCTCTCCCCATCCCTCTGCTGGGCTCTGGGCCACAGGATGCTGGTGGGCTTGCCAAGAAAGCCAAATCTGGAGGCTGGGCTGTGGAGTAACCAGTGCATTTCCTGTTCTTGTGGGGGCCTTGATCCCTGTTGGGGCCCTGAAGTCCCCCAAATCATGCAAGATGCCAATGAGGGGCCACAGGGTGCCCGAGCTGGCTCTGGATACACCTGGGCGGTAGGCACCTGGTCCAAGGAGGCGGGCGTACGGCTCAGCAGTTAGAGCCCAGTGCAAATGAGGACAAAGCGAGGGGACTGACTGGCTAGTTTCATGAGCAGTACACGGGCAGACTGGCTTCTGAGCCTGAGTGCTTACGGGCCCTGCCTCTTGCTCATGTCCCTGTCCTGGCCACAGCCTGCATCCTCTTTTGCCCTCAGCTTAGCATGAGCCGGTGAGAGGAGGCGATGACACAGCACAGCCTCCCCCAGAGCTAGGACCCAGTGTTCAGATGCGCAGGGAGTGGACAGAGGTGCCCCGATTTGGCTTCTCGTAACTCATCCCAGTGGGAAAAATCCCCATTGGATTCTCTGCCCTAGAGTCCTTCCTTCTATCAGACCCTAACCTCTTGGGCCAGAATCACTCCATATCCCAATCTGGCATGTCCGGTCTCCACCAGAGAGGGAGCACAGTTTCCCTGTGGACTTGACAGTGGAGTCTGGGGAGGCTGTAGGAGGATGTGGTACCCTAGAGTAAAATCAGAGGCCGATGGCCCAGCTCTCAGCTGCCGAGGAGCGTTGTCTAAAGGTCTCCTGACCTGGGCACCCGACTCCCCCTAGCTCTGAGGCCAGGATTGGTCACGACCAGCTCTGTGTCTCCAGGGCGGCGTGGTAGATGACAGGAGTGACGATTCCATGTCCGTGTCCACCCTGAGCTTCGGCGTGAACAGACCCACGATTTCCTGCATCTTTGATTGTAAGTGACGCTTGGCGGTGTCTAGCGGGGTGAGGTCGACAGGTGCGTAGCCTCATGCATTTTTGTATGGGGGGCTAGGGAGAACCGAGTCTGGGTGCTTTGTGGTGGGTGGGTGTCTTTGGTGGGGGTGTGTAGGTGCGCACGTGCATTCACACACATGCATGTCCAGCTGCGTGTGGCGTGCCTGGGATCGGGTGTTCAAGGCCCTGTGCATGCTAGCTGCTCCCATCATTTATTTGGCTTCTCCTCCATCCCCTTCTCCCCAGCTCTCCCCAGGCCGCAGGACACGACACTCAAGAGCCATGCTCTGCTCTGATCCTGTGAGCGGCTCATTCCCACAGATCATGACACGTGTCATTTCCATGGCTCACACCCTTCATCCGTTGCCCTTCCTGCAGGAGACTCCCCTCACCACAGCCGCTGCCCTCAGCAGCTCCTAGCCACTCACGTGGTATCTCTGTTTCCTCCTTGGTACAGATGGGAACCGCTACCACTTACGCTGCTATATGTACCAGGCCCGGGACCTGCCCTCGATGGACAAGGACTCCTTTTCTGGTAGGTGGGAAGGGAATCAGAGACCAGCGGCTGGGAGCCGGGAGCTGAGCCAACAGGGCTTCTCTGGTGTGTGGGAGCTGGGGCTGTTTGTGGGATTTGTGGAGATGGCTCATCTTGCCAGGGTCACTGTGTTGGTTGTCGGGTGGGCTGCTTGACCCTTCTGCTGGGTTTGTTGAGCATCACTTCCTTCTGAGAGCCCCTCTGGCTCTGACCCCCAGGATACTTCTGTCTCCAGGGTCTCCTGCAGCCTCTTGCTACTCTTCCTGCTCCTACTTGGGAAGCCCCCCAAGGCCTGGGAAGCCCCAGGCCTCTAAGTCTAATGGTCTTGACAGTCTGTCTGTATATTCTCTTCTCTGGGCACTGTGGTGCCCTCACCTTCCCTGGCTCCATGGACCACCCATATTGGAGAAGCTTCCAGGCCTTCAGTTCATAGGAGCTCCACGTGTCTAGCCATGTCTTAGGTGTCTCCCCCAGGATGCCTCCATCCCTGGCTCCTCAGTTCATCCTATCCAAACTGAACTCCTGTGCCCTCCTTCCCCGATCCAGGCCTCCCCTCTTTGCCTACCTTGGTTCTGGTGTTGCACTAGCACGTGTCTATTGTCTGTCAGTTTGGAAACCGTCCGTCCTCCAGTCCCGTGGATTCTGGCCTCTGAATCTCTCTTGGAGATGTTCCCAGGAACTGGCCTCACCCCTTCTCATCTCCTGGCCTCCCTCACCTTCCACCCTGCCTCAGACAGATCTGGTCATGTCACTCCTCTGATTTCCAGTGTAGACACTGGGAGACAGCTGGGGATTTTTGTGGATCGGACTCCTGTGGAACTTGCAGTTGCATTGTTCCCTAGTTGGCCTCTAAGACTAGCTCTGGTCTCAACAACTTTTGTCAGCCTTTGTGGAGCTCTTCCTGGCCTTTCTGCTCCATGCTCTCTCTGCCTAGAATGCATTTTTAACCCAGCAAACTCTTACTCATTCTTCAAGACCTAGCCCAGGTCCTCGGACGCTGCCCCAAGGCCAGATGGTTGTTCCTTCCTTGACACTAGGCCAGCGCCCCACCAACACCTCTCACAGCCCTGACCGCCACCTAGATCAATTGCTGTCTGTCTTTCCCACTATGACTGTGAACTCCTCCAGGAAGGGGCTTTGCTTGTCCTTGAACCTGCACTTGGTACCTGAAGAATGGACATTGACTGAGCATTCAGTGTGAGTCCTGGCATTTTACTGGTCCCGGTGCACGTGACCCTTACGCCTCTCCTATGAGCTAGGGGCTTCATGTTCCCATTTTACAGGTGAGGAGACAGAGACACAGGTAGCTTAACTAAATTGCTTGAGATCAAATAGTTGACAAGTGACCTGCCGCCCTCCAAGTACTTGTTACTTCCTTGAGTAGAAGTGAATTCTTCTGTGAGAGTGATCTTCTGTTCACTATAGGATGGCCCTATAGCTCACAGCCACCTGCCTCTCTTCCTCTGGGCCCCACTCCTCCCCCACGGGGGGACCACCCTCATGCCTCACCCCAGCAGCTGGGGTTCCCCATATTCTCTCCTCCCAGTGACCTGTTTCCCAGCCCTGGGCAGCCAGGTACACGGTAGATGGAGCAATTTCTCCTCCGGGCTTTGGGTCCCCAGGTCCCGACAGCACCCTATGAAAAGCATATGCAAAACCCACATGCCGCATTTGGTGGGCGAGGGGCAGACGTGTGCACCTGGCCCTTGCTGGGAACCTGCCAGAATGCTCGCTGCCCATTGGGACATACGCCGAGGGAAGAGAGGTGAACTCATCCACAGCCGTTCTTCTTTCTTAGCAGGGCCTGAAAGGTGGGGGTGCAGGCGGCAGGCCTGTGTGGGCGTGGGGCGAGGAGCGGGGGGGCATTTGTCCTCCTCTTGTCGTCCTCGGGCCGGGCTGGCTGAGGACGCTGCAGGGAGGGAGCCCCTCCCAAGGAACCCGTGCTGGGAGGTGGCAAGGGACCACAGGCAGGGTCAGCCGGGCGCTGGCCTGCGGGAGATGTCACACTTTCCATCCCAGCCCCACCCCCTCCCCCAAATAAACATCCCTTGAGCTTTGAGGGCACTGCCCAGGGCTTCCTCAGAGGCCGCTGGCTTCTGAATGAAAGGCTTGATTGACCAGCTGCTGGAAAGGAAAACAGCAGCCAACATGGGTGAACCTATAAAACCCAGAGTGTTTATTTTCACTCCCAAACCCTAAACCAAAGCAATTTCTCCCCTGGCACTGACCCTGGGGCGGCTGGCGGCCGAAGGCTGTGCGTGGCCACCAGCTGGCACTTCTCGGAGGAAACTCATGTGTGAATCCGGACCGTCTGGGGCCAGGGAAGGGTCTAGCGTGGCGTCTGTTGCTGGTATCATCCTCCAGCCTGCCCGCTGAGTGTCTGGGGCAGAGAAGGCTCTCTTCCAGAAGGTGCTCCTTTGACTCTGACCTGTGATGCCCTGGGTCTTTCCTGCAGTGGTGGGCTCCCAGGGCCCTGAGCTGTGCTCCTCACTTGTCCCCTGAAGGGGTGGGTCTTGGGGCTGCTCAAAGGCTGGGGCTGTGCCTGTGTCTGCTTCCTTCTCTCTGGCCAAGGGTTTGGGGGGGGCGGTGGGGACACACAGGAACTGCCTAGGAAACACTTGTTGAATAATATGAAACTGTGGCAGGAAAGGGAGGCTTGTGGAGATGTTCTGTCCAGGCTGCCTGAGGGTTCTGCCTCCGATGGGATTTCAATATACAGTCAGCCTCAATTCTCCAGACATTGGAAGGACATTTGTGGTTCGTGGCTATGAGGATGCGTGGTCTGTGTAGCAGCTAGGCATTTAGAAACATAAAATGATGCTTAATTCCAATGATTTCTCTTTGATACTGGATTGGGGTTGCCCCTGCCTGGTGAGCAGAGGTCCCATTAAGATAGACAACCCATGAGACGCTCTGTTGTGAGGTCATGGCATATCAGAAAATGGCCCATAGGCTGGGGGAATCAGAAATTCCCCTTGGAGGGCCTCACAGGCCAGGGGGCTGAGGGGGTCTGCCTGCGTTGGTTTGCCAAGCAAATGAGAGATGGTAAGTAGACCAAAAGCTAAGTTATTACTGTACCAGAGTGTAGTATCTGTTAAGACAACAGAAGGTCCTGCGCCCTCTTTGTTGGCCTCATGGTTTCTGGGAGATCAAAGTTGTGTGCCAGGCAGGTGGTCCCGAGAGCTATTACTCAAGGGCAGGCCGCAGTGGGGTCTCACAGCGGAGGCCACCTCAGTGGGGACCAGTGTTTTAGTTTTACGTCCCAACCCAGACTCTATCTTGGGTGGGACTGGGGAGCCCTTGCTTCGGGGCTTACAGCATCTGGACTCCAGTTGCGGCCTGCTCCCCCTTGAAGCAGGCTTTCTGTTAAGGTTGGCTCTGGCTGGGGGAATTCTCCCATTGAGCTCATGGAGCTGTTTTCCAAAGTGCGTCGGAGGCTTGTGAAATGCTCCACTTAAGCAGGGTTCCTGAGCAAGGGAGACGGGAGAACAGTGCACACTTCCAGATTTACAATGCACAGTGGCATTGAGAGGCTTTGGAATGGCTTCAGGAAAGGAGCCTGTTTGACTTGTTCAAGTGCTCACGAGATCCCCAGAGAACTCATGTTTACGAAGCTCACATTTTGGGGAACACTGATCTGTAGGATTTAGTCCAGATTGCTCCGCTCAGATCTGGGATCTTTGTGAACTCCTCCTCCTTCTCTCATCCCCACTGCCCTGGGCTTTCCCTTCTCCCCTCAGCCAGACCAACTAGTAGCTGTTTCTCAAATGCCCAGGCTCTTTGGTGTCATCGTGAGTGCTATGCTGATGTCTAGAATGCCCCCTTTCCCTTGGTGTGCCTTGGTCCCTCCTCGTTCTGGAGACTTAGGGTAGGAGACCTCCTTTGGGATGACTGACATGATGCTGCCAGGCTCCATGGGGGTATCCCCGATGCCCAGCACCTCATTCATTCCCTGAGTAAGCAGCACATCGCCTTGGAATCTGACTGCCCTGTAGTGACCATTTCCAACCAGTAGTCGTGATCTTAAGAGCCTAGATTTTGTCTCCTTCATTTTCTTATCCTTAGTGCTCTGCTTACCTACCATGCGCTGGTCAGTCAGAGCGAATGAATGACGGGTTACGCATAATGCTGGAGTGAACATCTCTGTGCATATAGCTTTTTGGTTAATTTGGGTGATTCCCAGGAGTAGAGGAAGCAAGGTATAAACAGTTTTATGTTGTTTAGGGCATACTGCCCAGTTGCTTTCCTGAACTGCTTCCAGCAGTAAAGGAGAGTACCCATTTCATCAAATATTTGCCAACACTGGGTTTTATAATTCCAAATAATTTTTCTTAATTTAATAGGAAGAAATATTGCTATATTACAGTTTTCTTTTGCACTACTCCCCTCTTTCTGAAGGGTTCTTTCCCAAAGGGCATGGAGTGGTGGAAGGAACAATAGGCCGGGAGTCAGGGGGGTCTAGCCCTGGTCACAGGTGAGCATGGGCTAGTAACTTCGTCTTCATGGGGCAAATCTCTCTTGTCTCACAAGTGGGATGGTGCTGTCTGCCCCATCTCCCATCCCAGGGGTCTGAGCTGGGAAGGTAAGAGGGCCTGGGAGGAAGGCTCAGTGTATGGTTAAGGTCTAGGAAGGCTCTAGGAAGGTCTGAGCAGCAGAGTTGGGTGCAGGGCTCTAGGTCCAGCCAAAGAACCACCTGCCTGGGGCCTCTAGCAGGGATGGTATCCCCGTAGAACCACGTGTGTTCACAGCTGGAGTCGTCTCGGGCAGCTCATGGTCCTCAGAGAGCCCTAGTCCAGCGGCTTTCCACTTCAGCTCCGTGTGGCTTGGTGGGTGATGCCCGAGAGCCAACGCTGCCCCTCTTCTATGGGAGTGTCCCTGAAAGGAGTGCTAGACTGGAGTGACAGAGAAGAACCAGCCCCTCACCTTCCTCTCCACCTCTCCTCGGGACCTGCTTCTCCCTCCTCTTGGCTTTCCTGAAAGAGCGATGAGTCTGTGCGTTTGTCTGGCTTCCCCTCATCTGACCACCTTACTTCAGCAACACCCCTGCCTCCCTTCTTTCTTTTTTTTGGAGGGGCTGGGCCCTGAGGGGGAGAGAAGCCGGCCCCAGCACACAGTAGCCCAGTGTCTGAGGCCCCAGGCCTCCAGGCCTGCTCTTTACAATGCCTTTGTTGTGTGTTTTTTCCTCCCCTGGGCGGGCGGGGCGCGTGTGTGGGTCTGGGTGATTCTTGTTTGAAAGCCACCCCCTCCCCATTCCCCCAGCGCTGAGCTCATTGCTTGGGCTGCTGGGGCCGCTGGAAGGAGTTGGCCCGCTGTGGGGGGGGGTGCGCGTGGGGGGTGCTGCCAACACCAATACAGGGTGCGTAGCCGCTACAATGTGCAATTGTGATCTTTGTGTAAACGCGGCCGGTCTGGGGCCCTTGTGCTTATAAAAATAAAGCGTTGGGAAGCACGGGGGGTGGGAACAAAAGGGGCTTTTTCGCCGGCTCTCTAATATGGTTTTATTTATCGGAACGCGCCCTCTTTCCCTTACTGGAACCAGGGAGAGGTTCTCCGCCCGAGCTTGGAGCTGATGGTATCACAGCCAGACGGTTTCATTAAATGCACAGACGCCGCTGGGCCCTGCCAGGGGCAGGAGGGGAAGTGTTTGGGGCCAACCCTACCCAGGCTGGTGCATGGAAGGGGGAGCCCCATGCCAGGGTGGTTTCTACCAGGTGGGGGTGGCAAGTCTCCTCTGCCCATTTCCCTTCAAGGGCCTTGCAGTCTTCTACCCCCAGAATCAGGTTCAAAACTGTTTCCTTCAGGAAGCCCTCTAGGATTGACTACACTGTGGCTTTTGTGCCTGAAGTCTGGTTCCATGCTGGTGGCTACCTCCTGTGAGCCAAACCCAGCCTTATTTAGCCACTGAGTGCCCATAGCATCTGCCTCCTAGCTTAGATCTCCCCACCCTTAAAATTAGCCATGCCATGGGCCAACAATCAGAATCTTGGACCCTACTCCCCCCATCTCTTGATGGGAGTCCTCTCTGACCTTCCTGCCTCTTCTAGGGTCACTCTGTCACCTCCTGTACAATGGCGGTAGTGTGGCATTTGGTCTCCTTAGGACCAAGGTACCTGTTCCTCTCCCCTTCCTTCGTGAGGAAGGGCTGTCTCCCCACCCGCATCCTGGGAGTACAGCTGGACATCCTAGCACTGGGCCTCTAGCACTTAGGGTCTAGGGTTGCATGGGGTTAGGGCACAGCTGGGGATAAACTGGGAGGCTCAGAGGAGGCAGGGTGCTGCAGTCTGGAGCTGGGGCCAAAGGTGGAGGGTGTGGGTGAGGGCGAGTTGGGCTCAGCCCTCCCAAACACCTAGCATCCAGTTGCCAGCTTCCTGCATCTCTGGACTTGTCCTTCAGCATCTGGCACGTTGAGTCTTACAAAATGGCTGCAAACTGGACCCTGCCCCCCATCTGACATCCTCATGGGAGAAGCTGGAGGAGCCCCTCCTCCAAGCCCTTTGTCCCTGTCCCAGATTGCCTGCACTCAGTTCCATAGGCCTTTCTCCTGCCCTTGTTCTCCAAGTGTGGCCCGGAGGACAGCATCCCAACCATCTGGGAACTTGTTAGAAATGCAAATTCTCCGGCCCCTCCCCAGATCTGATGAACACGTCTCTGGGCGTGGGGCCCAGCAGTCTGTGTAAGGCTTCCAGGTGATTCTGCTGCATGGTCACATTTGAGAGCCACAGCCCTAGAGTCTTCTCTAGTGACACCAACTTCCCTTTGGGAACAGGTTGGGGGAGTGACTAGTGGGCAGGCAGGATGCACGATGGTTTGGGGCAGTAGGAAGCTGGAGGGATCTCAGGGTTCCTGTCACATCACCCACTGCCAAAGAGCTCTTCAGTCCACGGGCTTCCCTCTGGGACGCTCACCCATCCAAGCACCGCTGTCTCCACCTGAACCCTTGCAGGGGCCTCGGAACTGGTGTCCCTGCTCCCTCCAGGCTGTTCTGTGTGTGGCAGCCGGGGTGGGCTTGCTGAAGCGCAGGTGTAGGCACCCCAGTCTGAGGGTACCAGCATCTCTGCTGTACTCTCCCTTCCTTAAGGAAGATAGATCCCTCTCTCACACACACCACGGTGTCTTAGAGCCACTCTTCAAGGCGCTGATCAGGATTGCAGTTTTATGGTTGCTTGTATGGATTATGGTTCTGCTCTAACTGTATTCTCAGCCCCTAGCACCTAGCTCTTGAGCTGGCCTACAGAAGGCTTTTTATAAAGCTTGCTGGATGAATGAATGCATGCACTGTCCAGGATGCACTTCCTCTAGTAGGACCTGGCCCTCAGTGGCCGGCCCAAGGAGCCTGGAAGGGGGCTTCTTTGGATCTCTAGGCCCGCTCTCTGGGAACTCAGCTCCGCCTCTGCACTGTGGCCCACCAGAGGGCCTTAGAGAAGCCTGGGGTGGGGCGGGGGGGTTGCGCTGGGGAAATGGGCTCTCACCTGTAGGTTGCCCCAGCCAGAGCAGTAGCCATGGCTCTGCTCCAGCTCTGTGGTCCACACGACCCCTGAGCAGACAACTCTCAAGGTCTCTGCTGTGTCTTGCCCCTCCCCACCCTGCCCCACCCTGTGCCCGTCCCACCCAGATCCCTACGCCATCGTCTCCTTCCTGCACCAGAGCCAGAAGACAGTGGTGGCAAAGAATACTCTGAACCCCACTTGGGACCAGACACTCATCTTCTATGAGATTGAGATCTTTGGTGAGACGGCCAGCATCGCCGAGCAGCCGCCCAACATTGTGGTGGAGCTGTATGACCACGACACCTACGTGAGTTTGCCTGCCTTCCTCCCTTGTCCCCTCACTGCCCACAGCCTCCAGGAGCAGGGGTGAGAGACACCACCCAAAGGGGTACCAAGCCAGATGGCCTCTCCCCTGACCCCACTAGGCTACAGAGCCGTTAAAACATTCTAGAGTAATTAAAAATGGATTGCTCATAGGTGAACTGTGCCTGCGGCAGGGAGAGGGGATGGAGCTGGAGGGGTGTTTGGCTCTGGGTCAGGGTTCTCTGCCTCTGACTTCCTTCTGAGACCCCAGGCCAGGAGTCCTCTCTCCCCATCTGAGAGCTACATCGACTCCACAAATGGTCATGGGGCGCTTGTGTGTGGGCAACGTGGTCGGCACGTGGCGTTCCCAGCGTAGGTGGGAGCTGAGATGCCCCCGCGGAGTAGAGAGACCCCTCCAGGGGCACAGGCAGGGCCCTTCTCCAGAGCTGGCCAGCTGACCCTCCCGGGATGCTGGCCAAGCTCAGTGGCCGTGCTCTTAAGAATGGGAGCGGATCAGCACATGGGGCCTCGAGCAGTTGAAAAGTGGCTAGTGCACCTGAGAAACCCCATTTTCATTTTCAGTTTTAATCAGTTAAGCTTTATATTTGAATCGACGCTCTGGAGAGCACAGCTCTAGAAGATTCCCAGGAGGGAGAGATAGCCCATTTCCCAGGGCTGGCACTTGGGGGAAGCCTGTGGGGAAGAGCCAGGCCCTGAAGGAAGTGTGATTGGGGTGTTCAGGCCAGGCGGTGGGGCGTTCCAGCACAGCAGGAAGAAGAGGGAGGCAGGAGGACCGGCCTGGGCTGGGCCAGGGGACGAGGCAGGGGAGCAAGTGCAAGTTCTAGTACAGGGGTGGGGGCAGCGGAGGCTGGGGGAGATGGCCCTCATGACAGCCAGGGGCTGAAAGGGCAGCTGAGGCCAGCACGCTGGAGTCGGTTATGGAGGGAATGAGGCAGGGCAGGAGAGGTGAGCAGGCTCCAGTGAGGGTCCTCCCATGCTGGAGGAGATGTGGGCCAGGGAGTGGGAGTGGGGGCCACGGAAGGTGCCTGAGCTGGGGAATGATAAGATCAAAACATCATTTTAATAGGACTCATTGCATTTGATGAGCGATCACAGTTTTCCCAGGTAGATTGAAAGGAGATGAAGAAGCCCATGGAAATGTCAGATACCTCCTGCGATGAGGGCGTTAAGGAAATGCTCGGGGGCTGTCACTGTGATCTCTAAGGGGCTCAGAGCTTGATGAAATTAAATCAGTGTGAAGGCTAGTTAGACCTACAGAGGGGTTTTTGACCGTCATGGGATTGCAAATCTAGCAGCGGTGGTCAGAGGTCCCTTGCATGTTGTCCTCACGTTCTTCTGAGGGGTTTAGAGCACACCGTTCTGCCCCAGGTGGCCGCCCTCCTGACTGCTGAGTCTCTTGCTAGAGCAGGAGGCTGGGTATAGGTCTGGGGATTGCTCTGACGCCACCTGCAAGCCTGGACCGGGAGAGGTTGACTCTTCTTTCTCCGTGCTCTAGGGTGCAGATGAGTTTATGGGCCGCTGCATGTGTCAGCCCAGTCTGGAGCGGATGCCCCGGCTGGCTTGGTTCCCCCTGATAAGGGGCAGCCAGCCGGCGGGCGAGCTGCTGGCCTCTTTTGAGCTCATCCAGAGAGAGAAGGTGAGGCTGGTTCATATCCACATCCAGGAAGCCCAGGCAGGGACTACATCCATAGTGGGGGAGGACAAGAAGGCACAGGGAGGGGATGCCCCCGTGGGGGAGAGGGGCCTCGAAAATACCCTTCTTCCCTGACTGAGGGCCCACGTTCATTGGGCAACACTGAACAGTCATGTGCTGTCAGGCCTTCTGCTGAAGGTTGGCTCTGCCCATCGTTTCTGACCCCCAGATCACAACACGCTCTCACTGTTAGGGAGAGCGTTGGGAATCTGGGTTGTGCTAGAATGCCTGCATCTTTCGGCCATTGGCTGTATTTCCCCCTGCATCGTAACTTAAAGTGGTTTCTGGGAGTCGGACCTCTGCGATCTGGTTTGGGGGGGGGTTGTGAGTGTGATGGGGGCATCTCCGCAGACGGGTAAGGGCAGGACCTCTGTTCTAGTCCCCCTCTGCCATGGCCTGGCCTCATGACCCAGGGCCAGCCACTTCCCTGCTCTGACAGGGGGCATTTGGTTTACAACCATCTCTCCAAAGTTGCTCTTTCTGTGTGGTGAACCTCCATAGGTAGGCCGGTTAGAAATAGGGCTATTCCAGTGAGGTGTCTGGACCACATGCTACCCACCTGGCTTCCCTTTGCCGTCGCCCGCCACCTCCAGCTTCCTCTGAGAGTCCCTAGGCCTCCAGGGAACAGAGTCTTCAAACCCCAGCACTGTCTGGTCACTGATACAGTCCATGGGTGTCATTTTGTGGGAAATGCCTTTGCCTGGCCAGGGCAGAAAGCAGGGTGCTGGGGCCTTGGGTGACGGGCACCTGACCAGAGCTCTCGTTTTATGCCTCCTAGCCGGCCATTCACCATATTCCTGGTTTTGAGGTAAGTCTTGCCCTCACCTTTTCTTCTTTAACGGACTGCCGTCCTCCTGGCTTGCCACACCCCAACCCCACCCAGGGGCTAGGAAGGGTGAATAGCCAAATACCACCACCATCCTGCCTTCAAGCAGAGGAGGAGTCCGGTGGGACCACAGGGCAGGGTGGGCAGGGGCTGGGGTCCCTGTGCAGCTCTGGCCTTTCCTGCCCTTCTTCCCAGAGAATTCTGGGAATCACAGACTCTCAGAATGAAATGACCTCCTGGCCACCCAGACCAGTTGCCCTCAGCTGGGCAGCCTCTTAGAATCCCTTAGGCAGCTTGAGAAATCACCAGCTCTTAGGCTGCACCCCAGACCGAACAATACACCACCTCTTGGGGGGTAGTGGTCCAGGCCTTGGTGGCCTTGGGGGGTGGGTTTAAAAGTGTGGCGGGGAGCTGAAAACCATCCAGGTGTGGTAAGAAAGGTCGAGTCTTGGGCCCCACTTCAAACTGACTGAAGTGTACCCTGAGGACACTGGGCAGCCCCCTCCATGTACTCATGAACCCTCCAGGGGCTCCAACGCAAGTTCGGTCCCCAAGTTGTGATTTAGACCACGGCTGCACTGTGACCCAGTTTCCTCACTCTGCTAGTGGTGGAGATGTCCACCCTGATCCTACTCCCCTTCTTCTTGTGGGGGTCATGGTAGAAAATGCAAACCCTCTCCTGGCACCCCTGCTAATTTGATTTGGGGAGTGTTCTTCTCACCGGGCTCAGAAGCCGCTTGGAGAAGTGGTCATTCCGGCTGTGCTTGGATGCCTCCTCTCTTTGAGGCAGCCGGCACAATTTGCTGACAGTTGGTACCCTGCAGGCCCTCCTTTGCCCCCAGCCCCCCACTCCACCCTCAGCTTCTCCCCCGCTCCCCGCTCTGGCTTCTCTCCGTCTCTCTCTCCTGCTCAGTCCAAGCGCCTGCTCTCGGGCCGGCCAGCCCCTGGGGACCCGAGTTGTTTCTCCTTGCTTCACCCGGGTGAAGCTCTGAGGGTTCAGCTCTGAGGGTTCAGACCTGGCTCCTTCCTGAGGGTGCTGCACAGGGTCTGGGACTCTTCCTACCACCGGTCACTTTCCTTTCTCCCATTGCCTCTGGAGATGCCTGGGCTCTAGGTTCATGCCCTGGCCTCTCCCACCAGTCTCCGCATCGACACCCCATCACACCTTCTTCTCGGGAACCATGTAGAAGGCATGGCCAGAAGTGTATCACCATGGCCCTCGATGGGAGGCCGTTTCTGTGGGCTTCACTTAGGGTGACATCTGGTTTGCTGTTTGCTGCCCCAGTCTCGTGCTCCTTATCACTAATGCTAAACTTTTACCCTCCCTCCTCTCTTCCCTCCACCGATCCCCTGGACACGAACACCCCATGGTGTGGCCTAGGTGCACGATACATCGGGAATCCTGGATGAGGTGAGCTGAAGGGACATGCGGGGACAGAGGGAAGGAGGAGGCTCGTCTCTGGGCAAGTGTCCCAGAGCCATCTGGGCTCCTGGTGCCCCAGTGGGCAGCGGCCACTCAGGGACCTGCCTGGATTTCATTCCCCACACTCTGTGCAGACCTGGGGCTACCTGGGGTATATCCTGGCATGATTTTGGCCCCAGAAGCCTTGCTGTCCTGTTGGAGGCTGGATTCACCCAGACCTTCTGGCAGAAATAGTGTCTCATCTGGCTGATTACCAGGTGGCATGTTTTCAAGAATAAAAATTTCACAAGGGGCCAGAGTAGTCAAGGAAGCCTTTCTGGTGAAGGTAGCATCAGCCAGCCATTGTTGCAGGAGGACGGGGAACGTGCCTTTGGCTGAGGGGGCCAAGCACCAATTTAGGGCCTGGTGGCTTTAGGGGCTGGTGGGGTTGGGGATTCCTAGGATCTGGAAGAAGATTGGGGTTTGCTTCCAGAGGAAGTAAAGCTCCATCCTTTGCCATGAGGGATGAGCGGCATGTTCCTCTGTGGCCTCCTGCACGTCTCTGAGTGGGTCCTCAGGAGGGAACAGGGGCAGAGGCCTGGGCAGGGAGATGGGAAGGAGAACCCTGGTCAGATGGGTTGGGTAAAGGGCAGCCACTTCCTGCCATCAGGGAATCCCCAAGCTGGGAATGGACACCATTTGACATTTTCAGTGCAATTTAGACTTGAAGTGCAGGGTCAGGATGTGGGCTCCACCGGCCCCGCGCCCCTTACCTCACTTCCTTTTGCTCCCAGACCGAGGTGGGGTCCGCCAAGTGAGCTGGCCATAATTGCGCCTGACAGGCAGCCTCCTGCTTCTGGCCACGGTTGCGAAAGACTGCCGATTTGGAAAGGGGAGCCGAGTCCTGTCCAGGGAAGCAGCACGGAGCCCTTTCTCTTGATTGAGAGCGCTTTGTGGCCAAAACCCACAGCCTGCTCTGAAGAAGACCCAGCCCAGGGATGAGTTATTAAAAAAAGTTAAAGTCCTTAATAAGTGGATTTGTAACATGTAGTAGTGAAGGCTCAGATTCCGAGAGCAGGGGTCTGGCTGTGGTCTCGTTGTCAGGAAGCAAATCAAAATTTGCCGCTTTGGGGCCAGACCCCGAGGAGGGCCAAGTGTCCTGCTGCAGAGCCAGCCAAGCCACAGACTGAGGTGGGGTGTGGGTCAGCAGGGCCAGAGAAGAGCACATCGTGGGGTCTGCTGGGCATAAGGCGGGGCTGAGTCTGCAGGTGGAAGGGTCTGAGGCCCTGCGGGATGAATGGAGGTGAATAGAGTATCAGCTGGCCCAGGGGACGACCCCAAGAGATGATCTTGTGGACCCCCTCATTCTCAGGGGACTCGGCCCCAGACCTGGGGCTCTGTGGCTCGGCCATTTTCCATGCACTTGAAGGCTAAGCCTCATCCAAGGTCCTGGATCCTATGTAGTTTCCAGAATCCCCAGGGACAGGTCAGTCCAGCTGCAGCTATGGGGCCTGCAGGAAGCCCGAGGCCTTAGAGGGAGTTTCCTTTATGTGCTCCCCCCGCCCCCCCCACCACATTTAGCCCCCTCAGGGCTCCCAGCATGATCTCTGCGAAGAGTGTGCCAGCTTTCCCCGAGGGTTATGCGCAGGCACACTGGCAGCTTTGATTCTGGGACACTGGCCACCAGAGCCCTCGAAAGTCTGCGTGCAGACAGGACAGATGGGTTTGTTAGGAAGCTGTGTGGCCGCTGGGGGCCGTGGGCTTGGGAGCCAAGGGCAGGACCAGGTAAGAGGCTTCTGTGACTCTGAGGGATGGTTTAAGAGCAGCCTTTCTGGGGGGGGAGTGCCTCAGGCGAGTGAATCCCATGCCTATGTGGGAGACAGAGTCCAGGAATGACATCTGTCCTTGGTGTGCTGATGGCTCCCAAAGCGGGTGGAGGACCATGGGGACGGCTTTCTGAGAGAGCTGACACTGAGCTAGCATCCGAAGCCAGGGCTGGCAGAAGGGGTTGGGGAGGGGGGGCTAGGTGGCAGTGCCTTGGGCTGGGGCCAGTTGGTTGGGTGATTTCCCCTCCCCAAGGCTTTATGCCCCTCTGGAGCAGCCCTCTCTGGGAGCTCTGGTGGGGGGCGTCGGGACCCTTGCCTTGGTCTTTGAGGATTTGGTGACATCTGGGAGACCTGGGTCCTTGCAGAGAGCAGGGATGAAAGGAGGACTTCCTTCTCTAACTCCCCAGTCTGTCTTTCTGTCAGGGTAGAGTAAGAAATCCCCCCTTCCTGAGCCTTGTTCGCCTTCTCCTCTTCTGCTCTCCCTTCCTGTTTCCCTCTTCCTCGGTTTGCTCCTTGGCCTCTGGCTCCTTCTCTCCCTCTTCCCCGCCTCTTCTGAGCCCTCTGTCTCGTTTCTTTTCCTTTTTGTCTGGAGAACAAAGGCGGTCCATGCTGCCAAGGGGAATGAGTTCAAAGAAACTGCAATTTTAGATTTCCTGAGAACTGGAGAGCGTGCACATGCGCGTGTGAGCGTGTACGAGTGTGTACACGCGCAAACACACACACACTGGCGGCAGAAGAGGTGATGGCAGTTTCCTCAACAACCAGCACCGCCCCCCCCGCCCCGCCCCAGGGATGTGGAGCATGTGCAGAGGGAGACCCCACCTGGGGACCTGGCAGTGCCCTAGGCGGGAGCTGGGGCTTGCAGACCTGACCATTGAAGGGGGCGTGGTTCGGAGCATTAGCCTTGGTTCTGCCGCTTCTGTCCTGCTCCAAGGCAGGCAGGGGTTTCCCTGGTGGAAGGGATTGCAGGCTCCATGGCTGTTTTCACTGAGGGCTCAGAGGGCCAACCAGACGTCATTCTATCCCCTTCCAATGCCAGGGTACGGCTTTTAGTCTGATATGTACACGAGGTACTCTCCCGCACCCCCAAATCCACTAGAAGGAAAATTCTGGTGTTTTGCAATCAGGAAAATAAACCCAGTGGTCCCCCCATCCCCCTTTCCCTCCCCCAAGGCCTTAATTTAAAACACTGTTTTTCCTGGGAAATGTAATTAGAGCAACATGTTGTTCCTAACGAGCTGGGTGGGGCAGGCAGACAATGGAGCCCTCCCAGCACGCCTGGCTGCCCCTGCCCAGCAGCTCCTCCAGGAGCCAGGATCTGAAGGTCCAGAGGGTCCTCTGACTGTATCCTGCTGGGGGATGTGGGGGTATATGGGGCTACTGGTAACAGGACTACTTAGGTGGCTGGGGGAGTTCACCCCTTCCCCCAGCCCTGCTATGGAATGAACGTCTGTCTGGTGTGGTGGCCCTGGGACCTAGAGGAGGAAGTCCCCCTCATGGCTTGTCCTTGGCTCTCTGTACCGAGCTGGCCTACTGGACAGATAGACCGAAGTGGGCCCAAGGGTAGATTTCTCTCTGCTAGGGGAGAGAGCCTCATCTGTCCTTGGGTCCCTGTCCTCCTGATGGGAGGCAGTTTGGCAAAAGCCTTGACCGCCTGCAGGACCCGTCAGTGGAGCAGCCCTGTGTCTGCCCTGCACATCGTTGGGTGGGGAGGGTGAGCAAGAGAGGCATTGGTCAAACGTGGCTTCATCTAATTAGACTTATAGTGTATGGCTGCCCTTGAGGTCTGTGGTCCTCAGAGTCCCCATCTCATGTAGGACAGTGAATTAGGATGTCCTAGTGATGCTTCAGGTCAACACCTCCGCCCTGCCTGGTGATGCTGAAAGGCTCCCCCAGGGGTGACGAGGGTCACTGCAGCCCACCCCCACCAAGAGTCACTGGCCGGGAAGGAGGTGATGAGCCCCTCGGGTTGGCTGGACCAGAAGTCGAGCAGCTCAGGCTTAGAAACTGGCCATCCTGGCCAGGGCCATAGGACTCTCCCAGTGAGGTGTCAGAGACCAGTCAGGGTCTGGGAAATGAGGCCACGGGGTCACTTAGAGGTCAAAGAAGCCAGAGAATAGGGCAATAAGAAGTTTCTGGGGTGGTTGGAAGATTGTCTGGAAGATGGAGAGCTTAAACATCCCTGAGGGATGTGTTAGATTCCGGGAGGCATAGGGGAAACCCATTCAGACCGAGGGGCGATGAACAGGCACAGGAGAGGGGGAGGGGTTGGTGAGGACCCATGGAGCACTGACAGAAGTGCTGGGAAGGAGGGGAGGGGACGCTGGTGTAGGTTCTTTATTCCATCAGCCGCCTACCCATTCATTCCTTCGCCATCCTTCCCTCCCCTCAATTTCCCTTCATCAGCCTTCGGTTACTGGACAGGGATTTCGGCCGTGGTCCCAGGGTGTGGAGTTGATGGTTGAACACACGCAGAGGGTGTGTCTTTCAGTGGGAGTGAGTCCACTTGCTGTGGAAGCCGTGGGGGTGCTTAGCTTCGGCTCTGGACACCAGGAAGAATTAACTGGAGATCTGACGTCTGAGTAGGAGGTAGCTAGATGAAGTAGGCAGAGAGCATTTCACACACAGGGACCGGCCACTCTGAGCCTCAAAGGTAAAGAGAGTGGGCTGCCTCCTGCCACCTGCTAGAAGTTCAGAAGGGCCAGTGTTGAGCATGTGCAGGAAGGTGGCTCATCACTTATCTGAGAACCCAGAAGGGGAGGTTATCGAGTGAGAGGTAAGACCAGCGAGGTCAGAAGGAACTAGAATGTGAGGGGTCTTGGAGGCCGTGTTAAGGAGTTTGGACTTCATCCTGAGTGGCTGGAGAATGTTTGATGGGTTTCAAACAGAATGACATTCTAGAAAGTTCTCCCTGGCTACAGAATGCAGCAGGCACTGGCTCCTGGGAAGGGATTTGCAAAACCAGATGCAAGGAGACCACTTAGGGGGATGCTGGTGAATCCAGGTGAGAGAGGGTGAGGGTACGAACTGAGGGAAGGAGACAGGTAGGTGGATGTGCGAGAAGTTTAGGAGACAATCATGAAGACCAGGTAGTTTACTGGACATGGTGATTAGGGGGAGGAGAGCCATGGTGGCGTGGGGCTTTTTGGCTTGATCATCAGTGTGGATTGTGGGGTTTCTGAGATGACATTGGGAGAGAGCAGGTTTTGAGGGGAAATTCAGAGAATCCAGTTTGGGACCAGGTCAGTGTTAGAGGCCAGTAGGGCATGTGGGTGAACTGAGCAATAAGAGGTTGGGAATATGGGTCTGGGGCTTAGGGGAGATGCCTGGAGGCAGAAAGCCCAGGAGACGGCTGGGCAGAGGAGGAAACCAACCAGCAGAGGGTAGAGAGGGGAAAGGGGCAGCGGAGACAAACCAGAGAGATGGTTTTAGGAAGGAGGCTGAGGTCAGTTGGCAGGAGGCTACTGAGGGAGTGGGAGAGATGCGAGCCTGCCAGCGGCCTTTGGGCTGAGCTACAAGCAGGTTGTTGTTGACTTTGGACAGAGAAGTTTCCCGGGCAGGGGTGCCGGGGGCAGAGATGAGTGCATTGGGCAGAGGGCCTCGTGGAAGCGAAGGAGAGGCAGTGGACAGAGGCAGACCTTTTCAGGGAGAGAGGGGAGAGGAACGGAGGCTACTGGAAGACACGGAGAGCAGGGCAGGGATGCATCGGAGAGACCAACTTTAAATAGGGAAAGAAATGATCCAGCAGATAGTGTGAGGAGTTGGGGAGGATGGACGGGACAGGGCTGGGGAACAAGAGAGGCTTTGGCTGTGGATGTGCCACGATAACTCCATGGGATGGATGGGCAGTATAGTGTGCACAGTGGGGCGGCGGGGAGCAGAGGACTGCCGTGGTGGTGGCTTGCAGGCTAGGTGGGGGATGGGGCTGGTGACAAACGACAGGGAGCCAAGATGTGCCTGGACCCCTGGGAACAATGAGGAGGACACAGATGGCTTTGGGATGACAATGGTGGCCTCACGCCCTGCCAAGGAAGCTGCCCGTGGACACACCTCTAACCACTGTCTCTGCTTGTTTCTTCCTCCTGCGTCCGCCGGGCCTGGCGTTCCACAGCTGTGTGCACCTGCCTTCTTCCTCCAGGGCCTCCTCCAAACGGTACTGGAGCCTAGCCTTCTTGAGGTTCTTGTTCCCTGTCCTCCTCATAAACAGGTTCCTGAAAATGGGGAGCCTGGTCCTCAGCCTGTAGAGAGGAACGTCATCACCATGGAGCTCCACAGAGCCAGGAGGAAAGACGGAACATGGAAATGAGGGAGAAACAGGAATCCAAGGGACAGTGCCCAGAGTTTGGGGGCCCGGAGAGAAATGTTCTGGGTGGGAGAATGCAGTAATGAGTTTTCCTGGTGATTCAGGAGAATGCTATAAGCATGTGAGAAAGGTTTGCTCTTTCTGTCTCCCTGATCCCTTCTTTTCGCTCCTTTTGGTCTTGAGTTTTTGGCCCTCCCCCCCCCCCCCCCTGGGCTGGGCATTAGCCTTAAGCAGGCCACAAACAGACCATCAGCAGGCCTTCAGGCAAAATCCTTGTTTTAAAGAGCCCTGCCTCCACCCTCTAGGCCGCTGCTTATGTGCACTGTGACGTGCACAGCGCCCCCTGGAGTTGTGCTCTGTGGCTGCTCAGCACTTCGCCCCTCCTCCCGACAGCACCTGTCTCTAAGCCAGACTGAAAATGTAGGTTTTTCCTATCCCCTGTCTCTTCATTGAAGGTGGGGAGGTAGCTTAGGAATTCCTTCATTGTGTGCCCGCAAGACATAGGGATAGTTAACTACAAGGCCTGTGCTGTTCTAAGAGATGCTTTTGGTGGTTCGGTTCTCCTCAGGTCACCCTGAGAGAACAACAATGTTAGTGGTAAAGACAATGGTACTGACAACAAGCAGGTCGCCACAGTTTACTAAGCCAACCCTGGGTGCCACTTAACTGCTTGTTCTCTCGCTGAAATGCTGGAGCAGGCTCGTAAGGGTATTGTTACCTTGGATCTTCACGTGAGGGTAATGAGTCACAGACATTGAGTAATTTGCCCAAGGTCAAACAGCTAGAAAGCAGCAGGGCTGGAACTAGAACCGAGGTCTGTCTGATTCTAGAAATGAACTTCTTACCACTGCAGGTCAGGGAAGCATAGTGTCATCATTGTGTCACTGGGCAGGAGTGACAGCCTGGGGTTGGTTGTGAAGTGATTCATGGAGGCAAGAGGAAGCCAGTGCAGGTCAGTCTCCAGCTGCTCCCACCATCTACGTCAGAGTGTTTGTACATGGATCCGCCATCCTTTGAGAAGGAGCTCAAAGCAAGTCACTTGGAGAATTAGTCTACTGATTCCATTGTTTATTAAATGAGATTACACAAGACAAGGTCTCTGTAAAGTATCCAGCATAGCCCTTTTATTTATAGTCAACATTTCCTAAGTGTCAGGGCCTTCTTGTATGGATGTGTGGGTTGTGCACTGCACAAGGGCTCTGTGTCTAAGGGGAGGCAATTTCCAGTGCAGTTGTCATATACTTGCATTTATTATAACAATTTTCCAGTAGGTGGCAGTAAAGCGTCTTGTTTTAATAAACTAGTAAAATAATGACAATTTTCTGACGTGGAAGTAGAGAGTCTTCGGGAAGAATTGCCACAAAGGTGCCACATGGACTAGTAGAGCTGTTGAGGGTTCGTATGAACCAGGCGATCTTCTGAATGTTAGCACTAACTGCTTCAAGCCTCACAGTAATCTTGAGAGGTTGGCAACTTTTAATAACCATTTTATCGATGAAAAAAAAAGGAGCCACAGAAAGATGTAATAACTTACCTAAGTCAGCAGCAGGTGGAGTGGAGCCCGTGTTCCTAACCATTGTGAGACAATGGTAGTTGCTTGTCCCCCAGCGGTACCTGCCTGCCTTGCCCCAGCGGCTTCCCTGCGTGTATCTTCGTGGTCACTGCAGATTCTTGCCCGGGTCTTCTAGGCAAACCCTCAGTAGGCAGAGTTGACAGAAACTGCTGTCATCCTTGGTCTGTGTTGGTGAAGGAGCCTCCCCGCGGCTCCCTTTAATGCCTGCTGACGACGGGCCCGCATGTCCTCCTCTTCTATTTGTCAATTTTCTTTCTGGCTCACAGAGCAGGTATTCTGTCTTCAGGGAGGACAGATGTGAGAAGTCGGGGTTTGGGGCTGGCAGGTGTCTGGGTGTGGTGTGGGGGATGGAGATGGGACACCAGGGTCTATGGTAGGTCAGGAGGAGAACCAGGCTATGGGGAGGGTACATGGTTCTCCGGACCAAGTGGGGCTGGAGTGGGTGTGCTAGGGCGCAAGGGGGCAGTGTGTGTTTGTGGAGGTTGGGGAAGAGGGGAGACCCTGAGCCGCTCACTGGTGCCTCAGAGCCTTTATTATGGAGGAGGGGTAACCTGGGGTTCATGTGAAACAAGGTGACCCAAACCCAGGGCCAAGGTGCTGGAACAATGACTCTGGAAAACATGGTGCCTGGCAAGAAACTGACTTTATTTTCTCATTTTTGCCTGCCTGCTCGCACGCTTGTGTGCCTTTGCCTCTCTGTTTTTGTCTCTCCACACATGTCCTTCTTTCCATCCCGACTGTCCTTCCCCTTTTTCATCTCTCTGCCTTGGTCTTTGTGCCACCATTGTCTCTATCCTGCCTGCCCCTCACCCCCTGCCCCACCCCTGCAGTCTGAGGACACAGACCTGCCCTACCCGCCGCCTCAGAGGGAGGCCAACATCTATATGGTTCCCCAGAACATCAAGCCAGTTCTCCAGCGTACTGCCATAGAGGTGAGCCTGGTTGCAGGGTGGGGAGGCAGCCTGGTCCTCCTGGTTCCTGGCCCTGGCTTTTCCTGGGGTCTGGAGCCTTTTCAGCTGCTTGCCTCATTCTGTGTCCCCAGATCCTGGCGTGGGGCCTGCGGAACATGAAAAGTTACCAGCTGGCCAGTGTCTCCTCCCCAAGCCTTGTGGTGGAGTGCGGGGGTCAGACAGTGCAGTCCTGTGTCATCAAGAACCTTCGGAAGAACCCCAACTTTGACGTCTGCACCCTCTTCATGGAAGTGGTGAGCCTGACTTCCCTGCTGTCCTCTTCCAAAGTCCTTGTACCTAGAATGTCCACAGGGCTCCGGGCAGCTCGGCTGGGCTCTGACTCCCCGTGGGATCCTGGGCAGGTCATGGTGTCTTTTCCACCTCATTTGTCTATGGAAACGGGGAGGCAGTGCTCACCCCCTCCTCACTGGAAGACTTGAAGCCCATGAGCAGCCCAGATGGGGTCAGCTCGCTCCTTCCTACCCAGACACCGAGTGCCCAGAAGTCCCAAGGGGCTGTCCTCAGCCCCCTGGAGCTCTCCTCTGAGGCCCCCCCCAGGGCTTTGACCTTCCGTGGTTCCTCCAAACCTTCCCTGACTGGGTCCTCCTCCAGCCTCGCTGTGGGATCACCCCCACAGCCCGTAGTCCCCCAGCCCTCTGCAGCTCCTCGGGCCGCCTGGGCCTAGTGGCCAGAGTAAGGCAAGACTGAGGAAAGGAAAATGGTTTGCAAGATGAAAGCGCTATAGAAATTCCAGGCCCAGTGGCTGTCAACAGGAGCCTCCTCTTGGCTGAGCCAAAGCCGCCACCGAAGGAGAGCATATAAATTATTTCAAGTTGTGTTCAAAGTGCTTTCGGGGCTGGGGTTGGGAGGAGAAGAATCTGGGTCTGCAAGCCAACTCTTGAGTATCCACTTGGGGGGGACTGTCTGCAAGAAATGTTGAGTCCTGGGCCAAATTCTCCCTTCTTCCCTTCCCCGACCAGTGAGGGTTCAGGGAAAGTAGACTTGTTTTAGCTTCAGGCTGAGCTGGATGTGTTTGGAAGGTAAGGCTGTGGGAGGAAAAGTCAGCTTCTGTGTACAGCATTCAAGAGGCAGACTGAAAAGGTGTGTGACTTCTCTCCCCTGGCCAGCTTCTGGGTTCGGCCAACCACCACTGGGGATTTATGGCCCTTGGGGCTTATGTGTGGGTTTCTAGTCATTCTCCGCTCCTTGAACTTGTCCTGTGAAGGAGAGCCCCACCCCTCCTCTGAAGCCACCCTGAGATGGGTTCAGGCCACCACCCAGACCTTCCCTCCTGCTCTACCCAGATGCTGCCCCGGGAGGAGCTCTACTGTCCCCCCATTGTGATCAAGGTCATTGACAATCGTCAGTTTGGCCGCCGGCCCGTGGTGGGCCAGTGTACTGTCCGCTCCCTGGAGAGCTTTATGTGTGACCTGTTCTCCGAGGAGAGTCCGTCCCCACAGGGCGGCCCAGGTAGGGGGTGGGCCTGCTGAGGGGGAGGGCTGGGGCCAAGGGGTTGGGCAGGTGGAGCGTCCCAGGGAAGATGTGTGCCAAAGCCCTCCTCTTGCTAGAACCTGAGTGAGAAGTGGTTTCTCTTCAACTGACCAAGACCAGGAGGGTGGGAACTTTGCCGTCCTCAGGGCATCTCCTAGCTCAAGGCTGCTGAGGCTGGGGCTGCCATGGGAGGACATGGGGGAAGAGTTGAGGGAGAGAGAAAGGCAGGGATTCCATGGGATGAGGAGGGAGAGAGAGAACCGGAGAGACAGGGAATGTGAGAAGAAGATGAGAGAGATGGAGACGGGAAAGGGAAGAACTGGTTGGGAAGAGAAGGACACAGACTGAGAAGTGTGGAAGGCTGAGGCCCCTTACCTCAGTGTGCCTGCCGAATCTTGCGGCCAGAGAGGGGCAAGCCCCCTGAGGGAGCCCCTTTTGGGCCTGGATACCGCTCTTCCCTACAGATGATGTGAGTTTACTCAGTCCCGGGGAAGACGTGCTCATTGACATCGATGACAAGGAGCCCCTCATCCCTGTTCAGGTAAGACAAGCCCTGGGTCCCTGGGAGAGACACCAACTCCTCAGGCCTTGGCTGCCCCTCCCCCTTCTTTTTCTCTCCTCCCCTTTCTCCCTTCCCTTCCTTACCACACCGCCTCTATAAGACATCTCCCTCATATCCTGGGAGCAGGACACTGTATAGGTGGAGGGACCCAGATGGGAGCTTTCAGTCTGATCAGGAGTGGGGTGGAGGGGTTGGAGGAAGGTTGTATGTGGTCTCCTGGGCAAGACCACATCATTTTCCCCCAAGTGTTTGAAGAAAATGGGCCCTCTACCTAGAAGGCTGTGTTGAGGGCTCTCACTGACAATTACTCAGGAAACATGGTGGGATCGGCCAATGAGAGAGAAGGAAGACGGGGGAGAGTGACCAGGCAGATATGAGGGTGCTCCAGCCCCGTTGCCTCACCCTAGCCAGAGCCCTGCTGGGAGTGAGGGCATCTTGGAAGCAGTTGAAAAGGAAGGGTCTGTGTCCAAGCCAATGTCCTTCTTATCCAATTCCCTCCGTCTCCAGGAAAAGAGAAGGTGAGGTCTTGGGAGGGTCTTATTCCAAGGGAATCCAACCCTGCCGTCCAGTAAGAGGCGCACCCCTTTGCTATGTACTTGGCAACCGAGGGCCAGTTGGGCTGTCCAATGCTGAACTGCATGGTGGGAGATCTGTGATGTCTTTTACAGAGCGGGGAGCACTCTCCCCGCCTTGGGCCCTGGGGTGCTCTAGCTCCTGTAGGACCAAGGTCACTGGGTCCTTCCCTCAGTGGAGATGGCCTCACAGTGAGAGCACCAGCCTTGACCTGCTGTCTGTTCCAGGTTGTCACCCTCCTTCCGGCTTTGCAGGATGCTGGTCACTGGTCACACCACTCGTATCTGGGGCTCCCAGAGCCTCCCCACTGCCCGGAGGCACAGCCTCCAGCCGGTGTAGACAATGTGTGTGTCCTCTGGCTCTTGGTCTGTTTATTGATCCAGGGATGGCCTACCACTTCGGGAGGTTCTGTTTTCTTTAAACCACCAAACAAATACCGGCCTTGGGAGCAAAAGAACACACTGGGATGCTAAGTTGGGCTCAGGATCCTCAAAACTGCTCTGGAGATGTGTTCATAGGGCTTCCCTCTAACATTTAGGATGGATTTCTGCTGCTTTTTTGCTTGTACATCTTTTTCCCATTTCCAAGGGAAGGTCTCTGACATGGGCCCAGCTGCTACTGAGACAAGAGGTCTTGCTCTAGAGTTTCTCTGACGCTGAGAGTCCTCAGAAGCCCCACACTCTCCCTCTCTCCCACCTCTGCGACTCTGTGGGGTTCTGCCTACCATCCTTTCTGCTGGGGACGCCTCTGGTCTAGTCCCGATCAATCTGTAATTCTGTAATTCTGTAAGACTCAACTTAGGTATGGTCACCTGCTTCCAGGATTTGTTGCTGGTTCCCCTCCTTCTCTTGAAAGTCCTGTCTATATCTTGGTCACTGCCCTTGCTCTAAGTCCTGATTGTCTCTGCAAATATCAGCCACCTTCCCCAGACAAAGCTCAGGACAGTCACCGGCTGCATTCCTGTTGTGTCCTCAATGCCCAGCACAGGACTGGTTGAAAGGACATATTCAATGAAGTCCATCTGGATGGGTGGATGTGTGGGTGGGTGGACGGATGGGTGGATGGACAGATGGTTGACCTGCTTGCTGTTTGAATGGGTCTGAGAAGGAGCTTCTCTAGACTGGGAAAATCCAAGTGGAAATTTTGGATGGTCCTACCCAGGTTTTAGCTATGTTCAATATTAGTGCCTTCTGGCCTAGGTGGGTGTTTGTAGCTGGATTAGGCAGATACTTAGCTCCGAACTCCAGGCTGTCCAATCCTGGCTCCTGTTTCCCGCCCCCTCAGTGGGCTCTCTGGGTCTATGCAGGGAAATGCAGGGCTTGTCCAGCCGGATCTCCATTCTGTGTGTGCTGCCCTCAAAATGTCTACAGATTCAGATGGGGCGGTGAGTAGAGGGGGACTGTTTTGAGTCTTGTTGGCTACAGGCACAGCCAGAGGCAGATGTTGAGGAAGCACGGTCTGGACACCCTCTTGGCATTGACATGAGTGAACCGGGCCTGGGGTCTAGCCAGTGCAGGGTCTGTGCTCTTTGTGGAGCACGTGGCCAGTCTGACTAGAGCTGCTGGCCAGCCAAAGGGTAAGGAGCTGAGATCTGGGCTCCCAGAGGTGTGGCCACGTGTGGAGGGCCTGGGCTCACGGGAACTCAGACATGGGCCTGGAGAAGGAGGAAGAGAGATCTGCCTGCTCTGATGGAGGAGGCTTGGACCGTGCCGTCATGGAGCTCCCTGTCTGATTGAGGAGACAGTGCCCTCCTCTTGGGGAACCCCAAGGCCAACAGGGAGACCAATGCAGGTCTCCAGGAAGCCCTGGCCTGATGCTGTCTGATGGGGGACGTGGGGGAGACTAATTTTATATTGTGTTTTCCTCTGAGACCCAGTGATCATATTTGGCTGGTCCAGCAGAGCCAGGAGGCAATGGGAACCAGTTCCAAATGGTTTACCAGATAATTCTGGGTCGGTTTGTATCCCTTTTTCCCTCCCCCAGCAAAAATAGAAATCCCTGCTCTCTGGGGACTGGAGGGACAAGAAGTCTGGCAGAATCTGGACTTTGCCTGGCTCGTGTTTGTCCACCCCGCGTTCCTCCACAGCCAGTTTCATGCTCTTGGCGATGCAGTCCCCCCTGCTGAGCTCACCGGGTCCTGGCTGCGGCCCAGCTGAGGAATCTTCCCCAGTCTCAGACAACGCTCTTGCCAGATCCAGCTTCGGTCTCGGTCCCTCCTGTCTCCTGCCTCAAGGCACTTCCTCTCTTCTGCTCCACCTCCTAACCATCATGGGCTCAGCTCCTGGGGGGAGTCTGCTACACATCAGAAATGTCATCTCAGACCCTGCTGATGTTGTCATCAGCCTGACACAGCAGAGAGTTTTTCAGGTTTCTGGAAATGTTTGGTTTCTCTCAGGAGCAGCCAATTCTAGGGATGGTCCCAAATGTATGTGTAAGCAGATCTGTCTGCTCTGCCTCAGGCTTCTCGGTCGGCAGCCATGTTGGAGCAAGGAGACCCCATGGGGGTCAAGAGGCCTGTCTTCTTGAACTTTTCTCTGGCGATCAGGGCCTGGAGGAGACAGGCTGTCGTGAATTAACTCCACAGTTTATTCTTGGTCCGTGCAGCTCTCCTTTGTGTAGATTTTAGACCTGCCGCCTGAGGGGGGAGGTAGTGTGTACGTGTGCACACGCGTGTGTGCGGGCAGGGGTGTGCGTAAGCTCCCAAGGGTGTGTCTAAACTTGGCAGGTAGTGTTCAGGAATCATGGCCTTGACTTTTGACATTCTGAGGGCAGCCTGGGTATGTCCTCAAAGAGGGGGACAGAGCTTATTTCATTCCATTTAACGCTCTGCTTTAAAAAAGGATATATTATTTTTTCTCTGGCTATAAATACATGCTAATTATATAAAATTTGGAAAATGTAGGATAATTATGAACGAATAGGCATCACCTCCAACCAAGGGCCCAAGTGGAATGAGCTGCTACCCACATATTCTCCATCCTTTCCTTCCCCACCCCCTGCCCCCGTGCTGGCAGGCTTCTCTTTCAGTCTCTGACTCCGAATCAGGCTCCATTTCTTTCTTTAAAACACAACTGGGGTCTCTGTTTACTAATCTGCTTTTTCATCGAGCTGTTTCTTGGTGTTCTGGTGATGAAGCGGTGGGAGAAAGAGTGTGCGAGACACACACAGAGCACACTCCCCCCATCCCTTACTGAGGGTCCGGAAGCTCGGGATAGAGGTGGCGCCCCCGCCCACCCCAGCGTGCAGGCACTGAGATGCCCCTGGAGTCACCTGGTCACGGGTGACTCTTGCCTGTCATTCTGTGAGCCCACGCTGGGTGGGGGCTTCTCTGTAAGTCTCCAGAGAAGGAGAGCTTCTGGGTCTGGGGAGGGGGACCATACACATGGTGAAGAGGGGTAAAGAGGAGAACACCCTGAAGTTCTCTCCCCAGTTGGGAGAGGCGAGAGGTGTGTAGCTGATCTCACACGAGATGCCTCATCAGCCAGGGACAAAAAAAAAATCATGGACTCTCTTGGTCCTGCAGGGCAGCATGGGCTACGTGACCAGGAGGGCTTCTGGCGGTTGCTGTCCTCAAAGGCTGGTGGGGTCAGAACAGCGGAGGGGAAAGGAGGGCTTTCCTGTGGGCAAAGAAGTGGGAGCATGGGCTTGGTGGTGGGACAGCATGTGTGAGTGCGTGTGCATGCGCGTGTGCATGTGTGTGTGCGTGTGCGTGTGGTGGGCAGATCCTGGAGGAAGTGTAGGCTGGCGTGGTGAAGGCATCAGAAGGCATGAAGACCTCCTCCCCACGCTGTGGAGGAGGGTGCTGAGTCTCTCCCCTCCCCCACCCCAGCTGGGGCTCATTTTGAGCCTGCGGCTCCACTTATAGTCTCCGGGACACTGTGAAGGTGGCGACGTGCCCCCAGAACTGGAGCAGCAAATTATGTCCAAGTCCCAAAGGGGAACGTGTAATTTCGGAAGCGGGACCAGATCTTTGGAGCACTGTGTTTAGCTTTATTTTCTCTCCCTTTTGCTCTGGTGAACTGCCGGTTTCCCTCTCACCTTTCTAAAAACAAACTGTATTAAAAATAACAAAAAAGGCTCTTGTGAGGTTCAGGATGAGAGCGGGAGGGGCAGAGGCGGCCAGCGGTGGGGGGTTGCGTGGAGTTCATCCAGTCTCTGCCAGGGGTCACACCACATCCACCGACACGTGTGGCCGGTCCCCCGGCACCATCCAGTGGCCTGGCCTGCTGCCTACTGGCCATTGCCGATGCTTCTGGCTCTGGGCAGCCAGAAGGCTGGTTTAGGGGAGGCTAGGATCCCCTCAGTGATTCCCCCTTCACAGGGGAGAGATGGCTCTGTGGGTTCCAAGACTCCCCTCCAGGTCCCAGCAGACTTCCTCCTGCCTTTCTCCTAGGTGAGTGTGTCTCCCTGGTTCTTCCTGCCAAGGAGAGGACAGCTGCCTGGGACTCGGCCTCCTGTGGAGCCTTCTGGAGCTCACTGCTCAGGGCTCAAAGCCAGAGAGGGCCTGACCCTGGGACTTCGTATCCTGGCCAGTGTCCTCTGCCCTCCAGCCTTATTTGCCTGCTGCCCGGTGCCTGCCGTCCCTAGCTGAGCCATTTGCTTTCTTGGCTGTGCCACATTTTATTTCTCTGCTCCTTTGCACTTGTGATCTCCTCTGCCTGGAATGGCTCTCCTGGCTTTGTCTGCCTAGACTGGTACTTATCCACGCCAAGCCCCATCACCTTCTCTGGGACCAATACAGTGGTCTCTGAAAAAGTCACCTGCCTCCAGTCCTGACTCCTGAGGTTCTCTGGACCCTGCAGCCCAGGGACTCACCCTATAAATTACTGAGTCATGGGACCAGAAGACTGCAGGCAAGGATCTGATGCCAGAAAAAAAGATGTAGGAAGTTTTCTCTAGGATAGCAAAGGCGTGTTGGACTAACACTCTCAAAGTCCCCCCTTTTACAGGCTTGGGGGAAGTCGTAGGATGTCCTGGCTCTTGTCTTTAAAGAGAAAAGGCTCAGAAACCAGATTTAGGAACCGTGCCCAAGCAGCACTTGGTGTGGACCAGCTGTTAGAAGAAATCACCGGGGAGGATGGGGAGCTTGGGCTCCGTCTGGGATGAGGAGGTTTGAATAGGGAGGACATGTGAGAATGGCACTGAGTAAGTGGTGCCAAGGGCAGTGAGAATGTGGGCAAGGGGGGCATTGGCTGAGCCCCTTCCTTGTGCCTTAGTTGTGCTAGATGTGCCTGGCCCTCCCCTCTTCCATACTCAGTGTTGCCCTGGGGGCTGGGCTTTGTACCCATTCTCTGGATAAGGATGCTGACTCAGAGAGGTCAGGGGGCTTGACCAAGGTCGCACAGCTAGCTGATAGAGTAATGGGGACAGGATTTAGACTCAGGCTTACGTAACTCCCAAACACGTGTTCCTCCCACAACTTCTATAGCCTCCCTGGTTGGAGAGCTCTCCTTCCTTGGGGTTGTCTAGTGTTCCCTGAAGAGGTTTCTCTAATCCTGTTGCTAACCAGCGTGTTTAATTTGTAGCTTGCAGACGGTCTGTTGGGCTCTGCCCCCACTAACATGGCATCTTCTCCGTCCAGTCTTCATGTATGTATTGTTTACCTATTTGTGGGCTCATTGATTTCCCTGGGGGGCTGGGGGTGGGGGCATGGAGTTAAGGGAAGGGAGGAAAGGGAGTGAGAGGGGAAGAAAGGAAATACATTTGACCCTTGAACATGGGAGTTAGGGGTACCAGCCCCTGCACAGTAGAAAAGTCACAGATTAACTTTTGATTCCTCAAAACCTTGACTACTAAGAGCCTACTGTTGACAGGTAGCCTAACTGATAACATAAATAGTCAATAAACACATATTTTGTATATCATATGTATTACGTACTGTATTCTTATAATAAAGTAAGCTAGAGCAAAGAAAATGCTGTTAGGAAAATCATCAGGAAGAGAAAATGCATTTACAGCCCTGTATTTATTGGAAAAGTCTGTGTGTTAGCGGACCCATGCCGTTTGGGATCAACTGTATTTCCTGAGATCCAGCAAAAAACACAGTGACCTGTCCTGTGTCGTGGAGGAGGGATGGGGAGTGCGCTAGGGGAAGATTCTCAGAAACAGACAGTGCTGAGCTATCTCTTAGTGTATCTTGTCAGTTTTACCTTAATCCTGTTTACCGGCATGAGGACCAGGTGTTGGTTGGCCGGGCGTGGGCTAGTGGGAACAGGGAAGTCTCTAGATTAGATCTGGCCTGCTGGGACATGGGACACAAGAAGGTTCTGTGGGCAATGGCAACCTGATTTTCTCTGCCCCTCCTAGAGGCATGGAAAGTGTGGGTGACTGAGGAACCTTGGTTGTCTTGTTACCGGGGCCCGCTGTCTGCGACTGGGCTGATTTGCGTGGTGTCATCTTTAGTGGATCCCTGGGGGAAGATGACTTGGTGTCATCTTGGTGTTAGCCTTCACCACGTCCTCGTAAAGTCCCATGCTGAGAGCCAGAGCTGCTCCCAAGCTGCTGGGGGAGCCCTAAGAGAGAGGACCTGCCAACAGTTAAATTCTGTTCATGGTGCCGGCGGGAGGCATTTGCTGTATTGACGTCTTATGGATTTCTAGAAAGAGGCAATATATATTTTTAATTTTTTCTGATTTATCCATTGGAGAAGATATAGAAAGCACAACACAGGGTAAAGCAGAAAGTGAAAACCACTTGTGTTCCTACCAGCTGGAGATAAACACCATTAAGATTTTGATGAGCTTACATTTTTAGGTATCTTTTATGCATGTGTGCATCCTTTTGTTTAAAAACAAATTCAAAATAAGGATCATATTGTACTTTTTTATAATCTGCATTTTCTTCTATTGAAAAGTATATTGTGGATGTTTTTCTGTATCTTCATATTCTTTAAAACGTGGTTGCATGTCATTCTGCTATATGAGCATCCATAAAGTTTTAACTGCTCCCTATCATTGGACATTTAATGATATCAATTTCCACTAGTGTCTTTTGTTTCTTAGAGGAGTTCTTTTTGTTTACTTTAAATAGGTCCAATCCATTTCATGTTTAAGACTTAAAAAAAATTATTTGACACAGAGAGAGAAACAGCGAGAAAGGGACAGTGGAGTGGGAACACAAGCAGGGGGAGTGGGAGAGGGAGAGGTAGAAGCAGGCTTCCCATGAGGCAGGGATCCCGATGCGGGGCTCCATCCCAGGACCCTGGGATCATGACCTGAGCCGAAGGCAGATGCTTAACTGACTGAGCCACCCAGGCACCCCCATTTCATGTTTAGTCTTAGGCATTTTATAGCCTATGTTGCTATCTACATGGAATATCTTTTTTTTTAGTGATTTGGCCTAATTGCTTATTGTTAGAATATAGGGAAATGATATTTTGTCTATTTACTTTGAAACGGACTCTTTAGTGAGCTC
This sequence comes from Meles meles, assembly GCF_922984935.1. Lineage (NCBI taxonomy): Eukaryota > Metazoa > Chordata > Mammalia > Carnivora > Mustelidae > Meles > Meles meles. The sequence continues at coordinate 52,519,979 of NC_060080.1, read as the reverse complement.
CTTTACTAGTTCTGAGGGTTGTTCACTGATTTTGGTGGGTTTTCCAGGAAGGTAAAATGGTTTTCTTCAAACAACAATAAATATGTCACTATCTTTCTAATAATTTAGATCTTATTCCCTTTTTGCAGAATAACATTTGATAATTGAGCTGCAAGTGAACAAACATGTTTAGTTACTGATTCTAATGAAAAGCTCCTACCATTTTTCCATTAATTGTGGTAATGATTGGTGGTTTCAGATAGATATTCTTGATTTTGTCAAGGTTGTGTCCTTTATTATTAGTTTATAAATAGCTTAAAAATGAGGTATAGGAGTTTAATTTTATCCACTGCATATCCATTTGACGTTTCTCAAGTGATTATTTTGTTTTCTATTGTTCTGTTAATACAATGTTAATACAATGTGTAATTGTCTTGCATTTCTAGGGTAAACTCAAATTGGTCAGTGGGTCATGGAACTATAATTTACTGTAATTGACGTCCTCTTATCCAGTGCAATCAAGACAGGTAGTTGTTTGGCTAATTGAAAACAGTGGTTAAATGGGGACTGATTAAAAGCCATGCATACACAACATAAACTTCATTTCTAATCCTGTCTGTGCATCTCCCTGTGCCATTCACTTGATGTTACCAAGGCCTCTTTAAATTTGGATCTGCTCTGAGAGTGTCGGATCATCCTCTTGGTACAAGCCACATCCAAAATGCAGCCTATGATTTTTTTTCTTTTGATTTACTAAAGTTTGATGAGATCTGAATGATACCTGCAGAAAAATCGGACTGCGGAGTCCTTTTAAAAATTTATGATTTTTACCCATCCTTTACCCATTTTTACCCTTCCATACCCACCATCCTTTAAAAAAAATCTCACTCATGATTCAACACTTCCATACAGCACTTGGTTCTCATGACGGAACATGCGCGCCTTAATCCGAATCATCTGTTTGAATTCACCTCTTGAATCACTGTGTTGTGATTCACCTGAAACTAATATTATGCTGTACATTCACTAACTGGAATTGGAATAAAAACTTAAAAATCTCATTGTTAATTTTCATTAGTTAAAAAAAATCATTAAATCCATTTTCTAGGTAAGATGCCCTTTCTTTTTAAATTCAGTTTGTGTCTATTTTTGTCATATTGACTTATTGATCTAATTATCGTGTTAGTACAACTGGCATAAATGGGTTTGGGAACCAACACGATGACTCTTGGAAGCTTGTAGGTCCTCTGTGGGCACTCTGGTGGTGTAGCAGCGTTCAGCGGGCTCTGTACTTTTGATTGTCAGCAGAGAGAATGAGTAGTGTTTGTTGATCCTGGTGAAGGGCAAGTTTGTGAGAGCTTCTAGTCTATATCACGACTTACATTTGCTCTAACTTATTTAGGATTTTTGTATCTCTATTAATGAGTACCACTTTAAAGTTGTTCCTGGTAAGTTTTTATATCTGAATTATAATAGTTGCATCAAATTATTTTTGAGGTATTCTCTCATTTTCTGTGCTCTTAAACAGTCTCTATGGCATGAGAATTACTGTTTCTTAGAGGTTTGAAAATACACTAAAGCCACTTTGAATCTGAATTACATACGTTGGAAATTGCATGATATAAACAGTAATAGAAAAAAAATTAATAGTCTTGCTTTATGTATAAAATGTGTAGTAATATGAATCAACCTAAATTCAAAAAATGATTAACAAGCATGTAATTTAAAAGGTGGTGGCCAAGTGAATTGTGTTTATGGTTTAGCTGGTAAATAGGATACTTTTTTTTTTTTTTAAATGGTGCTATGTGGGGCGCCTGGATGATTCAGTCTGTTAAGCGTCAGACTCTTGATTTAGACTCAGGTCATGATCTCACCATCATGAGATCAAGCCCCCCTGAGGCTCCACGCTCAGCATGGAGTCTGCTTGAAATTCTCTCTGCCTCTGCCCCAATTGTGCGTTCTGTTTCTCAAATAAATAAATAAATCTTAAAAACAACAGAAAAAGGTACTATGTTATATTTGAGTTTTGAATTTTAGAGGAGTGCCTATCTTATATAATTGTATAAGCTACATCTACCCTGTACTTTTTGTGTATGTGTGAAAAAAGGGATTTTTTGATCACTCTCTACTTCTGTCAGTTTGGTAGGTTAGATGTTCCCAGATATTGCTTATTACATTATTATGAATTTGTATATATTACTATAATAGAAGAACACATTTCTGTATCTGTTCTGTTTTCATCCTCATTCCTAATTTTGTGATTTCTGTTGTTAATCTTTTTTACTTTTATGGTTGTTATTCATCCAAAGAATCAGCTCTTCAAAAATTCTTGCTGTTAGGTTAGTTTCCTTAATTTCTAGTCATTTTTAAGCCCTCTTCCTCTGAAATTCCTGTTATATATATTTTGGATTTCTTAGGTTATCACTTCTTCTCTGCCCTCCCCCCCTCTCTGCATTGTTTAAAAAAATTTTTTTTTAGATTTTATTTTATTTCTTCAGTGTTCTAAGATTCAATTTTTAAAAAGGGTATATTAATCTACGTTATTTCCTCAAAATTCTAAAATTCTAAAATCTTGCCTTTTTCATACTGAAGTCTTTATTCCATCTGGAATTGATTTGTGTTGTGTGCAAAGTGTGAGACAGAGATTAGATTTCTTTTTATTTCTTCCCATATAGATAACCAGTGAATGTGTATTGTTGTAGAATGACCTATCCTTTCTTGATCTATAAGGACAATTGTGTAATATATCAGATTTCCATATAAGTGTGGGTTGGTTTGCAGCTCTCTATTCTGTTCCATTAGTCTTTTCCTATACTAATACTCTACTGTCTCATTCTCTATAGCTTTATAATAAACCTTCATATCTGGTAAAGGAAATAGTCTACCTTGTTCATTTTTAGAAATGTCATGCTGTCTTTGTCCTTTGCTTTTCTTTTTCTTTTTAAAAAAATATTATTTATTTATTTATTTGACAGACAGAGATCACAAGTAGGCAGAGAGGCAGGCAGAGAGAGAGAGAGGTGGAAGCAGGCTCCTTTCTGAGCAGAAAGCCTGATGTGGGGCTCGATCCCAGGACACTGGGATCATGACCTGAGCCAAAGGCAGAGGTTTTAACCCACTGAACCAACCCCAGGCGCCCTGTCCTTTGCTTTTCCATCTCGATTTTAGAATTAGCTTGTCAACTTCTTTAGAAAAACTGTTGTGATTTGAGTGAATTTCTGAATCATATGGAGAACATTTTTATAGTATTGTTAAACATGGACATGATAAAACTCTCCATTTAATTAGCTATTCTTTAATGTTTTTCAATACACTTTTATAATTTTCTCCAAAAAACTCTGGTACAAATTTTATTAAATTTAGTTCTGGCTATTTTGTGCTTCATTGTTATTTTTACTTGTATTTTTAAAGGTACATTTTCTAATAATTTTTTGCTTGTATATAAGTGAAACTTATCCTCATGTATTGATATTATATTCAGAAACTTTGCTAATCTCATACTAATTCTACTGATTTGATGATTTTTCTGGGTTTTTCTGTGTAGTCTCATATAATTTGTGATTAATCATGGTTTTGATTGATTCTTCTGTGTACTTCTAATTTCGATTTCTTTTTTATTATTTCCTTTTCTTATCTTATTGCACTGCCTAGGACCTTCAGTTTAATGTTCTATGTAACTGATGATAGAGTATTCTTATCTGCTCTAATTTAAAAGTGAATATTTTTATGTTACACTACTACTGCCTTGGGTGAATGATTACTAGTTAGCTAAGAGTTTTTAGTGTGAATAATATGAAATTTTATTGAGTGTTTTTAATGTATTTGTTGAGGTGATGATATAATTTGTTTAATCTGTTAATGTGGTGAATTACATTAAGAGATTTCTTTTAAATGCTAAAGTAACTTTGCATTTCTGAAACACTCTGTCCTGGTCATGATGCATTGTTTTTATTATTTTCTTTCTGCATTGCTAGATTCAGTTTGCAAATATTTAGTTTAGGAATTTTTTTTAATCAATTACCATAAATGGTAATGGCTAGAAGTTTCTTTTTCTGATAGTGTTTTTTTCAGGTTTGAGTATTTAGATAATACTAATCTTATAAAATGACTTGGGGGCATATATACTCTTTTCTTAATCTCTGAATGAATGAAAAAAGATTTACATTATCTCTTGTCTGAATGTTTGGTAGATTCATTTCTAAAACCATCTAGACTAAGTATTTTTCTTGGGGAAATTTTAAACTGCTGATATATTTGGAAAAATATTTATAGGAACTTTGAGGTTTTCTTTTTCTATGTGAGTCACTTTGGGTGATTTGTATTTTATAGGATCCATTTCTTCCTAAAAAATATTGATGTTTCTCACAATAACCTTTTACTTTTTCATTTTTTCTTCTTTCATTGATGTTCCTTTTAATTCCTAAGATTATAAGTTATTATTTTTGCTAGAATTTGTCAGATTTTTTTTGTTTGTTTGTTTGTTTTTAAAGATTTTATTTATTTATTTGACAGATAGAGATCACAAGTAGGGAGAGAGGCAGGCAGAGAGAGAGAGAGAGAGAGAGGAGGAAGCAGGCTCCCTGCCAAGCAGAGAGCCCGATGCGGGACTCGATCCCAGGACCCTGAGATCATGACCTGAGCTGAAGGCAGCAGCTTAAACCACTGAGCCACCCAGGCGCCCCGAATTTGTCAGATTTTTTTTCTGTCTTTTCAAAGAACCAATTTTAGCTCTGTTGATATTTTATTGTTTCCTTGTTTTCTAGTTTGTTAATTTCCTTCCTTCTGTTTTTTGGGGGGTTATATTTTTAACCTCTTAAGGGCTATGCTTAGTTCATCAATTTTCAGACTTTCTTTTTTTCTCATGTAAACATTTAAGGCTATAAATTTTCCTCTAAGTACTGCTTTATGCATCCCACAGGTTTTGATGACTGATTTGTTGTTGTTGTTATTTTCCAGTTCTAAGTATATACTTATTTTTGCTATATTTCTTTTTGATGGCTGAATTGCTTAAAAATAGGTTTTGAGGAGCGCCTGGGTGGCTCAGTGGGTTAAGCCGCTGCCTTCGGCTCAGGTCATGATCTCAGGGTCCTGGGATCGAGTCCTGCATCGGGCTCTCTGCTCAATAGGGGGCCTGCTTCCCTCTCTCTCTCTCTGCCTGCCTCTCTGACTACTTGTGATCTCTTTCTGTCAAGTAAATAAATAAAATCTTAAAAAAAATAAAAATAAAAAAATAAAAATAAAAAAAATAGGTTTTGGAAGTTCCTAAATTATGTTTTAAGTTATCTTTTTGCTACTGGTTTCAGCTTAACTGTGTGATGGTTCAGAGAATGTGGTCTGTATGTTATGGTTCTTGACACTTGCTTTATGACCTATTACAAGATAAATTTATGTAACCATCCTCTGTTTTCTTGGAAATAAAGTCTATTCTCCAAATGAGTTTTACATATAACATGTCCTTTTAGATCAGACTTATTAATTGTGTTATTTAAATTTATTTTTATTCTGATTTTTTTATGTGGCATTCATTAATTTCTGAGAAGGGTATATTAGAACATCCTGCTTTGATTTGATATTTATCATTTTCTCCTTACGATCTTTTTTCTATACATATTTGATGCTGTGTTATTAGCCACAAACACTTTTAGAATTTTCATATCTTCCTAGAAAATTGAACCCTTAAATGACGTGTATGAACCTCTCTGTCCCTTTGACTTTTAAAATATCTACATTAAATTTAAAATATCTAATGAGACTGTTTTGTCTGCTTTGTCTCATGTTAAAATAGCTACACCAGCTTCCTTTTGGACAATATTTTCCTAGTATACCTTTTTCTATTATTTTACTTTCAACTTTTCTGTGGCTTTGTTTTAGGCGTCTCTTTAGTGAACAGCAAATAGATGGATTCCATTTTTTCTTTTATGCGTTCTGGCAATATTATGTTTTTAAACTAGAGAGTTGAAGAGTTAATTGTGTTTACTGATATATTTGGATTTATTTCTTCTATCTTATTTCTTATCTTTGTTCATCCTACCCTTTTTGCCCTTATTTTTTCTTTTTCAGCTTGAAAGATTACCTTCCCTTCCCCATTCCTTCTTCCCTTTTCAGTTTCAAAGCTATACATTGTTTCTATTCCTTTAGTGATAGTATAGAAACTTTATCATGCAAAGTCTGAGTCTAATTAATATTTATAGCTTCCTCCAGAATGTCACAAGGAACTTAGAATGCTTTAATTCCAATCACATACCAATTTTCAAACTTCTTGTTCAGTATTTTAGTTTTAACCTCATACATAAGTGACATTTAAAAACCGGTATCATTTTTTAAATTTTTTAATTTTTTTATTATTTATTTGTCAGAGAGAGAGACAGAGAGAGAAAGATCACAAGTAGGCAGAGGCAGAGGGAGAAGCAGGCTCCCTGCCAAGCAAGGAGCCGGATATGGGACTCGATCCCAGGACGCTAGGATCATGACCTGAGCCGAAGGCAGCCGCTCAACCAACTGAGCCACCCAGGCGTCCCAAAACCGGTATCATTTTTTAAAGTAACCCATTTTCTGTTAGCTATACCCACATTTACTACTTGGTTTTGTGTGTCAGTTTTCTCCCTCCTGAGTCATCTTCTTTCTTCCTGAAGTAGAGCTTATAGAAATTCCTATAATTAGAATCAATTCATTGTAAACTTTCTCACTTTTAAATTATTGCTTGAAAATATTTTTATTTCCCTTATTTTGGAAATACTAGTTTTGCTGACTCTTATTTTCTATCAGCACTTTGAAGGGACTATTTTACCATCTTCTGGCTTCCATTGTGCTGTTGTCTTCCTAAATCTGAGAACTGTTTTTTTGTTTTTTTTTCCCTTCTTTTAATTAGTTCTGGTAGTTCTCTACCACTATCTCTTTAAATATTGCATAGTCCCCATTCTCTCTATCATTTCCTTCTGGAACTTATGATGGACCTTCTTTGTACTCCATGTTAGTTCAACTTTCTTTCATATTATTGTTTCTTTGTATTGCACTCTGGCTAATTTCTGAAGATAGATCTTCTAGTTCATTAAGTCTTCCATTGTTTCTAAGGCTATTTGACCCCACCTATTGAGTTTCAGTCTTAAGTATTATATTTTTAGCTTGAAAAGTTCTTCTGTCCCCACCCCCTGCAATCAGCTTACTTATTTTTAAAAATCTCTTGCTCCTTTGTCATAACTTTTAATGGATTTTTAATTTTTAAACAGCTTTTTAAAAAAAGTCATATTTCTGACAGTTCTGTTTCCTGTTGCCTTAATGGGTCTCATATGTAGTTGGCATTTCTAGCTGACTCTTGCTCATGGTGCCTTGTTCCTTATGTTTTGTGGTATTTCCGATTGTGAACTCATGTTCCTTGGAACTTTACCTGAGAGATCTTTGAGGCCTGCATGAAAGTTAGCTTCTTTCACAAAGGATATGTGTTTACTTGACCAGATGCGTGGAAATGCTACAAATCCAGATTCACTAAAACTAAACGTTTGGTTTGGGCTTTATTGGCCCCACAGTTAGCTTGCATTTTGGCTCCTTATTTTTCTGGATTTTTGCTTTCTCATTTGCCCCCAAGGGTTTTCTTTACATTCCCATCAGTGCAGGCCTGCATTTAAAAAGGATTTAAAGACATCTTATCTGTTAATTTAGGTGTTCTTGGAGACTTTCTGGCCCTCTTGTTTGTCGTTTTGCTAGAAATTGATGTCTCTATTATTGTTTTGCATTTGACAGTCATATTTGTCTTCCTGAAGGTTATATGTCCTTCAGGACTCATACTCTAACTTTGTATATCCTCTTAAGACTTTCTGCAAACATAAAGTAGTCATTTGTTTTCTTCTTTTACTCAATTCTTTAACCTAACACTTGTCTTAGTCTTCATATCGTTCCCCTTCTTTTGAACCTTATTCTCTTCTTTCTCTCTGTCCTTACAGAGGGAAGTCCTTGCTTGTCAAGTACTGACAGCTCAGATGGTTCTGCCTATTAGTGCAGGGAACCCCTTCGAATCTCAAGATTTTAGAAAAGGAAGAAGAAAACAGTCTAAGATTGTTATATCTTTACCTTGCTCAGTTAGGAATCCAGCAGGGTAGGAGAACTAAGAAGGAAAGCAGGATCAGAGGCTTTTTCATGGGACTGAAGAGCTTGTTTTCTGTTTGTTGTGGCAGCTCTGTGTTAGCTGACTAGGTCAGGGCCATGGTCCTCACCTATCGACCTCTATGTAAGGAGTTTCTGAAGTAGAGGAGAGCAAGCAGGAGTGTTCTTTGGGAAGTTGCTACAGTATTGTGGGTAGATCCTCATTCTTGTGGGTTTGGACTCCTGATGCGTTTAGGGTTAGGTATTCATTCTTCAAGTCTCAAACTGAGGTTGCCAGTTTATGAGTTTATAGTGAGAAATACTTCTGCCCAGGGGACATGACCCTGGGTTGTGGCCCAGCCCATGGTATCTTACAGGTTCAGCAATTGAGAAGCCCAGTTGTGATTGCAGATGAGTAAGGAATCAGAATGAGGAGAGATCATTCTGTGACTTGAAATTTAGTGGCAGCTGACTGAGATGGACAGATCCATCTCCAAAGGTCCGGACCATCCCAAGGGCTCTGATGTGCACGACTGTCCGCAGCAAACCTTCCCTTCTCTTGTATTCGTGGGACTGGTCAATTCCTTTTCTTCACTGACATATTCTTTCTCTAGATGTATTAAGACAACCTACCCATTTAGGGTTAAGTCTTAGTGTAAGAGCCACTCTTCTGCTTTGAGGTGATTTTTGCCTGTCCTTGCTCTGAACCACTCTGCATTGATTTCATGGTCTAATTCTCCGAGGGCAGCCCTATTTCCCTTAATTCCAAGTTTTGGGGGAATGCCTCATTGCAGCTCATGAATACTGACAACAATTTATCCCAAGACTTTGAAGCAAAGGTTTTTTTTGAGCAAAGGAATCAATTACAGGGTGTGGCTCCCAAGTGAGGAAGCATTTCCAGAAGGCATCCAAGGCTGTCTCAGAACTTCACGGTTGCACCTCTGAACTTGAGTGTTGGAGGGGGAATATTTTAACTTTAATAACACGGAAGGTTTTCCCTGTACTTTGGTATCTAGCAGATGTGCTAATTAGGAGGACACCTATCTTCTCCCTGAAGTCCGTTTTCTAAGGACATGTACTTGGCAATATTGGTTCAGCGAGAATTACTGTATGTGTTTGAAAGTCCAAAACTGTACTTCTTTAAAAATATCTCTGGTTCAGATGTGTTGCCAGTGCAGCCTGGCCTCCCCCCACTCCCATTAGTTCTGATGAGGGAGGTTTGATGCCTGTCACTACGTGTAATCTGGACCTTCCTTTGTGAGTCATTCCTTCTCTCATTTTCTCAGAGCAAATACAAATCGCCCATCAAATGACAAGTGAAGGCACAGGGGAGGCAAGGGGAGGGAAATCAGAGCCGAAATCTGTTAGCTATTTGGAGTAATTGGTTATTTGCTGTGTTTGCTGGTTGGGAAGCAGAGCACATACTTTACGGTCTCTCCTGTTACGGGGGCTGGAGTCACCCGCCGATATTGGATCCTCGTTGCCGGAGCCCTTGGCTCCGGGCGCCTTTCCCCTGCTTGGCATTCCTGTGGTCTCCTCGGGGGTGCACCCCTCCTCCCTCGATGCACACTGCAGGGGGGACAGCCCGGGGTGAAACTTGTCTGGCAAACTCCAGGGCCTCATCAGACAGGAGGAGGCCCCAGCCCCCTTCAACCAGCCCTCCTTGTGTCCGCCTCCACCCCGCCATATCCTCTCCTCTTCCTGAAGGGTCTTTCCCTGGTCCGTGAGGGACCTATTTTCCCATCCAGAGGAAAAGGATTCATCTCTTCTCAGTGACAAAATGCTCAGCTTTCTGTGGAACTCTGCAGGACCAGAAGTTCCCTATGAGGTCTCATTGCATGCCTTCCTATCCCTAACTGTGCTGTCCATGCCTGCCCCCCATGCACCCTGTAGCCTGGGTCAGGACAGTGCTTGAAACTTGGTACAGTGCTCATGGCTGAGTAAACATTTCCCCCCCTCCACCCCAGTGCCCCGAGGATGCTCACTGAAGCTTATTAAACAAACCAGTGTCTTTAACACCTCTCTGACATTAACTGAAGGATGGGGAAGCCAGACCGAAGTAGAAGCAAGTTCAAAATAGAAAATATTTGAAACGTAATGTGATTTTGTGTATGAAAATGCACACAGTAACTAGAAAGTAGGTTGACTTTGGCACATAGTAGGCTCCCCCAAAATACTTTTAAAATTGAATTTACGATAGCTAAGATTAGTGTCTGTAGTTTGATGAATGCTTCAGCAGTCCCGGGAAAGCCTTCAAAAATAGTTCTTCTCTTAAGTAGATTGTTGGAACTCTTGCTAAGCAAAACTGTCTATATAAGCAGAATGAAGAAGGTAAGGAAAGCTTTTGCCCAGGCCCTGTTGGAACCATCATAAGTTCTGAATTCTTGATGTCTCATTGCTGTCTTCATCAGTGACAAGACCTGATGGGGTCTTCTTTCATTCACCCTACTGGGCAGATCCCATTCCTCTGTACTTTCTGTTTGGGTGTAAGTGCTCACCCTAACCTCGGAGGACCAGGTCATGAGATCCTCTGTCTTACCTACCTTGGGCCCAGAACTGGGAGAGGGCTAGGAAGCTGGCCTTCCCCAGAGGTTCTCCACCCCACTTGGGTCTCCCATCTGGAACAGGCCAGTCATCAGATTATCAGGTCCTGACCCTTCTTTGCTCACCATCTGCTTGACTTTGCTAGATTCCAGGCACAGTTTCTCACTGGGCCTTTTGGAAGCAATTCAGCATTTTGGTTAAAGGTCTTCCCTTCCCTCCCACCTCTGCTGGTCCATCTTGAAGTCAGATTGAGCACAGTAATGATCTCTACAGCAGACACAGAGGCAGGACAATAGGGAGTGTCAACAAGAGCTCGAAAGGCCGGTGTTTCGCTTGTGGAAATGATTAAGTGATTTTTGTTGTGAGTATGCAGAGTTCTGCTGAATCAACATGGTAGCTGGCTGTGGGCATGTGTTTGTGTGGGTTTGGGGGCATGAGAAGTTTAGTATGAATGGGGTATGGCAGGTTGGAAATTGGAGTGCTTGCATGTTTGGGGGTTTATCTGGTCTCCATGTAGGTGTAAGTACTCGTATGTTGTGTCTGTGTTTGTATTTGTGCGTGTATGAGCAAATAGTCTCCATTGCTTAAAACTTAGACATTAATTAAAGAATGAGGGGTGCCTGAGTGGCTCAGTGGGTTAAAGCCTCTGCCTTCGGCTCAGGTCATGATCCCAGGGTCCTGGGATCAAGCCCTGAGTCAGGCTTTCTGCTCGGCAGGGAGCCTGCTTCCCCTTCTCTCTCTGCCTGCCTCCCTGCCTACTTGTGATCTCTGTCTGTGAAATAAAGAAATAAAATCTTAAAAAAAAAAGAATGAGAAGCGTCATATCATTATTCTAGTTATGCAGATGTTGAGTTCTAGGGCAGTGGTATCAGGGATTGAACTGATGATGTTGATAGTATCAACAAGGATATTGATTGTGATAAACTTTACAGGTCCTAAAGTCTCTTTGTGGACATCAACCTATAGCCTCACCATAATCCCAGTGTTGGGTTATATTATTACCCTCTTGATGATAATGATTTGTGCTATGAGAGAAACCACTTTCAACACAGTCTAGGATATCTACCTCTGGATCAATGTAGGTAATGAAGTCCTGCTTAAAATTATTTTTAAAAAATCGACCTTTTTTTAGAGGTGGGATTGAGTAGTTCCATATAGTGACCCAAGCAAAGTTTAACGTTGTAGCTTCGGTGACTAATGGATTTGACTGGGAACTTTTCTCTTTGATTCAAGTGGTCATCCTGGGAGAGAATACAAGCAAGACCTCCTCCCCACCCTCAACTTTCCTTACTTAACAGAAAGTCAGGCTTAGAATTATTGTTGTCAATTTTCTGTCTATATTCATGAAATGTGTTAGACCCACTGAAAGAGAAGGGAAGGTTAAATGTTCAGTGTATGCTATGATGATTTGGGTCTTCAGAGGGATTAGGGTGCCCATTACACTGGATCAGGCCCAGAGAAGCATGTCTTTGTTACATGGCTCTGGTTGGTCAGGAACTGAGTGCTGGCTATTAGTTGAAATTGGAGAGGCTGCTAGTCCGTGCCTTGATCAGACTTACTTGTTTGACTGACTGAATCATGAGGGGCCTTGAACTTTGGGCATGAGGATGTAAAGTTTTAATGGCCAGACTCCTTGCTAAAGCCCAAGGTGACACTTAGCAATCAAACCTTTTATATTTGTTTCTCCTCCTTGCCATGTTCCAAGACTAGATGCTTGGCTATTGCAAAATGAGGTCAAGGGCACACTTGGAATTTGAGAACATGTGACCTTTACCCTACTGGAGTTTTGGATGATGGGATTCCTCTGACAGCCGCGGGGAGGGGGCTGGCTTTGACACACCAGGGTTAAGACTAGAAGGGCTGTTCTGTTTCTGTGGGGCTCACTTTTCTGGGTGTGCTAACTTATTCTTGGACATTCTGAGGAGGACAAGGAAGAACTGAAATAACTCTATCAGAAGCCAAATTAGTAAACTAGAAGGAATGATATTTTCAAGTCACATCTGTGAGTGTGTTAAAAACATAACTTTATTTTCCTGTAATTCAACTTAATCTCCTTTTTGAGCTCACGTTTTTCCTGATGACAGAGAAGCCATAGTATCCTTCAGTAGTTCAGGTTTAAGCTGAGTCATTTTTCGGCTTTTCCTCCTTGTCCTTATCTCTGGGAGGCAGTTAGATTCTGGGTGGGCTTCCAGAATGTCATGACCTCCACAGGCAGAGACCCTTGGTCACCAGTATGTGTCTGCCTGTCTGTAGGCTTGCTGATTTCTGGGCCCACGAACCACATAGACAATAGCTTGTTATCTTGGCCACATGACCCTTTTAGGTCCCCTTGGCTCTCTCTCTTGACTAATTTTCAAGCCTTTCTGGGAAACATGGTACAATTTGGCCACTCTTTCATGACACTCTGGGGTCTATAGGAAATGCAGAAGGCTCCCCGGCTCTCTCTCCCATGATGCCCATGCAGCCATCTCTGCCAAGTGCCTCATGTCCCCATTCCTCTGGCAACTTCTGGGCCGCTGTTTACTTGATTCCCAGAGCTATGGAAGGGTCTCTCCCATATAAACTTTGGAGCTAACCTGGGGGCCAAGTTGTGGGTTTGCCTCATTGAAGCCATCACAAATCTCTAGTTAGTTCTTCCTCTCCCCCTCTACATTTTCATCTCCTCTGGAGAGGGTGGGAAAACTAGCTGGACAAAACATTCTCTCAAAACTATTTTTTAAATAGCTATGTTATCTGCCTTCAGAAATTTAAAAGGCAAATATCCCCTGCATCCCGGCTGTTTAGGCATTCATATATTCATCGCGTACTTACTGCACTCCAATACATGCCAGGCAGTGCTCGAAGTACGGGGGACAGAGAGTTAGAAAAGATAGAGATCTCTGCCCTCATGGGGAAGGAGACACAACAAACAAATACCGAAATAAAATACACGGCATGTCAGATGATGGTAATTGCTAGGGAGAAAAAGCAAGGAAGAGGGGATAGGATTTGCTGGGGGGGAGGGGTCATGACTTAAAATCTGGCGAAGGAAGGGGGGTGAAGCAGATTGCATTTGAGTCAAGACTAGAAGGAGGCGGAGAAGTGACCCGTGGATCTATGGGAGGAATAGTGCTCTGGCAAGAGTATGGGGATGCTGGAAGTGCTCGAGGACCAAGCAGGCCATTGTGGCGGATGAGTGTGAATGAGGAGGAAAGACAAAGGATATGAGATCAGGAAGGTCAGGGGACCACATCACGAGAGGATTTGGCTTTATCCTGACTTGAGTTGGCAAATCACTGGAGGGAATGCACGAGGGCTGATGGGCTCCATTCTGTGGGGCTGTTGTGTTGAGGATAGATTTGGAGGCAAGGCTGAAAGCAGGGAGGTCAGTTGGAGGCTGGGGAAATGTTCCAGATGATGGGGAACAGGGGGTTAGAGATTTGGGAGAGGTGGTCTGATTCTGAATATGTACTGAAGGTGGCACTAACAGGATTTCTGGTGGCCTGAACGTGGGGCATGAGGAAAGGACTCAAAGGGGACTGCAGTGTTTTGGGCTTGGGCATCTGGAAGAAAGGTATTACCATTTACTTACTTGAGGGAGACTAGAAGGAGCAGGTGGGTGGAAGATGGTCAGAAGTTGGATTCTGGACATAGTACATTTGAGATGCTTATTAGATGTCCAGTGGGAGATGTGAAATGGGAGTTGGGTTTCAGAGGAGTCATCTAGGCTGGAGGGAGCTCAGCATGGGATTCATCAGCATCGATGCCATTTAAATGTGTAAGTCTCAAGGCGAACTCCAGGGAGTGTGAGTGGATGGAGAAGAGAAGAGGTCTGAACACAGAGCCCTGGGGCACTCAGATGACCAAAGGGTGGGTGACCAGGAGAAATCAGCAGAGATGGAGAAGGCTTGGCCAGTGATTGGGGGAGGATATCACCCTGGTCCTCGGTAAATTGATCGTTGAAGTCACTGGTGATCTTGACCAGCTTTGATTGAACAGAGACAATAGGAAAACAAGAATTAGACACAAGTGTAGCTAACTCTTTCTAGAAGTTTTTCTGTAAAGGGGAGAAAGAAATGAGTTGGGAGCCAAAGGAGAAAGTCAGAGAGTTTTCTTTAAGTGACAGGGAACTAGTGTCACCTGTTTGAAAGCTAGTGGAGTGACCAGTAGAGATGTGTGTTGGGTGGCCTGGGCGAGGGTGAGGAGGATCATGGAAAGGTGTCTTGAGTAGACCAGGGGTATGGGACCTAGAGCATGAGTACAGGGGTTGGCCTTGGGTTGGGAGCAAGTGGAGCACACGTGGTGACAGGAGGGAAGGTGGGATGTGGTGCAGGTGCTGACGAGGGCCTGCAGAAGTTCTCTTCTGATTGCTTATGCTTTCCAAGAGAAGGAGGAAGCAGGGTCACCGGCCAAGAGTGAGCAGAGGGAGAAGGTGGTGGAGGTCTGAGGGAAAAGCAGAAGGTATAGGAAGGTGGTGTTAGGACACGGGAGAATTCCAGGACTGGGAAATTGAGGGGAGGTGGACAGACAGCACTGGGACCCCCTTGAGGCTGTGACACGAACTTGGAATGAGAGCAGCCATTCCTTTGCTCTTCCCCTCCGGCCACATTCGGTTGTGTGCAGAGGATGTACATAGAGTCAAACCCAGGTTGGGTTGGCCGGAAGTAAGACAGTTTCCAGAGAAGGGCAAGGGAGTAGAAACAGGGAAGATCAAAGGGGTAAGCAGAGGATTGTAGAAGCAAACGATAAACTAATTAGTATACAAATTATGATTCTGCTGCACGTATCATGTCTGCCAAGGGGGTGGAATTAGAAGACGTTAGCCTAGATGCAGGAAGAAGAGGGGGACAGGAGCCACTGAGCGGCAGGCCGGCTGGTGTAACCTGGAGTTAGAAAGGCCAACCACCACCTGTGTCTGCGGCAGCCATGTCTGCTGGGGAGAACCAGCCGCTGGACCCTGCCTGGGGCTTTGAAGGACAAGGAAATTACAGCTGAGAGAGGTTCTTGAGGAAAATGGGGTATCCTAAGATTTAGGTCTTTTTCGGTGACCATTTGATTATTCTTATAAAAAAAGAATTTAACTCGTATTTCCTTAGAATACATACTCAAGATTCCTTCTTTTGTTGTTGTTTTAGAGGTTATAAGCTTGTATGTGATCATTTGTTTCTTTTTATTTTAACAGCTCTATTGAGATAATCCATATAATACAAGTTCCTATTTAGTGTACAACTCAGTATTTTTTAGTATGTTAACAGAGTTTTGCTGCCATCACCATAATCAATTTTAGAAGGTTTTTTTGAAATGTTGAAATATATGATATAATTTATTAAGTGAAAAATGAATATTAAGTTATTGCAAGAGTTTAATAAAATAACATTAAATGGGAAAAATAGAATAGAAAATAATATATACATTATGATAATGACCATAGGTGAGAAAAAATTTCAAAAAGAACTCACAGAAACAGAAAATTATAGTTTTGTATATTTTCCCCTTCATGTAAATACATTCTCTTAAAATGTTTTATATTTATTTGAGTATATTCTAATTAAAAGAAATGAGTAACTAAAACAATACACAACATATACACAATACAAAACATATAAAAGACTTTATATCCTCCTCCCAAAAGGAAAAAACAAGACTCACTTTCAACTCTTACTTTATTTCTAGTCCCTATGTTGAGAAAGTGTTGTTTTCTCTTTCTGTTAGATGTGTCTTTGGTGTACAAGGTCAAGTAGCTGTCCATCTTCAAAATGCTCAAGTTCAATCCATTTGTGTCTGGTTTGGCACTGAAGCTTGATGCTTACTGACCTGACACTAATTTTAGAAGGTTTTTATCACTCCAAAGAGACCCTGTACCCAAGAGCAGTCACCTGCCAGTTCTTCCCAACCACTCCCAGTCATCTACTTTTGGTTTCAGATCTGCCTATTCTGGACATTTCATATAAATGGAATCATATAATATGTGGTCTTTTGTGACTTCTTTCATTCAGCTACTGCTTTCAAGCTTCATCAGTGTAGTAATGTGCATCAGTTCTTCACTGCTTTTTATTGCCAAATGTGTGGAGATATCACATTTTCTTTATCTATTCACCAGCTGGTAGACATTTGGATTCTTCCTCTTGGCAGTTATGAATGAAGCTGCTCTGAACATTCCTGCACCAATTTTGGTGTAGATGTAACTTTTCATTTCTCTTGGTTATTTAACTAGGAGTACAATTGCTGGGTCATATGATAACTCTCTGTTGAACCTTTTGAGAACTGCCAGATTGTTTTCCAAAATGCCTGTACCCCTTTATGTTCTCATCAGTAGCATTCCAGTTTCTCCATGGCTTTACCAACACTTGTTACTATCAGACTTTTCGTGATAGCCATCCTGGTGGGTATGCAGTGTTTTCTCACAGTGGTTTCGATTTGCGTTTCCCTGTTAGCTAACAATGAGCACTTTTCCCTGTGCTTATTATCCATCTGCTGGTCTTATTTAGAGGAATGTTTATTTCAATGCACTGCTCCTTTTTGGTTGGGTTGTCTTTTTACTATTGAGTTGTGCGAGTTCTCCGTATATTCTAGTTGCAAATCCCTTCTCAGATATATCATTTGTAAACATTTTTTCCCTATTCTGTGGATTATCTTTTCATTTTCTTGGTGACATTTTTTCCTGAAATCCTACTACTGTTGTTTATTTTTAAAATCCTTAATTTTAAAAATTACGTAAGGAATACATGCACATCATGAAAATTTAGAAAATTTTGAGTGATGCACAAAAATAAAAGGAATAAACAAAACATTTATAATGCTGTCATTCATAGGTAATTTCTATGAACATTTGCGGTTTTGTCTTTTTCCTAAAATGAAATCACATTATTCATTTATTAACCTTTTATTAATCTCATCAGTTGTGGATAGCTTTCCATGCCAATAAATCTATTTCAATTGCATCATTTTTAAATGTTGCATAATACTTAATCACGTGGGTATTCAGTTTACCCAAACAGTTCATTATTGTTACTTAAGTTGTATCCAGTTTTTCACAATAATAAATGAAGTTAAATCTTTATGCATATCTATGATTACTTTCTTTGGATAAATTTCTAGGACAGGTTGATGGGTCAAAGCATGTGTACACTTCTAAGGCTGAGGAAACATGCAATCAGATTGCCTTCTGGAAAAGACTATGGCCAGTTATGCTCCCACTGGTAGTTTGTGAGAGAGCCGGCCATTAGCCAAGAAGCTAACCTGGTCCACACCAAAGAAATAATACCATGATCAGTGATAGTAGTAAATACTGACATTGTGGGCGCCTGGGTGGCTCAGTGGGTTGGGCTGCTTCCTTCGGCTCGGGTCATGATCTCAGGGTCCTGGGATCGAGTCCCATGTCGGGCTCTCTGCTCGGCAGGGAACCTGCTTCTCTCTCTCTCTCTCTCTCTGCCTGCCTCTCTGCCTACTTGTGATCTCTCTCTCTCGTTGTCAAATAAATAAATAAATAAAATCTTAAAAAAAAATACTGACATTGCATTAGGTGCTAAATCACCTGTACTATTTAAAAAATCCTTATATTTACTGACTCCTTTATTTCTTACCATAATTCTATCAAATTGGTACTGTTTGATCATTTTACAGATTATTAAGGCACAGAGAGGTTAAGTAGTTATCTAAGGTCACACAGCTAGGAGTGGTAGGATTTGAACTCCGCTAATAATAACAAATCACCTTGATTTATTGCTTTTTTATATCCACATCACATGAAAATTATTGGCAGAGGCAACCTTATGTGCAAAAGCCCAGAAGGGAGAATTTCTGGTAGCACAACATTGTACATTACTCTAAGATACTCTTTTTAATGCTAGGAAAGCTTCCTTTTATTCTTAATTGAATGAAAGTAAGTGAATGGGAATGAATGAACTGAGAGTTTCACTTAGGAATAACTGAAAAGTTTTATCATTCCTTTCTCCCCCTTTCTTATTTGCATGTTATAGATCAGGGGTGGCAGAATTTTTCTTAAAGGGCCAGAGAGTAGGGGTGCTTGGGTGGGACAGTTGGTTAAGCATTGAACTCTTGGTCTTGATCTCAGGTTGTGATTTCAGGGTCATGAGATAGAGCTCTGGTATCCCCCCAACCCTCAAACCAATCAATCAAACAATCAATCAATCAATCTTTTTTTTTCTTCTTAAAGGGTCAGGGAGTAAATATTTTAGGTTTGGGGGACTTAAGGTCTCTGTCTCAACTACTCAACTCTGCTGTTGTAGCTGAAAAGCCACCACAGACTGTATTTGAATTACACAAGCAGGTGGCTGGCCAGTGACCCATAGTTTGTAAATTTCTGTTGCAGATGATCATGTGGGTTTTTTCTCCTTAATCAGTGATGTTGAGCCACTCCTGCATTCTGGAATAATCCAGCTTGACCATGGCACATCTGCTATAATCTATTATTATCCTAATGTCTCTATTCAGGAATGGGATTAACGTGTGTGCGTGTGTGTGTGTGTGTATGTGTGTGTGTAATAAAGAGTCTGTCTTTGAGAGACTGCTAGAACTTTGTTCCAAAGGAAGCATCCTGACTGATGTCTGTGTTGGAGGTACCTCTTTGAGAGCTCTTTCACTTTCAGGATTACTGACCTCTTCATTTTCTATTACTTTTGAATCAATTTTGGGAATTTGTACTCTCCTAGAAGATTTCCTGCTTCATGTACATTTTCCATTTTGTCACTGATTAGGTGGTAGTAAATCTCCGATTATTTTCATTCTCTCCATAATATATTTCTATTTGATCTTTTTCATTCTTAGTGGTGTATCTGCTTCTAGACATTAGATTTGATAAATGTTTATTTTATTGGTCTTTTGAAGGTTTGCTCTAAGATTTGATTATCATTTGTACTACTCTTCTCCTTTCTAATGTATTTATGTCTACTCATCATTGTCAAATTTTGGTCTTCCTGTTTTTCATTTTGTAATTTCTTGAGCTATCATTTACTTTCATTCCTTTGTATAAAAGCAAGAGCACTTAAGACTGATTTTTTTCCTTTGAGGACAAATTTGCTCTAACCCACAAATTTGGGGGCAGAGCCCTGTCACTGTTGGTATTAGCTAAGTATCTGTGATTTTAGATTGGTTTTCTCTTTGACCCAGGAGGGTTTAAAAAGTGTGCCTTTAAATTTCTAAAAGTTTGAGAATTTTAATCCTTAAATTTTTCATTTATAGCTTTACTGCATTATGGTCAGAGAATGTGACTGATACAGGTTTATCTTGGACTTTATTAAGATCTGCTTGTGGCTTTTAATTTTTTTCTAAGTGCTCCGACGGTGGTGGAAAAGAAGGTATATTTTCTGTCGTTGGATCACATGTTTGTCTACTTAATTGACGTTGTTAGTGGCATTATTCAGATTCTTTGTCTTCATATTCCTTTTTTTCTTTTTCTTTTGCTTGGTTTTTCAAGACTGTGGGAAGTGTAACAACTCTCCCACAACTAGTGTGCTTCTTTTATTCTTTGGACAGAACACACTGGTTGGTTGCCGATTTGTGCCTGACTCTGAGCCTGATCATAAACTCAAATATTTAAGTATCTGGGTGGGGAAGAGAAGGAAGACTTAGGAGGATTAGCTAAACCAGCTTCCGGTCTAACAGTTTCTGTGTGCACATATGTGCCTGTGTGTTAGTGTGTGTACTCTTGTGGGTGTATGTGCATTACAGTATAAACATCTCCCTTGGGCATGTCTGTGTAAATATATTTTTCTGTGTTATGCATTTGATATATATGCCTGCATATTTTTATTCACCCATGGTATCTTTTTCTTTAAATTGATCTTGAAGTATTAGGGCTTAGGGCTAGGGTCGGCCTTGCTCTACGCTGGCTTTTTCTAGAGGGGTTGCAAGCCAGAAAGCTCTGCTACACTGTATATTAACCAATCTGAATGGCTTTTCCTCTCCTCTAGCTGCTGAAGAACCTCCTGGTAAGTTGGTCTGACAATGACTGTGTAGACTCAACCTTCCTCTGGTACCCGTGCTCTGTGCTCTGTGTCTGGGGATCACATTCTGGCCACGATGTGGGTGTTAGGGCCACACTGCCAGGATAGGTGGAGACTCTGAGAGCCTCATCCTACCCTCTCCCCACTGTGTTGTTCCAGGTACCCTTGGCTTGGTTCCAGCTGGTTCTCACCCTTAAGAAACCATGATTCAAAGGACTGAGCATTAGTTTAAAGGGAGCCACAAGCATTTCCAGAAACTCCACAACAGACATTCAGTTGATTTAATAGTATCAGAGCAGACTTTTGGGAGACCTCCTAACACACCCCCTCCTACAGAGGAGGAAAAGCAAGCTCCAGATGAGCTTTCTTGACACCCAGTCTTTGGCCTTTCCCACTAACTGGGTGAGTTTTAATGGTATCGACAGGCACAGACTGAGTGTCCAGCCCTAGGGAGGGTTTGGAGGGAGACCTGAGGCAGGATGACCGTCCAGCCTTCAGGAAGCTTGCTGACTTCCTGGGTGACAGGACACCCACAACTAGACAGGACACAGCTGGAGGACCATTCTAGACAAAAGAGATAAGAAGACCTGTAGACACACCATGTGTAAAATGTGTGAAGGTGAGGAGACCAGTGTGTGCTCCAAGAGACCTGTCTGTCTTCTACAAATAGGAGTAAGGGGAGGAAGGACAAGGCAGAGAATGTGTTATCACAAACTTCTGTTTACCTGATGTCCCCCATGTAGCATGGTGTCTTTTGCATAATGGGCCCTTTGTAAGCATTTGTTGATTTTCAGGGATTCTGCCTTGATGGGACCTTGGGTAGGCTAAGTTCTGATTTCTGATGGTTTGTTTTTTTTCCTCCTGGGGCTGGGGAGACAGGATAGCTCTTTGGGGTCTGAGTTTTCCTGGGCCTACTCCATTGTATTTATAAGTAACTCATTATTGACATTTCCCCCCCAAAGAGTTACCATATGTACCTTCTGATTTCAGCCTTGGTACATCCATGGAATGCAGGGGAACCACAGGGCTCATGTCCCCATTAAAAAAAGGAGAAGGGAGGCCCAAGAGCTTAACAGCATCACACAATGAATGGGGGGCAGAGCCAGGACCGGAACTTCTGCCTCTCAGGGTCGAGCAGGTGTTCAAACCTTTCTTCTGGTCAGGTCTGCGCAGCCTGCCTCTGGAGGGGTGGTGAGTTCCAGGGGTCTGCTCCCCTGAACTCACCCAGCAGGAGAGCTTTGAAGACCATGCTGGCCCATCAGCCTTGCTAGATGCCTGGTCCAGAAGGGCCTTGCTTGGCAAGTTCTGTTTCTGAAGTGATCTCTTTCTTTCTACCCACTCAGGAGGAGGAGTTCATCGACTGGTGGAGCAAATTCTTTGCCTCCACAGGGGAGAGGGAGAAGTGCGGCTCATACTTGGAGAAGGGCTTTGACACTCTAAAGGTGAGACCTTTCCACAGTGTGCCCTTCAGTCTAATAGCCCCTGGGCACGCACAAGGGACAGCGAGGATGGCAGGGAGACAAAACATGTACACTTATGTCACCTCCTCTGAAAACCTGTGTGAATCTTCTCATTTGGTGCCTGGGAGCTGGTGAATCCTGACGAGCTAATTGAGGTGGGAAGGGTCACCCACAGATTTAGAGCAAGAAGTCAGTGTGGGCTGGATAACCAAGAAAGTATTTTTGGAAGATTGTTGAAAAATACTGAGGTGTTTATGGGTGAAATCATACCTGGCCTGGGATTTGTTTTAAAATGAAAAAAAAAAAAAAGAAAAAAAAAAGAAAGGAAGGAAGAAAAGAAAAATAAATGGGAAGATAGTTGATGTGAGTGACCCTCTGGTAGATTTTCAAAATATTAAAAATTATGAAAATTGCAAAATACTGAAAATTGTTAAAACTTGGAGCTGGGTACTTGTTAAAGTTGGAGTTGGGAATTAAATTAAATGGGAATTGTTATTCCCATGTTAGGTTATTCCCTTTCTTTTAAAGTTATTTGAACTTTCTATAATAAAAATATTGTGTTAAAATAAAAAGGGAAGTCAGTTTGAGAATGTAGCTACGACTCCTCTGCCCCTACAACTGGGACAGAAACTGCCTAGCAGATATAAAAATATGGTAAACTTTGCTTCCACGAAAAAAAGAAAAGAAAAGAAACCCCCTCCCCCACAAAGCCAACCAAACAAACAAAAACTAAGCCAGGGATGAGTCAGCCAAATTCTGGTATTTTGAGGAAATTCCACAAATACAATTACGCTTTTTAAAAAGTAGACTGCTTTTAAAAAAGATAACCAGAGGTGACTCAAAGTTACTCCCCAAAGGAGTTGTAAAGAGTCCTGGAGAAGGTTGCCAGATATGTTCAGGATGTTCAGTTACACTTGAATTGCAGATAAATAAGGAATAATATTTTAGTATAAGTATTTTCTGTAATTGTTAGATAAGTACATCTTAGGCCTCAGATATTGCCCGAGACATACTTACGTAATGAAATTATTTGTTATTTATTTGAAATTCAAATTTGAGTGGGTGTCCTGTATTTTGCCTTGCTTTATCTGGCAAGCCTGTTTAGAGAAAGTATGCAAAGGCTATTAGATGCAGGAGAGGGGCCTGAGGAGCACCCCAAAGGGGACCAGTGGAATGGGATTTGAGGCCTGTGGGAGTGGTGGGTGGTCTGGGCTTTCAGGTTGTTCTACTGGCTGAAAACCTTGGCTGGCCACTCTGGAGGGTGATTCTACAAGGTGGTAAAAGTTGTCTTTGATGCAGTGGGCCTCTGGGTGAGTTGTATCTGGAGGCCTGGTTGTGCAAAGATGAGAAGAACAGGGGCCCCAAAGGCACAGGCCACCTTAGGCAGCAAGTTCTTCATTGATTTGCAGTTGGGTGTGTGAGGCTGGGCAAAGAGACTGAACTTGTGTACCAGGAAGAAGGTCCGACACATTAGGTCTGGCATGTGGTAGTGTGGCCTTGCCAGAAAATGAGAGAAACCAAGAATGAGGACTCCTGCCAGCATGGCCCATGGCCCTGGCCCCCCTTGCTGCTCCTTCAGATGCCGGACATGGAACTGGCATCCTGCCCTCCAGCCTGACCTCTCTGAGGAGATCTCTGACAGCATCCAAGTGAACATGGGTCGTCCAAAACAAAAACGCATTCAACCTGTTTCTGGGGGGAAAAAACCAAACCTGGAAGGAACATTGGTCCTTTAAGGATAAGTAAATAGAAGAAAACCACCACCACCACCACCACCACCATGAGTTTTTGAAAAATAACCTGTAGCATTAGGAGAGAATGGAGAACACAATGGGTAGAGGAAAACAAACAAACAAACCAGATTTTGGAAATTACTAGCCTGGGGGGAATACGCAACTTGCAGTGTCAGTAGCAAAAGATAGAAAAATAAAAGATACAAAAAAGAAAGCATAAAAAACAGAAATCATAGAAAAACACAACAGAAAAAGAATAATACATATTTGTTTTCCTAATAAATGAAGTGTATTGAGCTTCTCTATTGAGTGATAAGAACTCTCAAACTATATAAAATTAAAAATTCATTAGACTGTCCTTAAGAGGTAGGTCTAAAACAGTACAACTTAGAATGTCTAAAAAATAAATATTTTGGCACAAAAAATAAGGTAAGTGCCAATAAAAAAGAAACAGATATAATTTAAAGTAAAAAGCGAAGGAAACAAAATGGGATGTTTTATATAAATGAAAGATACACGTCTCAATGAGAAAATGCCCAAATATTCCTGTACAGGACAATAAAGCTTAGAAATATTTAAAGCAAAAATGGTAGGAAGATGTAAACTCATACTTCACACAAATAAAAGGAAGAGATGAGAGAAATTAAAGTTGCATTAGGGATTTTAATGCATCTTTTTCCTAGGCAGATGAAGCAGAAAGTAAATAAATAAAGAAATAAGAGGTCTGAATAACAAGGTAAAATATTTTTTAAGGTACATCAAAAGTAGCTTTAGAATATCTCTATTCTAAATAAACTCTATTTATTAAAAATAATAAAAAAGAATATGTTTTTTCCTGTTGCTCAGAGAATATTTACCAAATTTGATCACATATTAGTTTAGCAATAAATTACCAAAAGCAGAAATCATACAAGACAGATTAAAATGTAATAAAATGAGAAATTAATAACAAAACTTTAAGCAAAAAGACCTACCACTTGGAAATTTAAAAAGTATTTTATTGAGATTTCCAGTATGAACATGGCTGCATAAGTCAGCATTTTTCCCCTTTTCTTCTGGAAATCATTCAAACCCACAAACTCCATTTTCAGTAAAAGTTGGAAACAAATAAAACCCGCAGACTCCAAAATACATGCAAGGGCTGTCCAAAGGCAACCAAGATTGGGTAGAAGCCACTCGGCAGTAAATGAAGAGAAAATGATGAAAGGTCATAGTGGTAGCAGATCCCAGAAAACCCCATTCTTCCTAATGGAAGAATGTTGAGAATTATTGAAGACAGGTTATAGGCACATGGGCACTTATTATGTCACCTTTATTTTTGTGTGTGCTTGGAAACTTTCATAATAAGTAGTTTTTTAAAAAGTTCCTGAAGTCAAGGTTTCCCCATGAAAGATAGAAGTGATCCACCTTGTCCATGACGATGGATGTGGGAAATTTGGAGTCAGGTTCAGGCTGGCAACAAATGCTTCTCAGGCCTGGTCCAGTTTAGAGAAGTGAAAGAGGTGGAGCCACACTAGAATCAAAGAGGTGAGCCATATTTGCAGGAAGCAGTCTGCCTCTGTGGCCAGAGCAAAGGAAGTAACTAGGCTAGGAGAATTCAACACGTTTAGTGACAAGTAATCATAAAAGAACTATCAGGGCATTAATTCAAAAATGCCATAAAAAAAAAAAAAGAAAATATAAATCAAAATTTGGCCAAAAGAAGAGGATATATATTACCAGAAAAATTTTGCCAAGGAGCAGATGAAATGAAATACTTAGCTGTGAAATTTTCAGAGGTGGGACAGTCAGAATCAAGGCAGAAATGAAAGAACTCAAGGGATGATGAGATGAGAAGAGACTGGTAGGATTCCAGAAAGGAGGAGAACACATGAAACTGAAAGGAGTGCGGGGCAGAATGGCCACTTTAGAAAACACAGGAAGGGGGCAGAGGACAGAAATGATGAAGTTCAACAAAATGATATGGAAATAAAAAAACAGAGGTATAAAACAATAAAGAGAAAATGACAGATCAGGGAAAGGAGATCCAACACTTGCATAATTGGAGTCTCTGAGGACGGCAACCAAAATGGTGAAATAAAACAAATAGACATTGAAGAGTTTAGTGGAAGTCACCAGCATTGTCAGAAGAATACCTGAATATACATACTATAAGGTCCACTGGGTGTCAGGGAAAATCGACCCAGATTGGTCAACCCTGACACTGATCCTAGTGTATGTTACTGGACTTGAGATTTAAAGAATTTTTGGAGTAGTCATACTTTCTTCTTCCCCCAAATATTAAGTCATTTAAAATAGGAAATAATACAAGTTGGCTTCCATTTATCCATAATGACATTTCATACCCAAAGACAGAAAAGCACCATGTGTAAGATCATCAAAGGGAAAGGGTGCCCTAGGATTTATATTCAGTCCAGCTGCCACTCAGGCACAACAGCTGTGGACACAGAGCATGCATATTCAGGAACTGGGGGTACAGGCCCCATGCCCCCATCTTGAGGAGCTCCAAGGGAATGAACTTAGTCAATTAGGAGATAACTGGGAAATCCAGAATGAAGGGACTGGTTGTGATCATATTTTACCTTAGACTTCCAATGAAAATAAATGGAAGGATTAGGGTAATAAGGTAAAATATAAGTATATACAGTGAAAATGAGGAAGTGACAATACTGGCAAAAATTAGACATAGGAATGCCTGAGTGGCTCAGTCGGTAAAGCGTCAGCCTTCAGCTCAGGTCATGATCCCAGAGTTCTGGGATCGAGTCCCGCACTGGGCTCCTTGCTTAGCAGGGAGTCTGCTTCTCCCTCTCCCTCTTCCCGTCCCCCTCTTCTCGTGCTGTTTCTTTCAAATAAATAAATAAAATCTTTTAAAAAATTAGGTACAGAAGGAGAAAAGATGATGGGATATAGAGTAAGGACATGAATTGCCATATTATGGAATAGATAGGGTTGACAGTATTTAAAATCAGCAAAACAAGAGGAGTATAAGCAAATTATAAACAAATAGTACAGAATTAATATTAAGGAAGACAATGCTGTCTAAAACTGAGTGAGGGAGAGGGAGTGGGAGGGAGATAAAATTTCATCATTTTATCATTGCTGTAGTAGGGAACACTTCAATACTGTCCCTAAAGACATGCAGGACTTAGAGAATTACTTGTTTATATAAATTTATAATAACATTAGAATATGAACTCAGCTCATCAGAAACACACACACATATACACACACACAGAGAAAACAGACCACACAGGCAAGGGCGTAAAACAAAATCGATGAAATTGGAAAATGTAACAATAAACTTGTTCTGTGACTATGTAAATGCAATATAAATGTAAACCCAGATCAAACATATTTGTTATATCAATGCATGTCATATCAATCACTCATTAATTACAAAACTTAAATCAGATCTCAAAGCAAAATCTAACTCCAAAATAGGTTCATGAAGGTTGAAAACGAAAGATTGTAAAAATGTGTACCTGGCAAATACAAATGAAAAGAAAGCAGAAGGTACCGTCTTCTTGTTAGATAAGAGCAGATTTGGGTCCCCCTAATTATTTAAATGAGACAAAGAATGACATTTTATAGCATTAAACCATACAATTCTGGGAGATAACAGTTATGAGAATATCTATGTGCTGAATAATAACACATCAATATTTACAAAACAGAAATTACAGGAGATATAGGAAAGAAATAGCAGGTAGGGGGAGATTTTCTCTCTCCTCTTGGTTAATGTCAGAGTCGAGGGAACACAAACGTAAGAGGATAGAGAAAAGCAGCATAGTTATTCGCCTGACTGATCCCTGTAGCCTGAAAACAGAGGCTACAGCCTTTGGCATCATTCCAGAGATGGACCATGTAACAGGCCCTGAAGAGAACATTAATACAATTCAAAAAGTGGCCTACCAATGGCAATATTTTTTTTATTATAATGCCATAAAATGAGAACTTAATAACAAGATAAAAAAAAAACCCAAAAGTTCTCTCCTATCTAGACAATTAAAAAACAAAACAAAACAAAACAAAAAAACAAAACCTCTCTTTGCACAGTTCTTGGCAAAAGAAAAAACATAACCCCAAATTGCAGAATATCCGGAAAACAAGGATAAAACGTTACATATTAGAACTTGCTAGTTATAACTAAAGCAGCATTCAGAGGAAGGTTATAGCCTTAAAAGCTTGTCTTAGTTAAAATGAAAGAATGAAAAACAAGCATCTAGCTCTTGGATCAAAGAATAAAAATAAAACTGTAATTGTGGTATACCAAGAGAATGGATATGATGACGTTAGAATCAAAACAAATGGGTCCATGCCAAGAGAGTAGTAAGCGGAGACAATTTCATAACAATAAGCATTTTTCTTATTGTCCGAATAGAGGGAGCAAAGTAAATAAAGCTTCAACTGGAGAAGTTACAAAGAGTAATGAAAAAGAAGTTGCAAAGAAGAATGAAATAATAAAAATAAAAGCAGAAATAAGGAACTGGAGCAGAGGAAATGGTAGAATGAAGGAACTGTCCCTTAAAATGATTAAATGATATAAACAGATCAAGAACATACTCAAAATGGTACCTATCAAATAGTAACCAAATAACTAGTTATTTTTGAGATTCCAAATGCAAGACAATAATAATCTTTTCTTTGTATTTACTCATATTTTCTAATTTTTAATAACGAACCTGCCTCACTTGCATCATTAATTGTTTCTTGGAAGGGACAGAACCTGGGCTAGGCCTCAATGAGGAATAACACTTAGCAGTATGAGACAGGAACTTACCTGGTTCGCCTTGGCTGTCAATTTCAGTGTAACCGACTTAGCATGTATATTAAGTTTTTAATATCACTCTTAGGCACATTTATCACCTATAATAGAAAACTGCTGCTTTAGTTAAGCCTAAGCAATTCCAAAGCATGCCTCTAACAAAGAGAGGTCAGTGGCTCTTTGAGAGGAAGGGGATCGATATGTTGAGTTTGCAAATTTAAAGTGGTGCTCAGAAGGCATTCACAGCCCAGGGTTTGGTACCACAGTCGCCTGGCTGTCCTGGACAGGGAGCATTTGTAGATTGAAACACAGACCTATAAATTTTTCAGAGTTCTGTTTCGATCTTCAAGTAAAATGCCTGTTAACTTTTCATTTGTTTGTTTGGTTTTATTCTCGTAAAAAAAAAGACACCAGCCATGTACGTGATGATTCCTAGAAACCTAAAATGTTGGATTCACCAGAAAACCATTCCCTAATGGTGCTGAACACACGTCTTCCCCTCTTCCCACCTCTCCTGTCCCTCCGGTCCCCCACCCTCATCTCCTTTTCCTCTCCACTCTTTACATCCTTTTAATCTCTGCCTGTGACCTTTCCTCCTCTGTCCTCTCTGTTCTTGGCTGCTCTCCTCTTCCTCTCTGCTACCTGTCTTTGTTCCTTTAATTTGCACATGGTCTTTCCCTTCCTTTTCTTCTCTGGGACTTTTCATCCATCATCACTCGAATACTGTCCTGTTTCCTCTTCCCTGGCTGGCTCTCTTCTTTCTCTCTTTCCCTTGTCCCCTTCTCTCATCTGCATGTGTGGCAGGTCTACGACACACAACTGGAGAGCGTGGAGGCCTTTGAAGGCCTGTCTGACTTTTGCAACACCTTCAAGCTCTACCGGGGCAAGACTCAGGAGGAGACGGAGGACCCATCTGTTATCGGGGAGTTTAAGGTACGTCCTTGAGGGCATGACCCTCCTCCTCCTCTGAGAGGACTGAAACTGTGAAGTGGCAGCTATCATAAGTGAAGGGGCTGGGAGCAGGGCTACTGTAGTAACCATGATAATGACCATGGTGTTGATGTTGGCACATGGTGACTGTGTGGTCGACACCATTGATGCAGAATCTGATGGTGGTGAAGAAACGGTGGTGGGCTTGGTGGTCTCTGGTGTGATGCCTCTGGCAGAGATGATGGCAAGGGTCATGATGGTGGTTGTGTTGGTGATGATGATCGTGAGTGAGTTGGCCCCTCATTCTTTCCAGGGCCTCTTCAAAATCTACCCCCTCCCAGAAGACCCGGCCGTCCCCATGCCCCCGAGACAGTTCCACCAGCTGGCCGCCCAGGGGCCTCAGGAGTGCCTGGTCCGCATCTATATCATCCGAGCATTTGGCCTGCAGCCCAAGGATCCCAATGGAAAGGTAACATTTCCGGAGCTCTCAGCTGTCCCGGAATGGCAGGCTGGGGCCCAAACGGGCTACGGGATCTGGACACAGCTCTCCCACAGGGAGTTCACAAAAAGCCGAGGAAACCAGCCACACACACCCAGCACCCAGAGAGGCGACTGGATGTGTTTCGGGCAGGGGCCAAGTGCTCTAGGAGGTCAGAGAAGGCGGGGCCGTGCAAGACTTGGCAATCATGAGGAAGGCTTGGCGGAGGGATAGGATTCTTAAGGATTGATAGGAGGGAGAAGAAATTCTCTGGTAGGCTAGGAGAGAAAAGAATATAGTTTTTTAGGATGGGCCAAAAATCTTGGCAAGAGTTTGTGAGAAGACTGTCTGGCATGAGGGCGAGGCACGAGAGGAAGTGACAGGAAGGTGTGGGCGGAGGGTTGGACTTCCTTGGGCTTCAGCTGGTGGTGGCGCGGGCAGGAGAGAAGGGGCTCAGTAACTGTATACCTAGCCATGCTAGATCCTGAGGCAGAAGGGAAAGACGGTAATTCTGATCCTGTCCTTGGTTAAAATTTAACATTTTGTTCATCAGGGCCTGTTGGTGTCAACTTTAATTTTTAAAATATTGCATTAAAATTTGTTTATCTTGATTGACTGAGTTTTGGGGGTGCTCCCTCAAACTTTGTGCCTGAGGCACACATGGACAAATTTTGTACCTCCTCACCTCACTCTGGTCCCCGGCTCTGAGGCAAAATGGGAACTTGCCAGAGAGCAGGAGTCTGGAGCACTGAGGAGATGGCGGTGGGGGAGGGGGCAGGGAAAAATTGGGAAGAGGGAAAGAGGAAAGAAGAGGGACAGGCGGGGTTGACTGGAGTTCAGAGGGACTGGGCTGGGTTCTCTCTCATCCCCTGAGATGGGGGCAGGCCTAGCATGTGTCCTTGAGTCTGTGGGTGGAAGTCTGCTGTCCAGTCCCTGGAGCCCTGCTTTTCAAGGTGAGAGGTCATAGCTGGCCCTGCCCTGCTGAGAAGTCAAAGGGCAGAACAGAGCCATCCCCAGCCCAGGCACCATGATGGCCTTCAGGATGTGGTATGGCCAATGGTCCATTCATACACTTCAAGATTTCTTTATGCCTTGACCGACCCTGAGAAGTCTCTGGTCGCAGTTGCTCCTGGAGGCATCTGGGGAAGGCCAGCCTGGGCCAGGTTGGGCTGCTGAAGTCTGGCCATCTCTCTCCCTTCAGTCTGTTGAAGCAGAGGCCCCAGAGAGGACCGGGGCTGGCTCCGTCATATATGTAATACAGGCTGTAGTGTTTCTGAGGATATGAGCCTTGCCCTCACCCACCTTGTCCCAGTGGGGCAGTGCTTCGGGAGTCCGGAGGACTCAGGTTCCCCTTTTCTACTGCTGGACCATGGCTAGAAGTCCGTGTCAGGGCCAACTGGTGTGGTGGTGTGTGGGACAGGGCCATTGGCCTGGCACCATGGCAGGATGGCAGCTTCTCGATGGCTGGCCTCCTACCCCCACTGAAAGGCCGAGGACCGAAGAAGCTTCAGAGATGTGTTGGGGAAGTGAATTCACTGAAGTCGTCTTCCTGTCTTCCTTCAGTGTGACCCTTACATCAAGATCTCCATAGGGAAGAAATCAGTGAGTGACCAGGATAACTACATTCCCTGTACCCTAGAGCCTGTGTTTGGAAAGTAAGTTGGGGACAGCTCGGGTCTGGGGGGTAGAGGTGCCGACCTGGGTAACCTCCATCCTGGTGGGGGAGGGGTGGCAGCCACCCGGAAGTACCCGGTTCCTGAGGCAAAGCTGGAGTCCCTAACCTTGCACGTCCAGGGGGCTGTAAGTTTAGCTCGCTTTTCACAGGGCGCGGAAGGCTGGCGTCTGGCCAGAGCTCCTGTTTAATCTCATAAACAATTACCTCAAAGAACAGAACTCTCAATGGAAACTCAGAGCCTGTATTTGCTAATTATTCCATTTTTTGTTTGTTTGTTTGTTTTGGTATTTTTTTTTTAGATTAACTTTTACTTTAGAATAATTTTTGATCTATAGAACAGCTGCAAAGAAAGCACGATTCTTGTATACTCTTCACACCCCATTTCCCTCTTACCTGGTTCATTTTGTCAAAACGAAAACATCACTAGTGGCACGTGACTATTTCCTACGCTCTAAAGTTTATTAGGATTAGGCCCCTTTTCCCAACTGATGTCTTTTTACCATTCCCGGAGCTCACCAGGATCCCATGCTGTTGTGTTTAGTTATTGTCATCTTTCGTTGTTGCATGTTAGTCTCTCGCGGGTACACAAAGGAAGAGACTAAAATGCTTCTTGACATCTAAGAACAAGGGGAGGAAGAATCAGGACCTCCTGCGTGGGCAGAGCTCCCAGGCATCCTGAGTTGCCGGTGTCTGTAGAGTTGGTTGTGGGCACTGAGGCCTGTGGCAAGGAGGCAGTCAGCCTGGAGAATTGCCTGTGTCCTGCCAGCGATGAGCCCCCCGATGAGCTGGGATGGGAGGAAGGGCTGCAAGGAAGAAGGTGGGGAAGGGCGCCCTTTGGTGAGCTCCGCTGGCTCATGGTGACCTGGGCCTGTCCACAAGCTGGGTGGCGGTGTGTGTCAGGGCCCAGGCAAGGTCGGGGGAGTGAGTGCAGAAACTTTCTTTGTATAACTCATGTGCTGACCAGGCCCAGCTCAGAGAACGTCAGGAGAACACAGTCTCCTTTTTGTCTGCCTGTATCCTATAGACATTTCTTCCTGTAGACATTTCGCCCTCATTTCTTAAGTGCAAAGCGTGGCAGACAGGTGCTTCCTTTTAGACGGTTGGCTTTGTCCTAAGCTCAGTGTCAAGGCGCTACCCAGAACTTTGTTCATGTGTACTCGTGAACTGACAGGCTCTATCTAGGGGAGTCGCCCCCTTTCCCAGCCGGGTCCACTTTGGGTGTAGCTGTGTGCAGTGTGTGGATGTGTGTGTGAATGGGCGGAGGGGCTTTGCTTCTCTCCCTTTCCTGTCTCATGTCTCCCACCGATGTGCTGGATCATGCATGGTCAGGACTAGGGGAACCCCTGGGAGAGGAGAGCCCTGGGTGCTCCCTGCTCCTGTGTTTTCTGGGCTCTGTCCGGGTGGCAGGTGTTTAAAATGGATTTATTTTCTTGTGAGTGCTTTCCAGAAAGCCCCTTTGAGCCTGCCCATGAAGCTCCAGGGAAGAGGCGGATGCTGTGGCCCTTTTCTGGTGGCCCTTTCATGTGGGCTTCTCCACAGTCTCACTGCGGGAACCCCAGAGCCCATGGGTCAGATTCCAAGTGGCTCCGGTGTGGCCTCATGGTGGCCCAGCCAAGATGGGAGCAGGGTCGCCTCTCTCTCCTCCTCTCCACGGCCCACTGCTTTCTCTCTCTTGAGTAGGAGTCAGGGGCCAGGCTCCCACTTGCAGGGAGCTATTTCAGGGGTAAAGGGCTATCCCTCCACACTTGACCTTAGAGGGGGAATGGGGGTCTCAGAGCACAGCAGGAGCGCCCTCCCAAGAAACTCCGCAAATCCTCCTTCCCGCTCTGCACGTAGGTGTAAAGCCCTGTGTGTCCCCGAAGTGCGTCCCAGGTCACCCCCTTGGTCAATTCCAGTGCTCTGGCACCTTCACGCCTCTTACATCCTGGTGTCCTGGTAGAAGCTTTGGTTTTACCTCTTTGTTCCAATTCATTCATTCATTCTGTGGTTCGTTAGGGAAATAACATATGCTCAGCCCAGATTATCTGGGAATGTCTGAAACAAACAAGTGTATGTGCACACACACAACACACGCACACAGACACACAAAGAAAAGTCCAGTAGTCGTAGGGCACTGGAATTAATACTTTAAGACAGACAGGGGACCCAAGGAGGGTGGGCTCCAGGGCCACTCTTGGAAGGGGAGAAGGGAGCCAGGGAAGGCTTTCAAGCCCCCCTCTCTTGTCCTCCTCTCCCTTGAGCACTCACCGTGTCCAACAACATCAGGGAGTCTGCAGCACCCTGACCTCTGCCCTGTGTCCCCCTGCAGGATGTTTGAGCTGACTTGCACTCTGCCTCTGGAGAAGGACCTGAAGATCACGCTCTACGACTATGACCTCCTCTCCAAAGATGAAAAGATCGGGGAGACAGTCATCGACCTGGAAAATAGGCTGCTATCCAAGTTTGGGGCTCGCTGTGGACTCCCCCAGACCTACTGTGTGTAGGTGCACGGAGGCTTGTTGCCCTTCTGTCTCCCCAAGTCCTGAGCACTTGCTGTGTGCCTGCCCTGTGCTCAGCACTGGATAGGTGTTCTCTCCTTCAATGCAACTAGGCTCTTGTCCCCACTGTACAGATATGGAGACTGAGGCCCAGAGATGTTATGGTTTGTAAGTGGCGGGATTCGGATTTGAACTGTCTGACTCTAAGGACCTTGATCTTCATCATGTTGTTATAACCCAGTTCTCCTTAAGACACCACCAAGCCCCCGTAGAGGGAAGAATGAGGAAGGAAGGAAAGGAGAAGGGAGACAGATAATGGGTCACACGGCCCCCAGTGGAGCCTATGGGGCTCTGTGTCGGGTGAACTCATGTGTGGACAGCCCCTACTCCCTTCTTGCCAATTTGGGTCTCCTCATCTGGGTCTGATTCTACCAATGTGGAAACTGAGACTATTTAGGTTCCAACTTGGTATGTATTTAAACAAGTCCTGTCATTTCTGGGCCTCAGTTTCCCTGTGTGTCAAGTGGGACCCCCAGTCACCGCGAGTGAGGGCACCCACTATAAAAGTGAAGGGTGAGGGGCTGCGCGGGTGGGTTCACGGGCTCCTGTGAACCCCTCAGCCCCAGGTGGTGCCTGGAGGGTCTCTTCTTTGCCTTGTCTTTGGGCCTCAGCTCCGGACCCAACCAATGGAGGGACCAGCTCCGCCCCTCCCAGCTCCTCCACCTCTTCTGCCAGCAGCGCAGACTCAAGGCTCCGGTGTACCTCACGGACCGCGTGCTCTTTCAGGATAAAGAGTACACTATTGAAGAAACAGGTGAGTGGCCACGTGATCCCAGAACAATGGCAGGCTCTCCCTCAACCTCAGGGGTCAGGGGTGAGTACGAAGCCAAGGCCAGGGTCCTGGTTAGGATCAGCTTTGCCTCTGGCTTTGGCAGGGGGTGGTCAGAGTTTGATTGGAATTTGGAGTCCAGATGACCTGTGAGAATGTTTTCTGCTTGAATTGCACTAGCTTGCCATCTTGGCCTTCCAGGTATCTTCTGAGGCCCCCCACCTTGTCCCCCCACCCCCTGGCTGGTGACTCCTAGGTCCTGTACCCAAAGCATCCACAGGGCAGGCAGGAAGCCCTGTGGCCTCCATCCTTGCCCCTGAACCTGCCCAGTGCTCCTACTGAGAACTCTGTAGCACGCATGCCCCCTGTGTGTCTCAGATGTCCACGGGCCTACATTGTGTCCCAGGAGCTGCTGGAGGTGCTTATAGGTCAGGCAGGGGACGTTGTGGGGGGCGCTCACTACCGGCTGGTCTCAGAGCTGTTTGATGTCAGAGCTGGTGCTGAGGTTATACAAGGGGATGGTGGCTCTGATCCCCCACCCCCATCCCCCTCACCCTCCTCCTGCATTTCCAACTCTTCTGCTGGTCTGTGAGCCACTGTAGCATGGGGACCAGGGTTGAGCGGTCATATGTTTGTAAAAAAGGAAAGCCTGAAGCTATTGACAGTGAGGTCTGGCATCTGCCTGTTTTTGCAGATGAGGCCGTGGAGGCCAAGTGTGACTAACAACCTGCCCAAAGTCATGCCCGCGGTTAGAGGCAGAACCAAACTCCTGGCCGGGGGTCCTGCTGCAATGTGCCACTTCCTTTGTGGGACCTGCTAGAGAGGGCAGAGCAGGTTTGATAGAACAATTTGTGTGTGTACGTGCACGAAAATCTGTGCTCTTGAACTCGGGCACACCTGAGTGCACATACCTGTGTGTGTCCTTGTGCATTTGGGCACATGTGGATGCTCCTTGCCCCAGAGTTTTTGTCGTGGGGCTTCAGGTTCCTGTGGCTGGCTGGTTGGCCAGGCTTGTCTGGGTCAGAACCACCCCTGTGTCCTCATCCCGTCCACAGCAGCAGTCCTTGACCCACCCCGGGGCAGGTAGGAGCTGTCCCTGGGCCACACAAGGCAGAAGGAAAGGGTGTTCACGGCCAGGCCCATGCCTTTCCTAAATGAGGGTGTCATCTTGGCTGCCCTCCTGACCAACGATGTCAGTGCTCTGTGCTTCGTTTCTGTCATCTGTGAAATGGGTATGATAACAACACATACCTTCCAGCGTCTCTATGAAGATAGAACGTGTTAAGATTTATGAAGACCAGTGCCTGGTTTCTGATTTATAAGTGTTTGCTATGATTGCTATTATTTTAGCTGTTGCTCCTAATAGAGCAGATTGTGTGACCAGGAGAACAGTAGTACTAAAAGCACTTAGGTGCCCCTCTGGGAGTAGAGGTTGCTGAGGCTCAGAATTTGGAACAGTCAGGGAGGGCTTCCTGGAAGGGGTGAGATTTGGTGGAAAAGAGGAAAAGCTTTATAGAAGAGGCATGGTAGAAATGATGGCAACGACAGATCTGGACTTTAAACCTGGAGCCGATGGACTGTGAGGCTTCCGTGTAGAGTGAGACCTGCGGGTCAGAAGCATGTCTTGCTTGGGGATGAGGGTGTGGGCAGGTGGGGCTTCCCGAGGCCTTTAGGCAGCCCTACCATCCCTTGCTCACTCAGCCCCAGCAACTTTTTTGTCTTCTCTCTGGAGCAGAGGGTGACAGGGTCCTGAACCCACACCTGGGCCCAGTGGAAGAGCGTCTGGCCTTGCACGTCCTCCGGCAGCTGGGCCTTGTCCCCGAGCATGTGGAATCCCGGCCCCTGTACAGCCCCCTGCAGCCAGACATCGAGCAGGTAGGACATGGACCCTTGTGCCCAAAGCCCTGACCCCCAGCTGGCCCTGCTCCAAGGACAACGCGAATATCTCAGGGACACCCATGGGGAGCTCAGAATTTGGCCAATCCCTCCTTGACATGTTTTCTCATAGTCTGAGCAGTGACCAGTGTTGGTTTACAAGAGGACCCCTTGGTACTGCCCTCCCGGGCATCCTGCAGCCCCCAGGACCTGGGGAATGACCCCAAGCCACCTCCTCTATACCCGTGGATAGACCTCTGGCTTCCCATGAGTCATTCAGAAGGCTCACTGTTTCAGCCTGGCCTCAGAATGTCCTCCCTCTATCCATCAGCAACATCCAGGTGGCTGGCATGGGTCTGGGCTGCAGTGAGGAATCCAGACAGGGCAACTGGCACCCTGTGACAGAACGGCAGAGCTGTCACTGAGAGGGGTCACCTGGAAGGCCAAGGGCATCCTCCAGACGGGGGTGGGGGGGGTGGGGGGGCGGTGAGCAGAGGGACAGCTGGCCCAGGACTGAGACCAGGAGGCTTCCTGGAGGAGGTGAGCTCAGGGCTGGGTTTTGGAGGAGGAGGAAAGATAAGGCGACAGGCAGAGAAAGGCTAAGGCAGCAATGAAGGGGCCTTTGTAAACATGCCGGGTCCATGGTCTCTGCTGTTTGGAACTGAGCTCTCTTGCCCTTGGTGGGTGGCTGCCAGCTCCCCAGAGTGGCACGGCAAGTATCGTCAACTTTCAGTCTCCAGCTGCATGCCCCGGAGAAGTTACCTCAGTCCCTGCTCTTTCTCTGGGAGATGGGGACAGAATAGCCAGCTTGCAGAGAGGGAGGGAGCTGAGGGGTGACAGGTGGAGTGCTTTCCTGTTGTGTGGAAATCCTCTGAAACTTCTCTGACTAAACGTGTTCTCTGACCCTCCCAAACCCTTGAGTGCGTCATTCCCTCAGTGGGAAATGCCCTTGTCCCCTTGTCTGCCTGGGCACACTGAGACTCAGCTCGAATATCATCATCTCCGGGAGGTCCGTCCTGACCCCCATCTCCCAGGGCCCGGGCCCAAGTCATCAGCCTGTGGGGCGGTGGGTGGGCTCACGGCTACAGTCGGACCTACAGGGCGGCGGGGGGGGGGGAGCCTCCCTGGGCCAGGGCCTGGGTGTTCTTCGTCCTGGGCCCCACTTGTGTGGCACAGAGCAGGGGGTTGGTAGCTGTCGGTGGAATGAAAGAGGTGGGGAGAGAACAGGGTTATGTCTCCCCAGGGAAAGCTACAGATGTGGATCGACCTATTTCCCAAGGCCCTGGGGCGGCCTGGACCTCCCTTCAGCATCACCCCACGGAGAGCCAGAAGGTGACTTTCCCCAGCCAGAGGCTGGGAGCTGAGTGGAGTGGCGGGAGGGTTGCTGCTCGCTGTGGGTGGGACCCGGAGGTCACTCTTAGGCCATGTGTTGGGCCACTCAGGACACAGGGCACCGTTCTCATGTGGGTCTGGCTAAGTGCCCAGCCAGGCAAGCGTCAGGGTCTGGTTGGGGGAGCCAGCCTCTCAGCTTCTCAGCCAAGGATGGCCCACCCTTTGCTGGGACATCCATGTGGACTTGAGCCCTTCTTCTGCACAGGTTTTTCCTGCGGTGTATTATCTGGAACACAAAGGACGTGATCCTGGATGACCTCAGCATCACAGGGGAGAAGATGAGTGATATTTATGTGAAAGGGTAGGAGGCTTTGGCCTTCTTACCTGTCCCAGCCCCATGGTGTTGCCCCAGCCCTGCTGGGGTGGTGGAAAGAGGGAGCTCCAGCCGTAGGGAAGGGAGGGAACAAGAAAGAAAGGAGGGCCTTTGGTGAGTCCTTCTCCCACCGGATTTCTTCCCCAAAAATCTTTAGGGGAAACTTAGAAGGTTTGAGGGTGTTCCTCAAGAAGGGAAGTTAGATGTTTTAAAATTAATGGCACATTTGGTACTTCATAGAGATTTCTGCAAATTGTTCTTGCTTTATCCTTTACTGAGTTCATTTAGCTTCTTAATTCCTCATCTGCCTCAGTGGGGGGATGCGTCTTGTGGAGGAGACCTTAGTTAGACGTGTTCTCTCATCTCTTGTCTAGTTGGATGGTTGGCTTTGAAGAGCACAGGCAGAAAACAGATGTGCATTATCGGTCCCTGGGCGGCGAAGGCAACTTTAACTGGAGGTTCATTTTCCCCTTTGACTATCTGCCTGCGGAGCAAGTCTGCACCGTCTCTAAGAAGGTGAGCGCGTGCCTTCCCCAGTGGCCTGCTTCCAGGGCTTTCTGTTGTGGCTGTCACCATCCTGCCATCGTCACCCCTCACCCGCACCCCCGGATGTTGGAGTCCCCATGGCTGTAGCCCTGTTACCTGCCTCCCTGCCCCCACTTCTGCTATCTCTACTGCGGCTGCCATCATCGGCACTGCTACCCCCCAACCACCCCCACACTCATGCCACCACCACCGTCTATATTGGTCCAGATCCTGAAACTACTGTCCTCCTCCTGACCCCAGATGAACCAAATGGCAGGAAGGGTCACAGGGCAGCATGGGAAGAACATTCCTAGGGATACCCAGCATGGCTAGGGAAGGGGCAGTGGGGCCAGACCCCATAGAGAGAGCTTCCCCAGGGGCTGGACTTACCTGTGGATGGATTGTCCATAGGATTGGGGTTGCTTAGCTAAGTCCCTCCCATGATGTCGCTCCCCACATTTCTGTGTCTGGTGCCTGTGGTCACTGCCCAAGCTGGACACTTAACTGGGTGCAGCTCAGGCTTTCCAGGCTGGAAGCCATTGCCCTCCTCCCTCCCTGACCTCACTGCAAGGTACAGGCCCCTGGGGGACCCGGTGCATCAGCCAGAGGACAGAGTGGGGTCCTGGGACCACAGCTCTCCATGTCTCAGCAGCTCCTTGTTGAGGTCTCATCTGGATGGTAAATTCTTTTCTTCTTCGATAGGCAGAATCCAAGGCAGGCGGCCTCCCTCCTGGTGGTGTCGCACCTCCCCTTGGGGAGAGCCCGCAGAGCTCAGGGAGGCTCCAGAGCCGGGCTGGCTGGAGGCAGAGAGTACCACCATTAGAGCTTTGACCCCCTGCATCCCACCCAGAACCCATCTGCCTCAAGGTGCTCTCTGCTGGACAAAGGGAATGCCTCTCTGGCATTTCAGTTCTGCTGGTCCGATTTCCTTCCTGAAGGGGCACAATGCTTCAAGCCGCTAAGCTTCTGTGACACCTGCTTCCCGAATGGTTGAGTGGCTTCAAGAAGGGAATATAGAACGTCCTTTCTGGGCACTGCTGAGGTCTTCGTGGCTCTCTTCCCTTCATCCTTCCCTCATGACCCTTGCCCAATCCAACACACAGGGTCCTCTGCATGTTAGAGAAACCAGAATGTTCCAGTGAACATTCTGAAACCATCAAACAAAAGAAAATAGGGTTAAATGAGGTTACATGAATGCTTTCACCCAGGGATTGCTGCACAGTGCCTTTGAGAAGGCAGAATTTAACAACAGCCTTGGGTTCCGAGCAGTCAAGGAAAGCCTACCTTCTTTATAGGTTTCATCTTGTTTGCCTTTGCTCAAGGTATTTGCCTATCACAAGTTGTTTCCATAACAAAGCCAATGTTGCATTTGTTGGGGGAAGAGTTCCAGATCAAACCCACACCATCTTTCTTTGCTGTGGGCAGAAGAGGGGGTGAGGGCTGGGAATGGGCCCCCAAGGGCTCAGGCATCCTGTCTCTGGTGCTTGGCCTGCTGGGCAAGGGGCTAGGTACAGAGAGGAAACCAAGGCTGAGAAATGATGAGTGGCCGCTTAAATGGGAGGCGGGACTACCCCCTTCACTGTGACAGGTGGAGATGTGGGCGAGGAGGTCCAGGAAGCTCTGTTTTTTTCTACAAAGCAGGAAAAGAGTATCTCTTGGACCTGTGGCAGGTGACTTGAGACGAGCCACTGTGCTGAGCAAGAGAGCGAAGAGGGAAAGGGCAGGAGAGAAAAGAACAGGGGGAGGGAAAAAGAACTAATCATGATGCTAAGGTCTGCTGAGATGCTGGAAGGGCTGAGGGCCAGCTGAATCTGCTGGGTAAGAATTTGAGGGGGTTCCATTCTGTCAGTGCAAGAGTCCCGTCTCTCTGTCCCAGGCACTGGCAAGGAAGAAGAGAATCGGGCTGACCCACTGTGGCATAGACCTTAGGGACTGGGGCTGGCGCTGGAAGAAGGAGAAGCCCAGAAAGGCTGCCAGGTGGAGAGAAGGAAGAGGTGTCAGGGAGTCCAGAAGAGGTCCCCCGGGGGGGGCAGAATGGAATTCGGTGGGGTGCCATGCTCCAGGAGACAGTCGCTGAAGGGAGGGGCGGAGGAGGCCCAGAGAGGAGATGGAAGCTCTGAAGTCCACCAGGAGAGTGAGGGAGGGTCTGGCTGAACCAGGGAAGAGCCAATGTGTCCCTCTGTGGGAGAAGGGGCCCAGAAGGCAGGTGGATCTGTACCCACAGTGGGGCACCAATGAGCTGATCTGGGCTTCAAAAGCCCGAGCCTGGGAGTGGGATGGTGTGGGGGTCCCTCACAGCATCTGGGCTCCCCAGTCCTGCTGCAGGCAGGCCCTCCGGGGACCCCATTAACCAGACGAGACTGTCATAAAGCACAAGGGTCTCCTTTCATCCAGCTGCTTTGAACCACCGCTGCTTGCCCCGGCCTGGCTCCCCACCTGGAGCCCAGCACACCCACTGGGGCCTGCCTGCGCGTCAGGCACCCACCCTGCAAATAAACAGCTAGTAAAAGGGCCCAGACTGGGAGCGTAATGAGCGCCTGGGACCTGGGGGGCCGTTCCCCAGGCTGGAGCCCCAGCCCAGCTGCTCCCACCAGGGGCCGTTTGAACCTCTGGCTCATTACTGAGCCCATAAACCAGGCCGGCCAGAGGAATGGAGGATGCTGGCGGCCTGTGCAGGCAGGCCCGCGGAGTTGGCCATAAAAGCCTCGCCAGAGAAGGGAGGCACCTGCAGGAGGGCTGGGGCCCGGAAGAGGGGAGGCACCAGACGGGGGCCAGCTGGGGACCCGAGCTCCTCGCCAAATCGGGCAGTGGTCCAGGATGCAGTGGTGTGATTTGCAAGGTGCCCGTTCCTCACAGGATGGGGGTTTTGGTCTGGGAGCTCTGTGGGTCTGCGGGACACCCGTACAGCCCCAGTTGGGCAGTGAGGCTGTGGGTATAGGGCATCCAGGGGGAGGCAAACCCTCTGTGACCAGCAGTTCTCCCAGACTCCCCGTAGAGTCTGTCCCCCGAGACTGGGTCCAGGCCCCTGCAGTGACTGGGTACACTCAGGTTCTGGCCCCCAGTGTCTGCAGGATCGTCACAATGGTTCCCGTCCTTGCCACTCCCTCAGAAAAGGCTACAGCGAGAGGACAGGGAATAAGCATGAGTGGGAAAGCCACAGGGACAGTCCTTTGGGTTGAGTGTGGCTGGATTCAGGAGGGAA
This sequence comes from Meles meles, assembly GCF_922984935.1. Taxonomy (NCBI): domain Eukaryota; kingdom Metazoa; phylum Chordata; class Mammalia; order Carnivora; family Mustelidae; genus Meles; species Meles meles. Next base: position 52,477,782 of record NC_060080.1, on the reverse strand, counting down.
CCCAGGCCTCAGCATGGTTTTCCTTCTCCTTCAGCCTCTGGGGGACAAAGCCCGTGATAATGCTGGCCCAGACAGAGTGGTCTCAGGGGGGCGGGGGCGGGAAAACAGGAGGCTGGAGAACTTTCTAGCACTGGGCGCTTTTGATTTGCCCCAGGAAAAGCTCTTGGAAATAAAGATGGGGTGGCTTGCTGTGGCCAGGGAGGAGCTGGGGTGACTGTTGCCCAGTGTCAGCTCCTTACAACAGTGTGTCCAGGGGATCCTTCCAGCGATAGCTAGGGTGGCGTGGAGGCCCTCAGCTTCCCAGCCGGCCTACCCATTCCCCTATAATAGCACAGGGGCAAAGCGGGATTTAGAGGTGAGAGCAGGACTCTGGATTACCTGCCTGGGTTTGAACCCCAGCTCGCCACTTCTCAGCAGTGTGACTCAGACAAGTTCCTTGCTCTGGTTTCTTCAGCTGTAAGGATAGCCTCTCCCTTATAGGCTGTTAGAAGGATAAATGAGCTCAGAGTGGCAAAGCGCTAGAACATAGGAAGTGCAGATTAATATTATTATTTTTTTAAAAGATTTTATTTATTTATTTGACAGAGAGAGATCACAAGTAGGTAGAGAGGCAGGTAGAGAGAGAGAGAGAGAGAGAGAGAGAGGAGAAAGCAGGCTCCCTGCCGAGCAGAGAGCCCGATGAGGGGCTCGATCCCAGGACCCTGAGATCATGACCTGAGCCGAAGGCAGCGGCTTAACCCACTGAGCCACCCAGGTGCCTCAGGTTAATATTATTATTATTAGCTGTCAGACCTTGGTCAAATTCTTAACTTTTCCAAGTCTCTGCTTCATCGTCTGTAAAATGGGAATGAAAGTTCTGCCTACCACACTGGGAGGCTTCAAGGAGCCATGTCATATGAAGTCAGCCTGCATGGTTCCTTCCTGGGTCCTTGAACACTGTCCACTGGCATCTTAGCAATCTTGCCCCCCAAGACCTGGCACTGGCAAGTCCCTAAGAGATGTCCCATTCATTGCCTCCTCTGGGCAGCCTTCAAGGCTGGCAGGAACCACTCTTTCTCTCTAATCTTGCTTTCCTGCTTCTTCTTCTGGGCCAGGATGCGTTTTGGAGGCTGGACAAGACTGAGAGCAAAATCCCAGCCCGAGTGGTATTTCAGATCTGGGACAATGACAAGTTCTCCTTTGACGACTTTCTGGGTGAGCACCGTTTCCTGTCATTACCATTCTGCACACTGGGAGTTGACCCAGAACTACCCCCCCCGCCCCCGTGTGCGTGTGTGTGTGTGTGTGTGTGTGTGCACGCACGTGCATGTGCCATTCTTGGGAAGGCTGGAAGGAGGAGTGGTCCTACTTTCTGTCCTCAGGGAGCTCAGGGTCACTGCTCCCTGGTGCTGAGGACAGTCTGGAACACAGAGGAGTGCCTGAGGGCCTGTCAGCAGAGGTGGCATGGAACGCAGGCTGCGTGGATGGTAGGAGTCAGGTACAGACGAGAGGAAAGCGCAGGTCAAAGGCAGGGCAGGCATGAGCTGGCTGTTGCCCACCCTCTGTCCTCACCCTTGACGGGATGCCCCCAGCTCTACACACCCCTTTCTAGACTGGGCACCCGGGCCCAGTGAGTGAGGAGCTCTCGTCAGTCCTCACACTTGTGCCCAAGTGATGAGTGAACAAGCCACCGTGGCTCCACCCTCTAGGCCCCCAGGCAGGAATCTGGTGGGGGAGAAGTGTGCAGAAACCCGAGCTGGGAGCAGGGACGGCTGGGCTAGAGGATGTGGTAGAGACGGGGTGAGAAGGACGGGGCGAGGAGGATGGCTGTATGGAACAGGCAGATGGGACTGTGAGTAACAGCCCTGTCTCAACTCTAAGAGTTCCCTGGAAAGTGTGGTCCAGCTGTACGCTTGGATATTATTCAGCCACAGAAAGAAATGAAGTAAGGATCCTTGCTATAACCTGGAAGAACCTTGAAAACGTGCCAAGTGAAAGAAGCCAGTCGCAAAAGGATTAAGATTGTATGCTTCCATTCACACGAATTGTCCACAGCAGGCCAATCCAGAGACGGAAAGTAGCCTGGCGGTTGCCAGGCGTTGGGAGGCAGGGAAGGAGAGTGACTGCTAGTGGGCATGGGGCTTCTTTTGGGAGTGATGACAATGTTCTGGAATTAGATAGAATGGATGCTGGCACAGCCCTGAACAGATTAAAAGCCACTCAGTTTTATACGTTAAAATGGTTAAATTGACTTGTTTTATGGGATGGGAGTTTTAATTCAATTAAAAAACAGTGGAACTTGCGAGAAAGGCAGCATGGGGAGTCAGGAGTCCTGATTCTGGCCCACTCTGCTACTTGGAAGCAGGGTGGCTCTGGATGGGTCACTGGAACCCTTCTTGGCCAGCCTTGCAGAAAGGTGCGCTGGTCTTTGCGGAGTCCTTGGACTCCTGCAGGGGGCATTCTGAGGAGCAGCTCCAGCAGGGGTGAGGAGGAAGGCTGCCTACTCTTCTCTCTCCCTCCCCTTTGCCGCTCTCCGCCTGCTCCGCCACACTCAGCGGCCGTCCCTGGAAAGGATTCGGGCTGTCGAAATCATGGCATCTCATCGGACTTTTATTTTTCTGATTCTCCTGCAACACATGATTCCTGTAGAAAATTGGAAAATACAGATCAACAATGCCTCACTTTGCCTATGTATTAAAATTTCACTAGCCAGAGATGACCTCCACTCCTATGTTCCCGCATATGATTTCCTATATATGCAAGCACATATGCGCTAGAAGTGTATTCACACACACATAGATAATACTACATACCTATATGGCACACATATAGCAAAAGTAGCTTTAATCTACATATGTTTTCTATCCTGGTTTTGGGGGAAAACTTAGTATTTCAAGCACATCCTTTCTGTTGCTAGTTACCTGCCCACATTTATATCTGCATCATCATACTTAATTCCTGCCTGTCGCTGGGCCCTATTCTATCTCACTCACCTTCTCTTGGTGGGGCCTTAGCTCGTCTTTGGGTCTTCTGATGTGAGCGATACCCTTAGGCACACATCTCTAAACACTTTGTGCCTTTTTTTCCTGAACTGTAAGTAGATCTTTAGAGTCATTGTACATTTTTGTGGTTTTGGAAATATTTTGTTCAGTTGCTCTCTAGAAGGGTTTTACATTTTCACATTTACATTTTATTCCTACCTGTGCCCTATTCATATCACTTTTGCTACCAGTGTTATCTTTTTTTTTAAATTGCCTATCTGACACGTCATTTTAATTTTTGTTTGCATCTCTTCATTACTTGTGAGGTAGAACTTGGAGAATATACTTATTTCCACATTATTGGTGAGATTTTATTTTCATGGTCTTGTTCATCTTGTTCATCTTTGATTTTTTTAAAAGATTTTATTTATTTATTTGACAGAGGTCACAATAGGCAGAGAGGCAGGCAGAGGGAGGGGGGGGGGAAGCAGGCTCACCCCTGAGCAGAGAGCCTGATGATGATGTGGAGCTCCATCCTAGGGCCCTGAGATCATGACCTGCCAAAGGCAGAGGCTTAACCCCCTGAGGCACCCAGGTGCCCTGTCTTTGATTTTCGATTTTCAGAGCTCTTTGCATAGTAAGGACACATTATGAATAATTCCTCCCCTTTTTTCAACCGCTTTTTAATTTTTATAAGTCTTTTTTTGCTTACAGACTTAACAGCTTTTTTTGGCATCATTCTGTCAACTTTTTCTTTATGAGGTGAGACTTCAGAAAATTAATTTTAAAAAGAAAAAGAAAGCTGCATATTTACTGAATGAGAAAATGGTTCAAAATAAAAACGGGCTCATCTTTTGTTTTCTTAAAAATTAAAATAAAGCCATTAAAACTACTTATAACTTCAGAAGGTTTCTTTTTTCTCCTTCATAATGTTTTTCTAATTATGTGTTTTGTTTTTTAAAAATACTTATTACTTAAAAAAAGGTAATCGCTAAGATCTATCATCTTGCCAATGCAGAGATTATATGATGTTTCCTTATTGTCTCTTATGAGATCATACTGGGATAATTTTCTGTATACACACACACACACACACACACACACACACACACACACACACATATGGTTTAATACCCTGATTTTCCTTAATGTTACATTAGACTTCATTTAAAATGGAAAATAAGCACTCATCTATACTGGAGGGATGGAGAGACACGTGGGCATGGATAGACCTATGAATGTTCATACAGAATTGAACAAATGGATGTATACAATAATAGCCCGATTAGTGGACAGATGTAGTTCTCAGTGAATGGCGGATATGGAGGGATGGAGAGAGTTAGATCACAGTGGATGGGTAGATGAAGGAATAAATAGATGAGTGGAAAGAAAGAAAGCTAGAAAAATAGATCCCAGTGGTAGAGACTTACAGTAACTGAACATTCCACACTGAAAAAAAAAAAATCCAATCTCTTTTGCATGGTATTCAAGAATTTCTTTAATTTGGCCTCAGAAAACATTTTTTATATTTATCTCTCTTACTTAATCCCTTCAGCTATTTATGCTCCAATCCCATTGACTTCATGGTGTTGTGATTGGATTAGGTAAAACCACATGAAATGCTGTTTTTAGAGGTCAGAGGTAGCTGAATACCATTGTCATATGGTTCAGCTATGTAGATGAAGCTATACGGGGAGATGATGGATAAAACGGCGAGTAGATAAATAGTACAGAAAGATGGCTGCGTGGAGAACTAGGCGGACAGATGAAAAAATGGCCAGATGAACCACAGCGAGATATAACTTCACATTTACTAGGATGGCTCTAAAAAAAAAAAAAAAAAAAGGAAAATGGAAAACAACAAGTGCTGGAGAGGATGTGGAGAAATTGGAAGCCTCAGACATGCTGTTGTGAATGTAAAATGGTGCAACTGCTATGGAAAACAGTTTGGCAGGTCCTCAGAAAACCCAACCCAGAAATTACCGAATGACCTAGCAATTCTATATCCATACCCAAAAGAATTAAAAATTGAGACTGCGACATTCACACACCAGTGTTCAGAGCAGTGCAATTCGCAAGAGTCAAATGGTGAACGCAATTCAAGTGTCCCATCGACAAATGAATGGATAAAGAAAACGTGGTCTGCCCATCCTATGCCGCAGCGTTCAGCTGTAAAAAGGAATGAAGCCCGATACATACTTCAACGTGGAGGAATCTGGAACCTGCTCTACGTCAAAGAAGCCAGACACAAAAGGACAAATATTTTATGATGCCACCTAGTGAGCTATCTAGAACAGGCTGATTCATAGAGACAGAAAGGAGATTAGAGTATCTCAGGGGTTGAGAGGAGGGGGTGGGGTCATGGGGAGTTATTGCTTAATGAGTACAACGTTTCTGTTGGGGGGGATAAAAAAGCTTTGGAAATAGATTGTGGTGATTGGTTGCATGGTGGTGTGAATGTAATGAACGCCATTTGATTATGCACTTAAAAATGGTTAAAGTGACAAATTTTATATTATATATATTCTGCCACAATAAAACCGATGTGAGAAATGGATGAATGGATGGATGGATGGAGACGATGGGTGAATGAATGGATTTATGTAACGGAAGCTGAAGTTGAGTGCGTGGCAAGCTCCGCAAAGGGTGAACCAGTAAGAGTATATGACTGAGCGTATGGGTTTATGGAGAGTTGGATGGGCAGCTGTGCGGAACGAGAGGCGATGGGTGGGGACATGAAGATTCTGTGGGACTGGACCTATGGCTAAGCCCAGAGATCCAAGCGGAGGAAGTGACAATTTTTCATGAAACTGTCCAGCACCAAGGTAGCCCCAGGCTGGCAGCGACAGAGAAACCCTCAGCCAAAGAACCCCTCTCTACTGCAGGCTCCTTGCAGCTGGATCTGAACCACATGCCCAAGCCTGCCAAGACCGCCGAGAAGTGCTCTTTGGACCAGCTGGATGACACTTTCCACCCGGAGTGGTTCGTGTCCCTTTTCGAACAGAAAACCGTGAAGGGCTGGTGGCCCTGTGCGGCAGGCGAGGGCGAGAAGAAGATCCTGGCGGTACGTGGGCTCCCTCCAGCTTGGGGCAGGCACCCGACTAGCTTCTTCCGTAGAGGTCCCTGGGCACGGACCTGGCACCTTCCTTCTCTCATACCCTATCTCTCCCTGTCTTCCGAGGCACTGTCATGGTTCTCTTCCATTTCCCAGCCTTCCACTCCTTGAGGCTTGCATCCCAGGAAGCCTATTTATTTATTTATTTATTTTAAAGATTTTTATTTATTAACTTGAGAAAGAGAGAGAGCGCATGCACAAGCAGGTGGGGGGAGGCAGAAGGAGAGGGAGAAGTGGGGGCCAATGTCAGGACCCCGGGATCATGATCTGAGCCAATTTAAGTGGAAAGATACCCCTAGCTTGTGCAGGCCCTGTGTCATTTATGCTCTGCTACTCTGCCTTGAGGGTTCTGTGTCCTGGGCTCCCCTCTGAGCCAGGTTTCCAGGGGAGGACGGAGGGTGCCTCTCCCATTGGAGCAAGATCCTTCCAGGGACCATCCTTGTATGGCTGTCCTCGCCCAGAGGGTCTGCTCAGGGGTGGAGACTGACACGGTGGAGAACTGCCCTTCCTTCCTCTGGAGAGGAAGTGAATCCTGGATAGCTCCCTGAGAAACCTCAGGAGGCTGGCCAGCCCCTAAAGTGGACCTTGAAATAAAATACCCTTGTTGTAGAAGGAATTTTAACACTTATTAAGAAATACTAGTACCTCAAAAGAAAAACCAGCAGAGGACATGCGTAGATAATACATGAAAGATACACAAAGGGCTGTTAAACATTTAAAAGGGTTCATTCCCCCTAGGAATTAAAGGAATCATTTTAAATGTGGCAACATTTTTGCCTATTCAATTAGACATTTAAAAAAAAACAACCCTAAATGCGCATTGCTGGTGAGGACTCAGAGGCAGACCCCTCGTTTATGCCTGCTGGGAGGACTCATGGTTTTACCATTTAGGGAAGCAATTTGGTAATATATAGCCAGCGATTTAGCAATATGCCCTTGGACTCTGTCATCCCACTTGTTAAAATCTCTCCTAAAGAAATAAACAGACACAATTAAAAATGTAGGCTCTGGGGTGTTTTTCTGCAGCATTATTTATAACATCAAAGACTTGGAAACAACCTAAACGAACCCGAGTAAGTGGTTTACTAAATAAATTACACTCAGCCATCCCATAGAACATTTTACAGTCCTTACAGAGCAAACTTTAAAGAATATGTAATTGTGGACTGAAACATAGTATATTTCTAAGTGAAAGAAGCAAGCTCTAGAACGATACAGACACAAGTGAGATACTGCATATGGGAAAATAGCTCTAGAACATAAAAACAGAACAGTGCTCGTCTCCACATAGTGGAGGTATGGCTCATGCTCTCTTTTTAGACATTTCTGTAGCTTCTAAATGGAGCAGTTGTGCTCTTGTGATCAGAACAACCCTTTGTCTTTAAAAAATAATAACAAAGCAGCTCTTATGTCTGTTGGGGCCGGATTCCTCTCCAAGACACAGGGCAGAGCCTTTGTGCACCTGACCAGGTCCCCTCTGTCCCCTCAGGGCAAGCTGGAAATGACCTTGGAGATCGTAGCAGAGAGTGAACATGAGGAGCGGCCTGCTGGCCAGGGTCGGGATGAACCCAACATGAACCCCAAGCTCGAGGACCCAAGGTTAGTGCCCAGCCCTTGGCCCCTGTTGCCCAGGGGACTGGGAGGCGTGGTCCAGGAGGCATCCACTGAGCAGCCACCCAGAGGTCACGAGGCCTACAGGGCTCAGAAAGAGATGTGATTTGTCCAAAGCCACACAGTAAGTTAGGGGCAGGTGACAGGCACCATGACGGGGAACACCCCTCAGCTAATTTGAGAAGCAGGGGCTGTTGGGTAGGTGTTGGTTGTGTGCCTCGCATGCGGTCATGTGGTATGGAATCTTCCTTGCTGGGTTGTTATGATCCCCATTTTATAGAGGAGGAAACAGTGTCAGCAAAGTTAAATAAGGTCATTCCACTGGGAAAGCGAAGCTGGAATTCTCACACCTGTTCTGATTAACTCTGGAGCCCAATCAAGGTTTTTACCTTGACCAAGCTGCCTTCCGTGGCTCACCGGTGGCATCCATGTGGCTTTGAAATGGGCTTCCAGCCTTAACTGGGCCATCCGTGAATCCCTGTCTTCCCTACCTCATAGACCCCTAAAGAATGGAGACCAGTCTAGCAGATATCAAGGCCTTCAGGGTAGTTACCGGGGACAGGAGGATGGCTGTGGGGGCAGCGGTGAGAACTGCGTTTGGTGGGTCCTTCCCCACAGCCCGGCTTGGGTCAGACACCACTTTATCATGGCGAGGTCCCAGTGCCATAGGGCTGGCAGAGTTGGGAGAGGCGTCCCTGTCCAAGGATGCTGGGATCTGGGTGCAAAGACCAGAGACACCCAGTACACCGGGTAATGGGCACTCCAGTGTTAAAACAGCCATTACTGAGACATGTCACTCTGCTTGCTCTTTGAGTTGGCAGATGACCTAGGGGATTTGAGGTTCTTGGCTGTGAGTAAGACACAGTCAGCTTTCTGGTTTCACTTCCCACCATCCTTCCCTGGCCATGGAGCAGCCCTGTGCGTGTAGGCAGGCAGTTTGGCTTAGCTGGGGCCCAGGGGGCCATGGCTCACCTCCTGTGGTGGCTCCTCGAGCCTCTGCCCAGCTCCCCCATCTCTAGTCTGTGATTAAGCTCTGGGCTAGGAAGGGGAACTGGTGGCTGAGAACTGGGTCTTGGAGAGTGCCGAGGGTCAGCGGCCCCAAGAGGAAGAGGGCAGCACAGGCAAGGCTCCCGCTGAGGCTGACTGGCAGGGGACAAGGGAATGCAGAGGGAAAGGGCTAGGGGCTGTGGGGCGGGGGTGGGGGCAGGTCCTGGGGCCAGCTGCAGAGGGCTGGGGTGGTTTGGGAGTAAGACTTGGAGAAGGCAGCCCCGGTAGGGCATTCCCTGCTGACCCCTGGGGTCTTGCTTCCAGGCGCCCTGACACCTCCTTCCTCTGGTTCACGTCTCCGTACAAGACCATGAAGTTCATCCTGTGGCGGCGGTTCCGGTGTGCCATTATCCTCTTCATCATTCTCTTCGTCCTGCTGCTCTTCGTGGGTATCTTCCTCTATTCCTTCCCGGTGAGTTGGCCTGATGGCGAGGCCCACATACCGTCTCAGAGCCGCATCTGGTCCAGTGAGGGACATGGAGCCCCTGCTCTGGAGAGTCCCCTGTCTGGTAGAGACAAAGCCCTGCTCTAGGAAAGAAGTCCTGCCCTTCATCCGGATGGGGGGTGCGGGATGTGGGTACTGAGAGTTTGCCTTCAATGGGGAGACATTGCAAGTCCTCAGCAAGTCCCCAGACTCTGGAATCAATGTTGGCAGAAGGCGAGGCCCCTTGGGCAGGGGTGGGCAGGGGAACCTTCTTGAAGGAGCGTGTGGAAGTGGGTCTGGAAGGGGAGGGTAGGTTGGGATGGCAGAGCAGAGGGGAAGGCCCCCTTGTTTATAAGAATGGCATCTGCTGAGGTCCAGAGGAACGGGGGGCCCTGGCTCTGGGTGAGGGTCTCGGTGACTGCCTGAGGACCTTGATGGAATGTGTCCCGCCTTCTGCAGTGGGGTGGGTATGGGGGAAGGTGTGAGCAGGTAGGAGGCAGGCCCAGGAGCCTCTCACCGGGCATGTTGGTGGTGCTGGTAGGAAGCCAGCTGATGCCTGGCAAGGAGCCGTGGAGGTCGCTCTAATGAAGGATTCTGTACCCCCAACTCCACTAGGTCCCTCCTGGGGAGGAGAAGCAGGGCCTCTGTTCCTTGTCTGTGCTTCCCCACCCTCCCAGCTCATCAGGTAGCCCTCAAAAGTCTTCATCCCCTACCCCACTGTATCTCTGGAACTTCAGACCTTGAAGTGTTCCCAGACTGGTTCCTGATTTTTAATGTTCTTTAAGTTTTTAAAAAACCTTTCTCATATGCGAATTTCAAATTGATATAAAGGTAGAGAGAATGGCATGATCAACCCCATGTCACCCAGATTCTAATGGCAAAGAAACGGAAACACAGTGAAGGGAAGGGACTGGCTCAGGGCTGCCCAGGAATCTGCCCAGCTCCTGATCCTGGGTTCCTGCTGCCGTGGGCCTCAGTCCAGCTCAGCACCAGGCTGCGGCCAAGGGCATGGTCCCCATAGTGGGCAGTCCGCTCTTGGAGTTACAATTATGTGTCTGTGTCCTCTTTGCTTTGCGAATCCTCCAGGAGGAGGAGGAGGATAGAGAACTCTCTCCCACTGTTGTTGGCGAGGCCTTACATGGGCAGCACGCATCTCCTACCGGGAAGACAGTTAAAACCCCAAAGCCCTCCCCTTCAGTCCCTCATATCATGGACTGTGAGGAATAGCAGGCAGGCAGGCAGGCCTGGCTGTCCAGGCCCCAGCTCCTCTCTGGGCCATAAATGAGAAAGGAGGGTCTGGAGCTGGGATGGCTGATGTGTCCGGCTGCAGGCCAGGCCCTCTACACCAGCTGCAGTCACCTGGAGCGCCATCTGAAACGTGTTCTGGAAGGAGTCATGGCCAGTTGGCTAACTGGCTGTGGTCCAGGGGAGGGTCCAGGTTATAGGGCCCTACAAGAAATGTGCAGTTTGGGGGGAAGCAAAGGAAGACAAAATCACAAAATCACTGACAGAGGCCCATGGAAACTCACGAGTCATGTGGCAGCTTCACATCCGGACTCAGGCTCGCCTCCTCTCATTTTGGGTACATTGGACTGCCACTCCGTTCAGAGGAGGGCTTCATGAAGCCCAGAGTGTGTGTTTGGGAGGTGAGGGAGTGCTGTGAACATGAGGGAGAGGGTGATGAGCTCTGCGTCACTGGGGAGCGTGGTTCCCCGGGAGGCAGAGCAAAGTGATTCACGTGAACCAGGGACAGGGTACTGTTTGGGACAGGGGAGTTTAGGGAGAGGAGAGCTGGCTCATATCCTTGCTTCGCGAGGAAGTGGTCTGGGGGGCAGCAGCAGTGGGACCAGGGAGCTGGTTTGAAATGCCGAGTCCTGAGCTGTGGAGGAGAAGCTGCTTGGGCCATGTTGAGCTCTGTGAGTCGGTGCAGGACGGAGCTCTGGGCTTGGAGTCAGACGTTGGCTCAGCTCTGACTCTGCCAGGGACTTCCTCTGTGACCTTGGCAAGACTCTCCTGTCCACATGAGGAGGGAGCCGGGCTAGGACAGCTCTGACTTGCTGTGACTAGCACTGTGGTTAGGGGAGCTCTTGTGCCTTCCCTGGGGGTGCTCTTCATCAGAGCCAAGGGGAGGACAGGGGCCGGTCCCAAGTGTCACCACTGCCCATTCTGTGACTAACTCCTGCCCGTGGCCAGCAGGGCCCTGCCCTGCCAGGCGCTTGGGTGGCAGGCCAGACCTTCAGGGGCCCAGGGAAGGAGGGCTTGCTCCATGGCCAGGAGAGGGAGGGAACATTTCCAGTTCCTGCCAGCCTGTGGTCCTTCCTCCTCTCTGGGGCCGCCTTAGCCCTGGGCCCCGTGAGCAGGGCCAGAGGAGCCCTTTGTCCAACAGCCCTGCTCAGAGCCTCTCCCTTGTCTTGTCCCCCAACTGTGGCATCACAATCCTTGAGTCCTGCTGGAAATTGTCCTCTTTAAGCTAACCAGCTCTGCCTTCCTTCTCCTGGAGCTGCCTGTGAGGACCAGATCCTAGGTGAGGGGTCCAGGGCGAGAGGGACAGCAGAGGCCTGAGGCTATAGACCTTGTCTGTGTGTAGGTCTTTGCTACCACCTGGGCAAACTCTGCACCCCTCCAGCCGAGTCACCTGATCACTGGATGGGTCCTAGACCCTTACCTGGCTTTTAGGCCTTGGGGGCCAAGGGTCTGACAGAGAGGGGCCTAAAGTGAGGGCTGCTCCCCTCTAGTTGGCCTAACTTCCCACGCTCTTGGAAAGTGCCCTGGGAGGGGGACATGGAGGGCAGCCTGTCTGATTCCCCCCAGCACCGCCCCCCCCACACCCGAGCCAGCCGGGAGCAGGGCCAGGGTGGGGAGGCAGGAGGCGATCTGGCGGGGAAGGAGCGGCGGCTTTGTTTCCAGAGTTGGCTTTCCCGGGGCCGGCGCTGGGGAACATACTGTCCCAATTAGGAGCCTTGTGTTGCGTTGTATGTGTTTTCATGGGTTTTGTGGGGGGAGAGTGGGGAGGGGAGATTCCTGTCAGTCCTGCAGCTGGCAGGACTTAATCAGGGGTGACCCATCTCTGGGGCTGACCCGCCCGGTGGGTCATCCCCACACAGCCAACCCCTCAGCCCTCTCCTTCTGTTGGCTGGATGGGAGTGTGGTGGCCAATGAGCCCATGTGGGTTCCCATGTGAGGGTGTATGGGAGGGGCTGGGGAGAATCACAGCCATGCCTTCAGGCCATCTGTCTGATGGAGGAGGCTAGGGCAGGCCTGCCCTTTGGCAGGTGGCTGGGGCATGGAAGTGGGCCTTGGGTTGGTGGGGGAGAAGTCAGAGCCATTCAGGCAGCCATGGCTCCAGGTTGGAGGGTGCGAGCAGAGCTTCAGGAGGGTGTGGGCGTGTGTGGTTGGTGAGAGCCCCAGGAAGAGGAGTGTTGAGCTGAGTGTGGTGTGGGAGGTGGTGAGGGTAAGGTGTGGGCGGGTGGCTGAGTGGGTGAGCCTCCTTTCCCAGTTCTTACCTCCCCACTACCCCGCCTGCCGTCCTCTGCCCAGCTGCTGTCATCACGTGTCCCTGCTTCTCCCCTCTCTCCAGAACTACGCTGCCATGAAGCTGGTGAAACCCTTCAGCTGAGGACTCTGGCCCATGACTGGCCGCCTTCTCCATTGGGCTTAGCTGAGCTCCTCCGGACCTCCGGGCCTGACCTGCCTGCTGGGGTGTAAACAGACGGGCACACACTCCAAGTGTTGGTGACATCGAGTCCTGGGATCACCTGCCTTTCATCATTTCTTTTGCCCCCAACCCAACCCTTTTTGGATCAGCCCATATGTATTTCAGTATAAAACAGTTTGAACCATGGGGCCGTGTTGGCTGTGTGTCCCTGTAGTACCTGAGTGAGGTGTGACTGTGTAGAAGACAGCTGTGTCCGGCTGCCTGGCCGGGGTGGGCGGGGGCAGGGAGTGGGGGGCCACCTCTAGCTCAGCATCCCGCATGGAACTTTATCCTTCGACAAGCCTGGTCGGGGTGGGTGGGCTTTGAGGCTTGGTGTCTGGTCTGCCTAAAGACCCAGCATGTTCTGTTTCTCCAGGACGTCCCCCTTCCCCCTCCCCCTCCTCCCTTAGGCTTCTCCTCTTCCTTTCCGAGACTGTGTTTGCTTATACTATACCTTCTGCTTTCTTTGATTGTGCCCAGGAAGAGGGTCAACTTTATCCAAGTGGAGCACCATGGAAAGGGTTGGGCCAGAAACTCTCCAGGCAGGGAGGGCTGCTGGACTTTTGGCTGTGACCTTATCCCCCGCAATTTTGGGATTTCTTGTGACTCCCTTGCTCTGCTTCCTTACCCTGCTTAAAGATCTGGTCTGCACAAATACACCTTTTTCTCCTGGTCTGAAGCTTAGCATGAGCTACAGGTCTGTCTTCTCCTGCAGAGATCAGGCTTAATCTACGGGGGCAGCAGGAACATACTTAGAGAAAAAGCAAAGAGCATGAAAACATAGTGTTTTCAAGATAGAGGCCTCTGCTTCTCTCCCCTGAGGGGCTGGAACTCTGGAGCATAGCGCTGGCTGCCTCCTCTCCTGTTCCCCAGGAGGACTTCTCCTATTTCCTGCTGTGAGCCTGCTCCCCTGGCCCAGGCCCCAAGGCCCCAGTGTGATCCTTCCAGGGCACTTGGCTCTTCGCTGCACTCTGGGTCCCAGACAAGACCCTGCCTTGTCTCACCGGATTGGCAAACTGGGATGAATGGCACAGGGCTGATGTCCTGGACCCTTTTGGATGACTATGCTTTGGACAGTGATTCTCTTTTCAGGAGAGGTTCAGGCTGGAAATGGCCCTCAATATCTAGCTGGGGAAGATCTGAAAGGCAGACAGGAGTCATTCACTCATTAATTCATTCATGCTTTTCCTTCCTTCACTCATTAAAGTGTGTGTGTGTGTGTGTGTGTGTGTGTGTGTGTGTGTGTGTGTGTGTACCAGGCAAAGTGCTAGGCTCTAGAGATACAATGTCGATTAAGTTGAATGTTGGTTTGTAAAGATGGTTCCTACCTTCCCACATCTCACCACTGAGTCAGAGAGGAAGACAGACAGATCAGCGATTATAATGCACTGATGAGTGAGCAGGGGTTACAGGGTCAAGGGCAGAGAGTGGGAAAGGAAATAGAGGGAACAGAGTAGTACGTGAAGACTGGCTGAAGCCAGAAATGAGTTCAAAGATCTATAAGGATTTTCATGTGGGTGCCCAGCGGTGGTTCTCAGCCAGGGGCAGCTGTACACTACAAGGCCTATTTGGTAGCCCCCAGAGATGTCTTTGATTGTCCTGGCTGGAGAGTGGGGCGGGGGTGGGCTGAGGGTGCTCCTGGTATCGGACAGTTGCTAAAATCCTTCGAGGCGTAGCAGACCGTGCCTCCCCAAATAATTATCTAGTCCAAACTGCTGTTCCTGTTGCTGTTGAGAAACTCTGGAAGGAGATAGTGGATTCTAGAGATACTGAAAATTGGACTTGATAAGACCTGGGGGAGCGACTGACTGGGGCTAGGGGTGGGGTGGGGTGCAGGAGGAGATACCTCCAACTGGGATAAAGCTCAGTTGTCTGGCTTTCTGACTGCTGGTACCGTTCATGAAGTCGGCTTTAGACAAGAAAGTCCAGACATATTTAGTGCACAGTGACAATACCCTTCCTGCTCTCTGTGTCTCCCTGCAGTGATGGTGTCTCTCCTCCCTTCACAAAGTTCTAGAAAGCATCGTCTCCCTGTCTACACCTCACCCTCACTCCTCCACCCACTGTGGTCTGACTTTATGCCTGTGGCACACTCCTCTCCCTTCCTCCTTGCTGAAAGAATCCTGGTGCTGTTCCGCTTTCCCCAGGGCCCAGCGCCCCAGGAGAAGCCCCGCCCCCTGCCTTAGAGGGAGGGGTCTTCTTAGATCAAACCTATCACAGTGCCACCATTCCCCTTGCCAGTGATTGGTTTAGGGACGCGCAGGTGACTTGTTTATGACCAGTGAGACCTGAGGAGAAGGTGGTGGTGGTAGGGGTGGTTATGGGAGTTGGGGGAGGTTAAGCAGCTGGGAAAGTTTCTAGGAAACTTTATGCCCCATGACAGAGGACATTCAGGGAAGCACATCTTCATCTTCTGCCTTTGAATCTTTTTTGTGGAAAAATGTAATGACCAGCACTATGGCAGGCATCTTGTGACCATGAGGGGACCAGCCTGAGGAAGAAAGCCAGCACACAGAGGAAGGCAAGGATCTGGTTCTCCATGAAGCTGTCGAGAAAGAACCCACTCTGGAACTGCCCCAACTCCTCGCCGTCTTGTTCCATAGGGTCATAAATTCCTTGTTGTTGAAGCCGTCTTCCATTGTGTAGTGTGCTACCCACAGTTTGTGGCATGCTCACTAGCAAGTTTCGTGCTCTGCTGAACACTCTTTTACTGCACTGCCAATAACCAGGGCTCCCCCGTGCAGGCACCAGATCTAAGACATCATACATTTATTATTTATTATAACAATTTTCCTACAGATGGCAGTAAAGTGTTTTGTTCTAATAAAATCAGTGTGTTACAATAGTTTTCTCATAGATGTCAACTACCTTGGGGAAGGGGCACCTTTTTCTCATTCTGCTGCGAGCACTTAGCCTTCTAGTTTCTCAGCAGCAGCTGGCAGCACCGAATGTTCCTCTGCTTTGTGAGACGCTTGTCATGGGCTTGTCATGGGTTTCCAAGACATCGCCGTGGTCTGCTCTTTCTCCTCTCTTTCTAGCCATCCTCTGTTGGTCTACAGTGCTCTTGCCCGGGCCCCCTGCTCTTCTCACACTGCACGCCTCCTGGGCAACCTCCTGGGTCCCTGTGGCTTCAGTGGTCCTACGTCTTGCCCCTTTTCGCCTTGTGCTGTAGCCACTGTCATCCACCGTCTTCCCCACGCGGCCTCTCCGGAGGGTAACTCATAGGCACCGCAAGTTGGAGACCTCCCACTCAACATCTCCGTTCTCCAACACACAAAAAGGGCTCCTGCTCCGTTTTTCCCTCCACACACTTGTCCCTGGTGCTGGGCCTGTGTGAGGCATCCCTGAATCTTACTTCCTCCTTCCCCCTTAGCCAAGACATCCCCAAATCCCAGATTCTGGCTCTCGAATCTCTCTGAATCCAGTGACCTCTCTTCCCATTCCCACCACCTCCCCTTGTGGTCGGGCCACGAGGACTGGCACCGTGGAAACCCAAGCATGGTTCCTTCAGTCCTCATCCTCTCCGCTCCCTGACCCGCTGTCCATGAGCAGTGGAACTGAACCCGGCCTGTTGTCCTCCATCCTCAGGAGGGCGGGCAACCATCCTGGCACAGGGCACCCCCAGAGACCACGCCTTGCTTGCCTGTCTTGTGTCATTTGCTGCCTTTCCCTCTGCTCTGCAGAGCTGAGCCATGCACAGACCAGGCCTCTGCCCTTCACTCTGGTCTCTGCCTGGCCCTTCTTCTGGCGTGCGCCCCCTGACAGGCTCTGGGGCGCAGCCACCGCAGAAAACCGGGCAGGGGATTGGATTCTCTCCGCCTCCCTCACCCTTAGTCTGCGACTCCAGGGCTGAACTCCCCTCACAGCCCTAAATGAGAAGCCTGCTTCCTTTGCAGAAGGGACCTTACTGAGCTTTTTATGGAAAGTTCTCTTTAAATAGCCAGGCCCTCGGAGTCATTTCAAAATCGATTTTTATGTTCTGACGTTCAGTTAGTTCTCAACGTTTGAGACCTGTTCTTGTTGCAAGGTGGAAAATGACTCTCATCTGTTAAAAAATGGTTCAGTAAAACTTGATAAGCCCTCTGTATCCAGAATACTCGGCTCCCTGCCTTTATTTTTCTCTGAGGGTGTTTTGGAGAGCGGTGTTCTGTGTATCTGTGTGCACACATGTGTGTGTGCCCATGCATACATACATGCACACACCATTTTCTGCTCATTTCCCCAGGCTGGACAGCCCAGGAAGGGTGACAGGGAGGTTGGACAGACAGAAAGAGCTGTAAGCACAGCTCCGGGGCCCACGCCTCCCCTCCCCATTTGCCTCCACCTCCAGGGAACCCAAACGTGTGTCAATCCCCTCTCCACGTGTTTCATAAATGTAGGATTATGGGATTTCCAGAGGAGGCAGGTGGGCACCCCCTGACAGGGACACACGGATAGCCCAGGAAACGTTTCCTGCTTGCAGAGGAGAACCAGGGAAGGGCCAAGTTCAGCCCAACATGTGGGTCCTTACGTGGCGGCTGAGCTACTGAGGGGACAAGTGGGAGCTTCCCTCTCCCTCTTTTTCCGCTCCCTGCCGTGCCTTCCTCAGGGACAACCGACTGCCATTCCTATTCCCTGTGGCTTGGCCCGGTGTGAGTTTCATACCGTTTCTCTGCCTTTGTTTTGGTCTCAGTTTTCCATGGTGTGTGTATGTGTGTGTGTGCGTGCGTGTGTGTGTTTGTGTGTAAAAGACAGACAACAGATGAGACAGATGTAAGGAGAGACAGATCCATGGTGAGGGCCAGAGGCAGAGACAGACGAGCCAAAAGACTGTGGCAATGGGGACAGGAAAGAGACCTACCCCTCACCCAGTTGCTGGAACGTGTCCTCAGCTGGCTTGTCATTCTACCAGGGGCCAGCGCCACTCCCTTCTGTCCTCCCCACTGGCTCCCAGGCTTATTCGTTGGAAAACAGAGGAAGGGAGGAAGAGGAGACAAGCCCCCTGTGTTGGTTCTCCCAGTCAAATTGGGGAAGTCCCATGTCACATTTCTCTCATAATCCAGTAGTTCATTGTGGATTCCATAAGTAACCCCGGGCCCATGTCCTTTCACTCTGCAGGGCTAGCTTGTGTGTGTTTGGGGGTCTGGGGTTGGGGGCTGGTTGGTTCTCCTTGTTTCCATGATCAGCCTGGGACTGGAGCCTGGCTACCCCTTCCTCTTGCAGACACCGGGGATCATTGGGGGGGCCCCTCAGGAGCTCACCTGTGTCCCTACCCCAGCCTCCTGGTTCCACTCCATCCCTCTGCTGGCTCAGGCCTGTGTAGGAAACTCTTCCCTTTACTCCTGGATTCAGCAGAGATGTTCTGGGATCTTTTCAAAAAGAACTTGACCAAGAACCAACGGTGAGATGAAAGACCAAAATCCACCAAGAAATCACTCGCATTTATGATGAGTAATGCTGCTATGTTTATTTCTTTGTAATCTACATTTTCTTCTCCTTTTCCAAAATGGAGCCCTTTTACTACCCAGGCTCACTACCCAGAGAACAGGAAGAAGTTGTCAAGAGACCCTTTAGCATAGGGAAGATAGAAGGATAATACTGTGTGAAACCCCAGGAGGGCACCCCTTTTGGGTCTCCCTGGAAATGGGAATACAGAGAGGTCTGTCCTGTAGCACTCTCACTGAGGAGACCCAAACTCACCTGGAAGACATTGTCTGGGAGCAGAGCTTTGAGGACCAAAAGGCATCTTCTGTCTGTGAAAGGATTCCCAGTCTGATAAATTCCTGGTCAAAAGAGATTTTACTACAGTGTGGCTTTTATTATTTTTTAAAATTTTTTAAGTTTTTATTTACATTTCCAGTTAATTACCGTACAGGGTACTATTAGTTTCAGGTGTACAATATAACGACTCAGCACTTCCATACAGCCCCGGGGCTCGTCACAACCAGTGCCCTCCTTCATCCCCACTGCCAGAGTGGGCTTTTAGAATCAGGCACATGGCCATTCAAGCCCTTTCTCCCCCACTTAGCCCTGTGACCTTGGACACGTCATTTTACCCCAGGCCTCTATTTTCTCATCTGAAACGTGGAACGATGGGAACCTTTCCGTCCCTGGGCATGGCGGGGACTACCCGAGATGGTGCCTAGTGCCTGACACAGAGCGAGTGCTCCGTTTATTTTGAAAAGGAGCTCTGGGCTGACCTGGGTGCTGGGGAGGAGGGAGAGCATCCAAGAAGAAGGCATGGCAGGTAAGAGAGCGCTCCCTTCTCTGGGAGGCTCCTCCAGTGTGGGGGTGATGGTGACCCCATTTCTCTGCCCAGGGCCGGGGTGGGGATTGGGATTGCTGCTATCGGAATGAGGGCAGGGAGAGGGAGAAGACATGTGGCATCCATCACACCATCCTGTCTTGGCCACCATGTCCAGGCTTTCCTTTCATAGCTAAGCAGCATGGCCTCAGTTACTCTACTAGGGCTTTGGGTGAGCTGGCAGAGAGTTCCTCACAAATGGCCAGACTGGGCATGCCTACAGATGTGCACACTAGAGCACTCCCTCTGCCCCATACGGACTCATTCCAGCAGAGAGCTGCATCCACGATGCTCAGACCCACCCAGGAAGCCCAGTGCTCTCAGATGAAGTCATGAACGCAGGCTCACGCACACTCCCAGTGTGCACTCAGGGCACACATGCTTTCTCTCCGTGTGTGTGTGTGTGTGTGTGTTTCCAGAGCCAGAATGCTCTGGAAACCTAAGCAGAAAGGAGCGTGTGAATGTGGCCATCATCAGGGATAAATTAATCCCAGACATGTAAAGGGTTTTCTTTTTTCATTCTCAGCCCTACTGCAAATTCAATTATGACTTTCTGCCAGCTACTGAAATGAGGGGACAAGTAAGTACGTGGCTGAGCCTGGAAAATGGGGCAGGGCAGGGGACCCTTCTTGATCCACACCCTCATTTCCCTTCCCTGCTGTCCAGGATCCAGGAAAGAGTTGCCGTCCTTCCTGGATCCCCCACACGGATCTAACCTTGGGGCAGCAGCAAGGTGCCATCCAAAAATGGAACCCGGCGGAAATCGAGCTGCTCTCAGAGCTGAACTAGGAAATGACTGCATGCGGGACCAGAGCATAGGCTGGCAAAGGCTCCCCGATGAGGTGACCCGTCCCAGGGCCTGGCAAGCTTTCAGGGAGCGCATGTTCACCCATCTAGGGAGAAAAGTGTGAGTCTCAGATACCCGCCTTCACTATATCTAGGGAAGAGAGACGTGGTGAGGCAGCCCCATGGCCAGGCTTTCTGGTCCCCAAGTCTATGAAACATTGACTTTATCCTTCTCTCTTGCCCTTCCCGGACAAACCTCTGACGCTATTTGTGTGTAGAAGGTGCCCATGGGGCCCAAGTCACCCACGGGATACTTCTACACCGGCATTTTGGTTTACATTCCCCTTTCTGAGCTCCATTAATGGGAGTCTGCTCCTTGGAGCTGGACCCACTTCCCTCAGACCCACACTGTCAGGGGCCTTAGCTGGCCAGCATGGCTGAAGGTAGGGGAGCCCAGGAATGTCCCTCGAGAAGCCTCCTGGGGTGGGGAGAAATGTGAACTGCCTTGGGGAGACCCTTCCTTCGGGGTGTGGGACATTTGGGACTTCTTGTCTGTCCCACACTAGGAATGAAGCACCTCCTTTCTCAGACGGAGGGGTGATCCTCTGTGACAGTGGGCTTCTCCTCTTACTCTTCTAGAGACAAGCGGCAGGTAGAGGAATTGAATTATTCTCGGGGATTGCAGGGATGGGAGGAATTGGGGGTGTTTGATTCCATGAGAATTCCTGAAGAAGGTCAGGTGAGGCTGATTTCGAAAGAGGATGGGCGAACTGGGGGAGACTGGATTTTCCGTGAAGGTATTGTGTGCGAGTGGGTAGTAAGGGGGTTTGAGGCTCAGAGGGAGCAGGGAGGTAGGAATGGCCTTGTGGCCCTGAGCTGAGATTTGCCCCCGCCCCTCCCCCACTGGAGGTGGGGGCTCTGTCTGCCCCTCCCCTGGGGTTTCTGGGGCCTCTTACATAACCCAGGCCTGGCCAGGGAGAGCTGGATTTTCACAGTCAGGATCAGGCTGCCAGAAGAATGAGAAAAATGGGCCTGAGGGAACACCTCCACTACAGAGAAAGGAGGAGGAAGCCGGGGAGGGAGGCCAGGCAGCCAGGCCAGGCAGCCAAGGATGTGTGTGTGTATGTATGTGGTGGTGGTGTGTGTGTGTATGTGTGTGTGTGTGTGTGTGTGTGTGTGTGTGAGGGTATGTATGTGTGAGACAGAGACAGAGAGAGAGAGACAGAAGGAGAGGGAAGACTGACTGTGTCAACCCTGGGTCAGTCAGTGCCAGACTTAGGAGCCGGGGTCCCTGCCACAAGGACTGCTGGGTGGGGAGGCTGCCCTCCGTATTCAGTCAGACTGACTCAGATGCCTGGGACTCACCTCCCACCTCGCCAGGCTCTCAGGCCTGCTGTACCCAGGATGAGCTCTTCCCCACAGCAGCTCTCCTCTCCTGTTCCCAGTGGGGTGGGGAAGCCCCAGCTTTTCCCTGGCCTCCAGAGTCGGCTCAGCTCAGGGGTGAGGACGAAGCTGGAGGCTGGGCAGAGGGGTAGCCCTTGGCTACTGAGTGCCAGCTGCAAGTCAGCTGCTACACAAGGCACATTGTCACCTTTGATCCTCACTTGTGAAAAGTAGCTATTTTGAGCCCCATTTTAGAGACCAGCAAACCGAGACTCAAGCCACAGGGCTGCTGAGAAAGGCAAGTCTGGCCATGTTGACTTAGAGTGCTCGCTCTTTCCGTGCTCCCTCCTCTGCCCCCTGCAGGTCTAGGCCCTCCCCTGCCAAATCCCAGTCTCAAAGCTCACAGCTGGTGACTTTCAGTCCAACCCAGAGCCTGCCCCCCCCCCCCCCCCCCCCCCCCCCGCCGTGGGGTCGCCATGGGAATCAAGGAGGGATGATGTTCAATATTTGGGGAGGTAACTTCAGCACTGTGAAGTCTGCCCAGGCACTTCTCTAAGCTCAGAACTCTTGCCCTGGTAAAAGCTCCCAGTAAATAAACAACTGCAAGTAGTTAGGAGGAAATGTGAGAAGGAAAAATAAAGCAGGGGAGGAGATAAAAGTGACAATGGATGGGGAATGGCCTTTTCCCACAGGGTCTGGGGAGAAGCCCTCTGAAAATAATGACATCAGAGTAAAACCTGGTCGAAGTGAGAGAGTGAGCCATGCAAAACCTGAGTGAGAGCTTTCCAGGCAAAGCGTACAGCAAGTGCAAAGGCCCTGAGGCTGGAAGGAGTTTGGCTTGCCCATCTGGTCAGACTGTTCACTGCTTGGGAGTGGCCTAACATCTCTTATATAGCTCATCTTCAGCTCTTCTGGACCAGGGAAAGCCGTGTCTCAGCAAGTATCATCCAGTTCATTCCTATCCCTCCCTGTGTTGCCCTTGCCAGGAATGGAGCGGGTGCCCTCACACACTCTAGGCTAGGCTATTCGTGGCACAGAGCCTCCTTGGCTGTCTTCTTTCCCATGCTTGACCACTTGGGGAAATGCTTCCAGTGTTCACACTCCTCACTGCCCACGCTAACCCTTGCTGGGGATTCGGGCAACACGCTATTTCCAGATGGGCAAGGGTGACTATTTATTTTCTTTTTAAAAATAGCTTTTATTGGTTTTTGTCTTATTATAAAAGTATTATATGTTCATTATAGAAATTTGAGAAAACAGCCAGCAACAGGAAGAGTATAAAAGAGCCACTAATCCCATTACTCAGAAAGAACCACTGTTGGCACATAGGTATCTCTAGAATTTTCCACGTGAGTGTGAAATATACGTTAGGATTTTTAAAGAATATGATCTCACTGTACACCGTGGCTTGCAACCACGGCGCTGTGACTCTATCCACATCACTGAGTGTGCCCCTACAACATGGTTTCTGGCTCCATAATAGTCTGTCATTTGGAGAAGTCATAGCCTACTTAGCCAGGTCCCTATTGATGGACTTTTAGGTAGTTTCCTTTTTTTTTTTTCTCTTTTCTTTTGGAACATCTTGTCCACAGGCCTTTCACTGCCCATTCTGGGAGGCTATTTCCAAATGTCTAAGCAGGCCTTGAGCTATGAGGTGGGGTAAGATACCTCTGGATGCCAGAGATCAGGACAGGGGACTGGGCTGTGCGGGTGGGTCCCTGCTTCCTTCTTTAGGGCAGGGGCCCCTTAGGTCAGCCGGCAAAGGCTGAATCACTGGGAAGACTGAAGAGAGAGGATTTATTGGGAAAATGAGGTTTTCCCTACAGCTGTCCACAAACAGTGCTGCTTATGGAAGAAGGCGATTTCTGGGCTTCCAGGCTGCCCACAAAGCCCTGCGGTGGGGTGGGGGTGGGGTGGGGAGGGCTGGTAGGGGAAATGAATACACAGGACTGGGAGCGCAGGATCACCTGCCCTGAGGGGAAAGTCTGAGAGTCTGCAGGCTGCCCTTTCTCCAGAAAGCTCTGCAGAAATGCTGTGAGGTGTGGAGTGGTGGTGGTGAGGGGGGGCGGGGGGGGGGTGTCAGGTGAGGACCCCCCACCTCGGGGGATGGGAATGTAGGAACAGTCTGGACGAGGAAGCCTGTCCGAGCATCACCAACTGTGACAGATTTCCCTTGTCTCCTTCATGAGGCTGCCTCTGATTTTTCCATGGGGGCAGATTCAGAGTCCTTGCTTTCATGCCTTGTGTCTCCCTCCTGGGCCCTCACCACCCCTGGCTGACCGTCCCTGTGGTTATTCCGGTGAGCCTGAACTTGACGCTCACCTCTCTGGCTTCCCTCCCCACTAGCTGTGCAGCCTGGGGCAGTTCTGTTCCCCCTTCAGATGTAGAATCATCACAGCTCTTCTTGGAGGGCTACCCTGGGGTCCAGAGGACAGGAACAGAGAACGTGGCACACGCTAGAAGCTCCTTGTTTAAATATTTTACATTTCCTTCTCCTACCTTAAGCTAAGCCTTTCAGGGGATGTATGATGTCTTCTCCACCTTTGTGCCCCCCCACCCCCACTCTGCCTCGGCAGTGGCCTCCACCGACCTTACGAGGTGCACAACCCTTCATCGGTGGAGGAGGAGAGAATATTTACAAAATCAAAGCTGTTCGTCCTTCCCAGTATGTCACGTTCAGATCCATCCTGGACTCCTCTTAGGCCATGTGATGCCAAGTAAAGAGGTGTCCCAAGGGAAGGGGCTTGGGAACATCACCCTTGTTCATCGATGTCTGGTGTATTAGCTTTCCGAGGGAGCCTGGTTAAGAGGATTTGCAATCACATGAGGGGATGCCATGAAACCAGCCCTCACGGAGATGGACGTGGGCTTGGAAAGACTCCTGCCGTGAAACAGTAATGGGAGATGAATGAACAATATGAACAGAGGAGGAGAGCAGGGTGAGGGTAAGCAAGAAGGCAAAGTGGGAATGCCCAGCAGAGAGGACACGTGCATCTCCTACCCCAGCAAGAGCTCCTCGGACAAATAAAAAAACAAACACTTACTTAGGTCCGCCAAGAAGTCAGAGATCCAAACTGAGATGTCACAACTAGGTGATGGTGCGTGTTGAAATCAGGGCTTACACCCATTACCTCTGCCCAACCTGGTTCTGAGCACAGAGTGGGCCTTGAGAAATGAGCTCATGGCCGTCATACTAGACGTAATTTATGGAGAGAGAAATGCTTTGGGGGTGCACACTCTCCACGGATGGGTGTTTGCTGGTGAGGGGCCCCGAGACAGCCGCCCCATGGCCTCCAGCACCAGGCCTGGCATGCAGCGGGGCTCTGGAAGCTTCTGTGGGGCTGACCTGTTCTT